>NW_027507758.1:603613493-603957142 GCF_037356315.1 Lithobates pipiens
GCCCCAGTGGTCCCGAGTCTCCAGTGAGCCCCAGTGGTCCAGAGTCTCCAGTGAGCCCCAGTGGTCCAGAGTCTCCAGTGAGCCCCAGTGGTCCCAGAGTCTCCAGTAAGCCCCAGTGGCCCAGAGTCTCCAGTAATACTCTATCTCTCCAGTGAACCCAGTGCTTGTGTTTTTAGTGATCCTCTGTCTCCAGTGACCCCAGTACTCCTGATACTCCAGAAAAAACACACAATACAAATATTATAAATTGAGCTGCAGTTTAGTGAGTAAAATAACTATTTGATCCCCAAGCAAAACACGGCTTACTACTTGGTGGAGAAACCCTTGTCGACAAACACAGAGGAAAGACATTTCTTGTAGTTGGTTACCAGGCTAGCACATATCTCAGGAGGGATTTTGGTCCACTCTTCTTTACAGATCTTCTACAAATCCTTAAGGTTTCTTGGCTGGCTCTTGGCAACTTGAAGTTTCAGCTTCCTCCATACATTTTCTATAGGGTGAAGGTCTGGAGACTGGCAAGGACACTCCATGACCTTACTGTGCTTCTTGAGCCACTCCTTTGTTGCCTTGGTAGTATGCTTTGAGTCATTATCATGCTGGAAGAGCCATGCACAACCCATCATCAGTGTTCTGTCTGAGGGAAGAAGGTTCTCATCCAAGATTTTACAATACATGTCCCTGTCTATTGGCCCCTCAATGTGGCAAAATCGACCTGTACCTTTAGCAAAGAAACAGCCACAAAGCATAACGTTTCCACCTCCGTGCTTGACTGTAAGGATGGCGTTCTTAGGGTCATAGTCAACATTTTTTTTCCTCCAAACAGGGCAAGTCGAGTTAATGCCAAAGAGCTACATTTTGGTCTCATTTGACCACCGCACTTTCTCCCATTCCTTCTCTGAATCATTTAGATGTTCATTTTGTAAACTTCAGACGGGCCTGTACATGTGCCTTCTTGAGGAGGGAGACCTTGCGGGCGCTGCAGGATTTTAATCCATGAAGGTGTATTGTGTTACCAATGTTTTTTTTAGCGATTGTGGTCCCAGCTGCCTTGAGATCATTCACAAGCTCCATCCGTGTAGTTCTGGGCTGATTCCTCACTTTTCTCATGATCATCCTTATCTCCTGAGGCGAAATCTTGCATGGAACTCAAGACTGAGAGCGATTGATGGTTATTTTGTATTTCTTCCATTTGCGAATAATCACGTCAACAGTCGTCTCCTTCTCATCAAGCTTCTTGCTGATGATCTTGTGGCCCATTCCAGCCTTGTACAGGTCTACAATCGTGTACCTGACCTCCTTTGAAAGCTCTTTGGTCTTGCCCATGATGGTGGTGAGGTTTGAATGGAAGAAAGATTCTGTGGACAGGTGTTTTTAGACACATAACGAGTAGTCGTTAGGAGCACCTTCTTAAATTGACATGACTAATTTGTGTACCACATGAGCACATCTGTGGGAGCCAGAATTATTTCTGGTTGGTAGGGGAGCAAATACTTATTTTACTCATTGAACTGCAACTCAATTTATAACAAATGTTTTTATGTGTTTTTTTTCTGGATTTTTAGTTGATATTCTGTCGCTATCATTTAAAGTTCACCTATGATAAAAATTATAGACCCTTCATAAGTGGTCAATCTTACAAAATCTGCAGGGGATCAAATAATTATTTTTCCTCACTGTATAAGTGATCACTTATCGAAAAATCCTTCCACAGCTGTTATAGCTGGTACCAAGCTTGGTTTAACAATGATTTCTTTTTATGAGGTAGTAAGTAAAACCTTGGACAGAGGGGTGGCGGTGGAGGTGATATACTTGGATTTTGAAAAAGCGTTTGACACAGTTCCACACACACGGCTCATGTGTAAGGTAAAGTCTACAGGTTTGGAAATATCAGTTTGTAAATGGATAGAAAACTTGCTAAAAGACAGAATTCAGAGAGTAGTGGTTAATGATTCTTACTCTGAATGGTCTAAGGTTTTCAGTGGTGTACCCCACGGTTCAGTGTTGGGACCTTAACTTTTTATTATCTTTATAAATTATATTGGGTCTGGGATTAAAAGTACCATTTCCGTCTTTGCAGATGACACCAAGCTATGCAGTGGAATAACGTCCTTACAGGATGTCTCCAATTTACAAGCCGACCTCAATGCACTGTTTAATTGGGCAACTGTGTGGCAAATACGGTTTAATGTTGATAGATGTAAAGTTATGCACTTGGGGGGGGGGGGGGGGGGGGCTAAGAATATGCATGCATCATACATACTAGGGGGGAGTACAACAGTTTACAAATGTTTTTTCTGGATTTTTGGTTGATATTCTGTCTCTATCATTTAACCGATTGCCGGCCAGCCGCCGTCATACTGCGGGCAGGTAGGCACAATCCCGCGAACCGTAGTAGCTATATGTCGGCTCGCGGGAGCGGGATAGAAGGCCCGTGCAGCGGGGGTGCCAATGCTGGTGGCTCCCTGACTAGAGGAAGTGACAGATCCTGCTTCCTAGCTAATAGGAACACACACTCAGTCATTCCTCTCAGAACAAAACATGAATTTGTGTGTTTACACGAGCATTGGCACCCCCGATCACAAAGTTTTAAAACGTCCCATGTACATTAGGCCTAAGGACAATAGTTTTGCACTGAAAGCAGCTGTATTTACAGCACTGAAAAGCACAATGCAATAAGTGAGCCAAGGTCACCATAGCACATCAGACTGGATAGCGGACATTGTTGACTTTGCTGGGAGGTGACGGGAAATCAGATTAGACAATAAGATTCTTCAGTCTGGAAGCGCCTCTTCTAAACAACATCCTTCTATTGACTCCTGTCTCTTGTGTAGCAGTCCCAGGTCTTACAGAAGAGGTGATTAATGAGCATCTTCCCCCTCCTGCCCGTCACGGTACAGGTGTCGTCTCATCCCTCTTTTCGTGTGACACCACAGAGTCAGAGTTTATCTGGTAGAGGAGAATGAGGTGTCAGGTCCACCACGAGTGCCATTAATCCTGTCTGAGTGAAACCATGATTCATGAAACCTATTACTTTAATTATCTTATCTCTGGCACCACCAGCAGCCTATGTTTAAAGGCCATTTAAAGTGGCAAAGTCCAGACTCTGTAGGGGCAGCTGACTCTCAGGAATTACGGGGCGGTAGCATTGTGACAGGTAAGATGACCTTAACGCCCACTGGCTCATTGATGCTAAAATCGGCCAAACCGTAATAAACAAAACAAAGTCATGCGTATGTCTGGTCTGAATCTGTTTACGGGAAGAAAGGGGATGAGGTTAAAACCCAACTCCATGCCAAACCACCACCCCCCCCACCCAAAAAAAAGAGGGTCCATTTTCCACTCATCCTCCCCTACACTTAGCTAACCTGTCTCCAGTAGAGGAGGCCAATGGTCTAAAGCGACTATTCCCTCTCTTTCATGAGCAATTTTTGTGCCTGTCCCTTGTATGATGTCCCTCCTAGGTGCTGCTGAATCTCAAAATGATCAGTTGTGGCAGCCTATGGACAGGGTCTAAGTCACAACGAGGTGACATGGACATTGTGGACTGGACCTTCCGACACTAGAGAAAAGACCTAGGACCTGGCCTGACACATGACTATAGAATTAGGCAAGTAAACAGGGCTTTTGGCCGGAGGGCCTGGTCATTGTATTGCACAATGGCCTCCTTTTTCACTCTCCTCTCCACTTTCCCTTCCTCACTTTTTATTTATTTTATTTGTGTGTGTTTGTCACGTTTGTCACTGCACGTTTTGATGAGTAGGGTGTCGGTCCTCGGACCTATCCTGAAAGTCTTGTGGGAGGGCGGACATAGGCCTTCTGGCTTGGTCCAACCTCTATTGGGGGGCCTACCTTCGGGTAAGCCCCATAGTACCAAGTACCTAGGAGGTTCTGTTTTCGGCAGTCCTCCCGGGGAAAGGAGGTCTTCCGGCTTCGGCTGGAAGACCACTGAGGAGTCTGGTACCTCAGTCCCTGTCTGGAGCCTAACGCCCCGGGGGATCAGGGTATGGTCCTTCCTAGTGGAGGACATCAGACACCCGTCTGCACTTTTTAGTGTGTCACTCTTTATGTGTGTGCACTTTTTTTATGCACCGGGTGGAAGTTTTTTGGGTGTGTTTTGCACGCCATGGGCTTTTTCAATCGAAAAAAAACCAGGGCCTTTACTTAAGATTTCTTTTTATAAGAAAGTTAAAGTTGACCTCCAGGTTAAAAGACTACACTGCAAGGGTCAAAAGCTAGTCTAGTGGACATGGAGGAGCATACTTACTTGATCCTCCATGCTGCAGGACTGGTCCTGGGAACTTCCTTTATCCTGTGCTCTGTCAGATGTAGGTCCTCTGATGTCAAGACTGATGCACAGGAAACCGTTGTCCCCTACTCAAATAACATGGAAAGTCTCCAATGGCAATCTGTCCCCTGGTTGAAAGTCTCCAACCCTCTGTTTCCAGCGGTGGCTCCAACAGTGATGTGTCTATACCATGATTGAAAGTTTCCAACTGTCTGTCCCCATAAGTGGCTCCAACAGCAATGAGTCTATCCTCTGGTTAAAAGTCTACAACCCCATGTCCCCACAAGTGGCTCCAACAGTGATGTGTACATCTCCTGGTTGAAAGTCCCCAATCCTCTGTTTCCAATGGTGGCTCCAAAAATGTGTCTATATCCTAGTTGAAAGCTTCCAACCAGCTGTTCCCACAAGTGCCTCCAACGGTGATGTGTCCATCCCCTTGTTGAAAATCTACAACCCTTGGTCCCCACAAGTGGTCCCCTAACAGTGATGGGTCTATCCCCCTGGTAGAAAGTCTCCAACAATAAGGTGTCTATACCCTGGTTACATTTCCAAATCTCTGTCCCCACAGGTGGACCCAACGGTGATGTGTCCATCCCTTGGTTGAAACTCTATAACCCTCTGACCCCACAAGTGGCTCCACCGGTGGGGTGTCTATCCCCTGGTTGAAAGTCTCCAACCTCCTGTCCCCAAAGGTGCCTCCAACAGCGATGTGTCTATCCCCTTGTTGCAGCGCTATTTCTAGGTGCAAATCTGCCCCATCTGCTAACCAAAATGCAGAATTCGGCCAAGGCATACTTACAAAACACCAGACAGCAAACAGAAGTTTTACACAATGCACTGTCCCTAAATCTGCAACGTGTTGGTCCTTTGTAGACTTTGATACTCAAATCTTAACTCCAGCTTTGTACAGGCTCCTTCCACTGTACTGAAATTTCTTACTCTGATTTCACCGCACACAGCTTTTAACGTGTACATTAGAAGCTGCAGAAAGTCCGAGCCCACCTCATTTACTGGCTAGAGGGTATCCAGCATCATCTGGCCTTTTCCTCCCCAAACTGTCACTGACCTGCCCCTTTTATTCATTGGCCATTAATACGTCTCTTGGTTTGGGCAAAAAAATAAAAATAAAAAATAGGATCTGGTAACTTACAATGAACTGCTCGATATCTCTTTCCAGGCCCATGTTTGGCAGATCCGGCATCATGTGAGATACAACTTTAAACCCGGCGTCTTTGGACATGTGGAACGACTCGCACACCGCTTTCACTGTGTGACCCCTGAGAAAGGAAGAAAATAAGAACATTTACATCAACAGTCGTACATTTCAGATCTGGTCTTCTACTTACAGATGGAACGAAATTAGTACAAGATCACATGGGCATTCTGATACATGGCGCTTTTTGTTTTAGAGAAAACCGCATCACTTTTTTGCCTTTAATGAACAGAGCTTGTCCTCACTGACACACAGGAATGGAAAATAAACATTCTACTTCCTAAAGTATTGCAAGTAAACATGCTACTATTAACTCTAGACCAATGGGCTCCCCTCTGGTGGGACCTACAGATTGCTCTGCGCTCAAATAAATGCCTGGTGTATTACACCACATTCTGCACATACTAGCAGCCCTTATACCTTCTACACGCCACTCGTCTATACTGACCACCTTCATAACAACTTATCTCCTCTCTTACCTACACTGACCACCTTTAAAATGTCTCATCTCCTCTCCTGCCTATACTGACCTCCTTCATAACGTCTCAACTCCTCTCCTGCACACACTGCCTGGTAATATCCTCTACACTCCTCTCCTGCCCATGCTGCTATAACCTCTGCTCGCCCCTCCTGCTTGTGCGGTCATACTCTGCTCTTCTCCACTCAAGTACAAGCTGTCATAATGTTTGCTCTGCTCTCCATTCCTACCCATACTGCCATACCCTCTGCTTTCCTGCACATCCGGTCAAACTCTTCGCTCTCCTGCACATCCGGTCCTACTCTCTGCTCTCTTCTCCTGCACATCCTGTCCTACTCTCTGCTCTCTTCTCCTGCATGTCCGGTCATACTCTCTGCTCTCCTCTCCGGAACGTCTTGTCATACTCTGCTTTTCTCCACTCTCCTTTCCTGAATATCCTCTCATACCCTCTGCTCTTCACCACACTCTGTCATATCCTCGGTTCTCATCCACACTCTTCTCCTGTACATCCTGTCATACTCTCTGCTCTCCTGCACATCCTTGCTCTCTTCTTGCAAATGTGGTCATATTCTTTTCTCTCCTCCACTCTTCTATCCTGCACATGCTGTTATAATCTCTGCTCTCCTGTACATCTTGTCATACTCTCTTCTCTCTTCCTATACATGCGGTCATACTCTCTGCTCTCCTCTCCTGCACATCCTGTCCTATGCTATGCTTTTTTTTACTCTCCTCTCTTGCGCATCCTCTCATACTGTCTGCACTTCACCACACTCAATCACATTCTCTGTTCTCATTCACACACTATTCTCCGCTCTCCTCTACATCCTCTCATACTCCTCTACTTTCCTCTCCGGCAAATCTGTCATACTATATGATCTCCTCTCTTGCACATCCTCTGATACTTTGCCCACCTCTGCTGCACATTTGGTCATATTCTCTGCTCTCCTCGCCTACACAAGCTGGCATAATCTCTGCTCTCTTCCACTCCCCTCTCCTGCACATGCTGTTATACTTTCTGCTCTCCTCTCCTGCAAATGCTGTCAAACTCTCTGCTCTCCCCCACTGCACATGCTGTCGCAATCCTCTGCTGCTCATGTCCTATTTGGTCCTATTCTTCTCACTGATCACCAATGTAAGGGACAATCTTTCCACTGATCACCAACGTAAGGCACATTCTTCCCACTGATCACCAATGTAAGGGACATTCTTCCCACTGATCACCAATGTAAGGGACATTCTTCCCACTGATCACCAATGTAAGGAACATTCTTCCCACTGATCACCAATGTAAGGGACATTCTTCTCACTGAACACCAATGTAAGGGACATTCTTCCCACTGATCACCAATGTAAGAGACATTCTTCCCACTGATCACCAATGTAAGAGACATTCTTCCCACTGACCACTAATGTAAGGGACGTTCTTCCCACTGACCAATTTAAGGAGCATTCTTCCCACTGACCACCAATGTAAGGAGCATTCTTCCCACTGACCACCAATGTAAGGGACATTCTTCCCACTGATCACCAATGTAAGGAGCATTCTTCCCACTGACCACCAATGTAAGGAGCATTCTTCCCACTGACCATCAATCGATGGAACATTCTTCCTACTGATCACCAATATAAGGAACATTTTTCCACTGACCACCAATGTGAGGAGCATTCCTGCCGATTCTGACATTCCCTATCCTTTTATTTTTTCTTATATCTGAATTTAATGTTAACGCCAACATGCTGTACATGTAGACATGATTGGCAGGGGTCCCAGAGATGTAAGGAGCATTCTTCCCACTGACCACCAATGTATGGGACATTCTTCCCAGTGACCACCAATGTAAGGGAAATTCTTCACACTGATCACCAATGTAAGGAACATTCTTCCCACTGATCACCAATGTAAGGAACATTCTTCCCACTGATCACCAATGTAAGGAACATTCTTCCCACTGATCACCAATGTAAGGAACATTCTTCCCACTGATCACCAATGTAAGGGACATTCTTCCCACTGATCACCAATGTAAGGGACATTCTTCCCACTGATCACCAATGTAAGGGACATTCTTCCCACTGATCACCAATGTAAGGAACATTCTTCCCACTGATCACCAATGTAAGGAACATTCTTCCCACTGATCACCAATGTAAGGGACATTCTTCCCACTGATCACCAATGCAAGGAACATTCTTCCCACTGATCACCAATGTAAGGGACATTCTTCCCACTGATCACCAATGTAAGGGACATTCTTCCCACTGATCACCATTGTAAGGAGCATTCTTCCCACTGATCACCAATGTAAGGAGCATTCTTCCCACTGATCACCAATGTAAGGAACATTCTTCCCACTGATCACCAATGTAAGGGACATTCTTCTCACTGATCACCAATGTAAGGAACATTCTTCTCACTGATCACCAATGTAAGGAACATTCTTCCCACTGATCACCAATGTAAGGAGCATTCTTCCCTCCGATCACCAATGAGTACATTTTAGAAGGGGTTCCTGAGACTTTAAGGGTTCCTCCTGGGTAAAAAGGTTGAAAAAGGCTGGGGTACTAGATTTATTTGTTTTTTTACCTAATAAAACAAGGCCATGATTATTCCCAAGGGTGTTGTCAAGGTTAACCTTTCATGTTATGTTGCAGACAATGAAAAGCCCATTAATATATATGCTCAATGTCTATACTCTCTCTTTCTCAATCAATATCTACAATCACCCGTCACCAACAGTCATTATGTGATTGAAAACAAGCTTTCTATCGGACTAAGCATGGAACGTTAATGATGCGGGGCTCTATATGCGATCATGCATTTACAGTAACCTCCATCTCTCTAGACATCTACTGCAGCTGGTTTGCGAAATTAGTATGTGCTGATGCTTTAGAGGAGTGCTAAAAGCAGAAAGACTTGTGCATGTACAAGGGGCCAACACCAAAAATATATTGCCAACCTTATGGTTTTTAATCCCCGTGTTTCAAATATTTTTAGTCAAACTGCAGACATGATAGAGGAGATGGTCAGAGACTGCAGACATGATACAGGAGACGGTTAGAGACTGCAGACATGATACAGGAAACGGTCAGAGACTGCAGACATGATACAGGAGCCGGTCAGAGACTGCAGACATGATACAGGAGCCGGTCAGAGACTGCAGACATGATACAGGACCGGTCAGAGACTGCAGACATGATACAGGAGCCGGTCAGAGACTGCAGACATGACACAGGAGAGGGTCAGAGACTGCAGACATGACACAGGAGAGGGTCAGAGACTGCAGACATGACACAGGAGAGGGTCAGAGACTGCAGACATGACACAGGAGAGGGTCAGAGACTGCAGACATGACACAGGAGAGGGTCAGAGACTGCAGACATGACACAGGAGAGGGTCAGAGACTGCAGACATGACACAGGAGAGGGTCAGAGACTGCAGACATGACACAGGAGAGGGTCAGAGACTGCAGACATGACACAGGAGAGGGTCAGAGACTGCAGACATGACACAGGAGACGGTCAGAGACTGCAGACATGAGATGGTCAGATACTGCAAACATGATTTAGGAGATGATGTAGCGATGCCACGCAAAGCGTGTTGGTGTCTCTAGTAACCGCCCTCCCCATTCACAACTTCATGTGCAGGCTCTGCAATGGTGTAGAATATGAAAGAAAACAGCTGAATGGCCGCACTCCGAATAACACCTTTTATTTGTGGCAAAACAGTGTAGAAGATTCAAAATTGCTTACATCATGGTGATGAAAAGTATAGATGGACTTGATACAGGAGTGGGTCAGAGGCTGCAGACATGAGACAGGAGACGGTCAGAGACTGCAGACATGACAGAGCAGATGGTCAGAGACTGCAGACATGAGACAGCAGATGGTCAGAGACTGCAGACATGAGACAGCAGATGGTCAGAGACTGCAGCCCTGAGATAGGAGATGGCCAGATACTGCAGACATGAGATGGTCAGATACTGCAAACATGATTTAGGAGATGATGTAGCGATGCCACGCAAAGCGTGTTGGTGTCTCTAGTAACCGCCCTCCCCATTCACAACTTCATGTGCAGGCTCTGCAATGGTGTAGAATATGAAAGAAAACAGCTGAATGGCCGCACTCCGAATAACACCTTTTATTTGTGGCAAAACAGTGTAGAAGATTCAAAATTGCTTACATCATGGTGATGAAAAGTATAGATGGACTTGATACAGGAGTGGGTCAGAGGCTGCAGACATGAGACAGGAGACGGTCAGAGACTGCAGACATGACAGAGCAGATGGTCAGAGACTGCAGACATGAGACAGCAGATGGTCAGAGACTGCAGACATGAGACAGCAGATGGTCAGAGACTGCAGACATGAGACAGCAGATGGTCAGAGACTGCAGCCATGATACAGGAGATGGTCAGAGACTGCAGACATGATACAGGAGATGGTCAGAGAGTGCAGACATGAGACAGGAGATGGTCAGAGACTGCAGACATGAGATAGGAGATGGCCAGATACTGCAGACATGATACAGGAGATGGTCAGAGACTGCAGACATGAGACAGGAGATGGCCAGATACTGCAGACATGAGATAGGAGATGGCCAGATACTGCAGACATGATACAGGAGATGGTCAGAGACTGCAGACATGACACAGGAGAGGGTCAGAGACTGCAGACATGACACAGGAGAGGGTCAGAGACTGCAGACATGACACAGGAGAGGGTCAGAGACTGCAGACATGACACAGGAGAGGGTCAGAGACTGCAGACATGACACAGGAGAGGGTCAGAGACTGCAGACATGACACAGGAGAGGGTCAGAGACTGCAGACATGACACAGGAGAGGGTCAGAGACTGCAGACATGACACAGGAGAGGGTCAGAGACTGCAGACATGACACAGGAGAGGGTCAGAGACTGCAGACATGACACAGGAGACGGTCAGAGACTGCAGACATGACACAGGAGACGGTCAGAGACTGCAGACATGAGATGGTCAGATACTGCAAACATGATTTAGGAGATGATGTAGCGATGCCACGCAAAGCGTGTTGGTGTCTCTAGTAACCGCCCTCCCCATTCACAACTTCATGTGCAGGCTCTGCAATGGTGTAGAATATGAAAGAAAACAGCTGAATGGCCGCACTCCGAATAACACCTTTTATTTGTGGCAAAACAGTGTAGAAGATTCAAAATTGCTTACATCATGGTGATGAAAAGTATAGATGGACTTGATACAGGAGTGGGTCAGAGGCTGCAGACATGACAGAGCAGATGGTCAGAGACTGCAGACATGAGACAGCAGATGGTCAGAGACTGCAGACATGAGACAGCAGATGGTCAGAGACTGCAGCCCTGAGATAGGAGATGGCCAGATACTGCAGACATGATACAGGAGATGGTCAGAGACTGCAGACATGATACAGGAGATGGTCAGAGAGTGCAGACATGAGACAGGAGATGGTCAGAGACTGCAGACATGAGATAGGAGATGGCCAGATACTGCAGACATGATACAGGAGATGGTCAGAGACTGCAGACATGAGACAGAAGATGGCCAGATACTGCAGACATGAGATAGGAGATGGCCAGATACTGCAGACATGATACAGGAGATGGTCAGAGACTGCAGACATGATACAGGAGATGGTCAGAGACTGCAGACATGAGACAGGAGATGGTCAGAGTGCAGACATGAGACAGGAGATGGTCAGAGAGTGCAGACATGAGACAGGAGATGGTCAGAGAGTGCAGACATGAGACAGGAGATGGTCAGAGAGTGTGAACGTGATATAAAAGTTGATGGAGAATGGAGACATGCTTCAGGAGACAGTTATAGGCTTGAGAGACCTTACAGGAGACTGCTAGGAATCATTGCTATTACAACCCAAATTGATGCTTCCACACAGCCCCCTTAAAATTACATTGTGTCACATCTGATATTTCTTTCAGCAAGATCTATTAGAAAAGAGAATCATAGAGGAGAGAAAAAAACACAGAAATGGGGGGGAAAAAAAAAAAAGAAGAAAAAAATATAACACTGAAAGTAAAAAGACCGAGCCGTTTAACCGTCATTATAAAAGTTTTCCTTCACTGTCTTGAGGAAGCACCCAAGGAGAACTCAGACTGCTGTCTTCAGAGGCCCAGAGGGTCCCACAATATGTGCCGAAGGGCTGCATAAGGCCCCGCAGGATGCAGGTAGGCCAACAGGGCACAAAGCCATCATGCTTTTTTGGAAAGTCAGCTCATCTACCCCCATTACAAATACATCATTTGGCAGCCCTTTGTTCTGAGGAGACCAATGTAGATGTCCTATTACTTTTATGAGAACAGCCCTACCGTGATGAGAACTTAACCCATACGCATAGTACTTTCCTCGTGACTACAGAGTCCTATTTTCTATATAAAAGCCATTCTCCTAACTATCACTGTAATATTAATAAAACCAATAAACAATTTTTCGCTTTTAAAAAAGACCAGAAATTGCGCCGTGAAGCCAAATTGCCTCTCATTTAATTAGGCCAATTACCCTGAAAATGCAGAACGAGAGATGGAATGCATCACTGGAAGAGGCACAAAACAATGGGATACGAATTGCTTTAACTGATGGACATGGCCGCCCCGTACTGTTTGGCTTTTACCCAGACAAAGACACTCAACAATAATGACCGCTGCCACCCACAACGCTTCCAACGCATATTCCTGATTGGTAATTGAGAAGTGGAACTTTCCTACCAACTGATTATCATCAAAACAAATGCTTTAGACTCTAGAGGTAAGCATTAGGGCTTAACTCCATGAAAGGCAAATGTTGTCCAAGTAAAAAAAACAAAAAAACAAAAACAAAAAAAAAAAAAAAGAGTTGTGTATTCTTCCTAGCATCTCAATGAACTTTGCGCATTTATTCCAGATCCGAGCTGTAATCCAGTGGGAAACTTCCTGTAATAAGGACCGCTCACTGTTATGACTGTCATCTCCCTAGTTTCATGGAATGTGAGGGGGTTGCAGAGCCCTCTTAGGAAGACTATGGTTTCCTCCACATTGCGAAAATATTGTCCTGCAATAATCGGCCTCCAAGAGATACATCTTACGAAGGAGAAGGCATCTCACCGCTCCAGGAGCACACATGCAGGCTGTAAACTGTCTCTTCGGATGGAAAGCCACAGGTGCTGGCTATTACCACTAGCAACAAACGAAAAACAAGCTCTGGACTGCCGCACTCTTCAGGAGACCACTTTCTTTTATTGGAAAATCACAGCTCCACAAACACAGCGAACAAGGAAAAATTGCTGACGTTTCGCACGAAACATCAGCAATTTTTCCTGGTTCGCTGTGTTTGTGGAGCTGTGATGTGATTTTCCAATAAAAGAAAGTGGTCTCCTGAAGAGTGCGGCAGTCCAGAGCTTGTTTTTCGTCTATCTTACGAAGGATACTTGTTGCTGTTTAAAGGAAAACCTGGATAAGGCAGACGTATCACTCCACTTACACGTCCTACACCAGGGATATGCAATTAGCGGACCTCCAGCTGTTGCAAAACTACAAGTCCCATCATGCCTCTGCCTCTGGGTGTCATGCTTGTGGCTGTTAGAATCTTGCTGTACCTCATGGGACTTGTAGTTCTGCAACAGCTGGAGTTCCGCTAATTGCATATCCCTGTCCTACACCATGGGTGTGAGTGTTTTGATACACAACTAACTCATGTTATAGACCAGCCTTTCTCAACCTTTTTAACAGAGGAACCCTTGAAATAACTTTCTGGGCTCAAGGATCCCCTGCTACATTTACTATATCCACAAGTCATGATACATTATTGTGATGGTCAGTGGGAAGAATGCTCCTTACACTTGTGGTATTGGGAAGAATTCCCTCCTTATAAATAGCTAAAAAGATCAATGGTGTCAGTGGGAACTTCTCAGAGAGACAGAAATTACTCATTGCTCAAGGAAACCCTAGAAACTTCTAGAGGAACCCGATGGTTCCATGGAACCCTGGTTGAGAAACCTTGTTTTAGACACTGAAGACCAGACTGCTTGGTAACACAAATTGCTAATCAGCCAATCGCATGGCAGCAAATCAATGCATTTAGGCATCTAGACATGGTGAAGAGGACCGGGTGCCGCAAATTAGGGGGCTGTCAGTCAGGGGGGTGTTTAATCTGAGATGAGATTGCAGCAGGGCCGTCATAATGAGGGGCGCCCCTGCAATTTCTCAGCTTTGTAAGCAATGCATCAGAAGTGCATCGGGTCGGCAGGGGGGCTGCCTGTCTCCCCCAGTTATCCAATCGGGCAGGCTGTCCAGGTAGCTGGAGTTGGTGGGCGAAGCCAGGGGGGTGGCTGCCTCCTCCACTCCTCCCAACGACTCGCTCACTGGTTGATTCTGGAGGAGAAAGAAGAGCACACAGGAGCTGCGAGTGTCTGTATCGGCAGCTATGCTGTAAGGGAGTACATTGTCGCTGTATACTGCCCTAACCTGCCCCTATAAAGCCCTAACCTGCCCCTATAATACCCTATACAGTCCTAACCTGCCCCTATAATACTCTAACCTTCATAAATTCAGCTGCAGTCACGGCAAATAACACACGGCCGCTCAAAAGAAGCTCCTGCTCATTTCTAAGCGTCACGATTCGCGACCTGAGATTTTGTCGGGGGGTGGCAGAAATAGGATCCACCCTGGGTGCCAAATGCCCTAGGTACGCCCTTGTGCTTAGCAAAACCCTGTATGGGTATGTTGTACCCTTTAAGAGCCCCCGGGGGAGGAGGGGGCGCTGCACAGCAGGGGACCTGATGCGCATGTAAACACACAAATCCCTGTTCTGTCAGGGGAGAAGAGACATATTGTTTGTTCCTATTTAGTAGGAACAATGATATATCTCTTCCTCTAGTAAGTCCTATCCCCATACAGTTAGAAACACTAACTCTGGAACAGTTAACCCCTTAATCAACCCCTAGTGTTAACCCCCTCCTTGCCAGTGACATTTACACAGGAAATCAGTGCATTTTTATAACACTGATCGCTGTATAAATGTCTATGGTCCCAAAAATGTGTCAAAAGTGTCCGATCTGTCCATCGCAATGTCGCAGTACCGCAAAAAAATGCAGATCACTGATAATACTAGTAAAAAAAATTTTTTTAAATGCCATAAATCACACAAGTCCCGTCCCCATATGTAAACGCCGTTCAAACCACACATGTGAGGTATCGCCGCGTGCGTTAGAGCGTGTGCAACAATTTTAGCACTAGAACTCTTCTAACTCTAAACTGGTAATCTGTAAATATTTCCAAAGCGTCGCCTATAGAGATTTTCAAGTACCGAAGTTTAGCACCATTCCATGAGTGTGCGCAATTTTAAAGCGTGACATGTCGGGTATCTAGTTACTGGGCGCAACATCATCTTTCACATTATACAAAAAAATTGGGCTAATTTTACTGTTTTATTTTTTAATTCATGAAGCCGTTCTTTTTTCAAAAAAAGAAAAGGCGTTTGAAAAATTATTGCGCAAATACCGTGCGAGATAAAAAGTTGCAATGACCGCAATTTTAATCCCCAGGGTGTCTGCCAAAAAAAAAACATATATAATGTTTGGGGGTTCTGAGTAATGTTCTAGCAAGAAAAAAAAATGATGATTTTTTACAGGCGAGAAGTGCCAGAATAGGCCCGGTATTAAAGTGGAAGGGCATGCTCGCCAGATACTGTAGTCTGTAGGTGAATGGCAGCTGGCCATTTTAAGTCCTTTTACAGAATCTTCCAGCTTGACTGTCATTATCCAGTAAATTCTTCAAATTTCTGCTACTTAAAAAAGGTACAATTTTTCAACAATAGCCCAGGTGCTCCGACAATTTATAGCAGCTTATTAATTAAACTGGAGAATGTCCGTCCTCTGCTCCTTGGTTCTTCAGTATAGTTGAGGGGCGCTTGACATTTTGCAGGAAAAAGTAACGGATCAGACAAATGTCCCCCCTTCCAAATTACAGAGATTGAGAAAGGTTATTGCTGAGCTGAAGGAATAACGAAGGTATAATGATTCTCTTCTGAGAAGGGTCAGTAATGCTCATTTACTCATAAGGACTTTGCATGCATTCTCTTATGAGTCGTGACACTCAAACTGAACTTTGATTAAAAGTAAAGAAGAGCTGAAAGAGAGACGTCTGAAATAATTCCCGAGTATCAGACTTCTTAACCACTTGAGCCCCCGGGCTTTTTTTTTTTTTTTTTCTAACAGCTAATTTTTTTGTAACAGCTAATTAATACAAACTATTGACATTTTTTAGTTTTTATTGAGAACAAAAAATAAATAAATCAAAACAAATGAATTACCGTGAAGTTTTTCCTAAGGCAACAGTTGTGATAAATATATGGGGGTGCATAAATTAAATTACACAAAATATTATCAAATCTGCTGGTTAAAATATCACATTAGTGTGATTTTAATGCTACAAAGCATGCAGAGGAAAAGAAAAATGGTTTGTATAAATTGTTAGTTTAATATTAAACCCAAAACCAATATTCCCACCGGAACTCCCGGCTGTCATTTTGACAGCTGGGAATTGCCAACAAGTGTAATGTGGAGGGGCAGAAGGGTAGGATATACTACAAATGCCCTGTCTGCTTTAAAGTGGTAATAAATCCCAAACCACACAAACTCCTGGCTGTCAGTTTGACAGCTGGGAATTGCTAAAAAAAAGTACAATGGGGAGGAGCAACAGAAGGGTAGGAAATACTAAAAATGCCCCGTCTACTTTAAAGCAGTAAATAAATCCAAAATCAGTACCGTATTTATCGGCGTATAACACGCACTTTTTCCCCCTTAAAATCGGGGGAAAGTCGTGGGTGCGTGTTATACGCCGATCCCCACTGTCTGAGTCTAGAAGACCGAGCGCCGCCGAAAAAGACCGAGCCGACTGCTCGGCTCCGCTCGTAGTCCCGCCTCCCTGCTGTTTCTGGAGCGAGCGCTGCCGAAAAAGACTGAGCCGACTGTACTGTGTACTGTACTTGCCCATACTGGGCGGGACTGCAAGCCGAGCCAAGCCGAATACACAGTAGAGTCGGCTCAGTCTTTTTCGGCAGCGCTCGCTCCAGAAATAGCAGGGAGGCAGGGCTACGAGCGGAGCCGAGCAGACGGCTCTGTCTTTTTCGGCGGCGCTCGCTCGGTCTGTCTCGGCGGCGGGATACTTAAACATGGGCAAGGCTGCAAACGGCGCTGGGCAAACTGGAAAGGACATTGGCAAGCTGCAAATGACACTCTGCAAGGCTGCAAACAGCGCTGGGCAAGCTGCAAATGATGCTGGGCAAGCTGCAAATGACACTGATCATTCTGCAATGATGGACAAGGCTGCAGATGCACACTGATAAGGCTGCATTGACGGGCATTTAAATGTACGTTTTTTTTTCCTTAAACTTCCCTCCTAAAGCTTTTTTCCTTAAAATGCCCTCCTAAACTTGGGGTGCGTGTTATACGCCGGTGCGTGTTATACCCCGATAAATACGGTATTTACCAAGCAACTGCTGCCAGTCACTTTGACAGCTGGGAATTCAGAATGCTTTATTAACCCCACAAGGAAATTATTGAACCCAAAAGGGAGATAATTCAGTTGCAAAAAATTGCCAACAAATACAATGGGGAGGGGCAGATGGGTAGGATATACTACAAAAAATGGCCTGTCTACTTTTTTTTTTTTATTACATTTTTCATTAGCATACAAAATTAGCCCATGCAGGCCAAAATTTTGCCCACGCAGGGGCAGTTCTTCTGATGCGGCAACATACAGCAACAGGGCACAACATACATAACATACAACATAAACAAACTAACTTATACTATAACCCCAATAAGGGGAGAGGTTCAGTTCAGGAGAATCTGTGCTCAAATTGGTACCAACAGGATAACGCAACATGAGAGTAGTTGGGTCAATATACTAACAGACTAGAGATATAGTGTTAATCTAGGAATTGGTTACTGCATCAGCTGCTGTGGTATTATCATCTAGCCAACAGGTCCATACCTTTTCAAATTTTTGTGGACAACCCCTGTCCGAGTAGGTGGCTTTATACAGGGGTAAACTGGCATTCACTAGGCTTTTCTAGAATCTGACAGAGGGGGGAGAAGATTGTTTCCATTTCATCATAATGGCCTTACGAGCATAGTACAATAGCAGCGACATGAGTATTTTCCTGGCTATGAGCATTGACAGTTGTTCCACCAGCCCCAGCAGACAATATTTAGGATCATAAGGAACTTGAATCTTAGTGGCCTTAGCAATCACCTGGAGTACTTCTTTCCAATAATGTTCGATTGCTGGGCAAACCCCAAAAATGTGGAAAAGATCACCCGGTTGGTAGGAGCAATGCCAGCACACCGGAGAATGCGCCGGCGAAAATCTGCTGCAGCCTGTGAAGCGTGTAGTGAGCTCTATGCACAATTTTGTATTGGACCAGTTTGTCCCTAGCTAAGACCAGAGGGGAGAAGGTAAAGTCCCAAATCTCCCTCCAGTCGTCCTCATCCAGCTCCGGTATGTTCCCCGCCCATTTCCTGTGGAGGGGGACAACTTGGGGCTGGCAGCAACCAGCAGGGACCCGTAGAGCTGAGATGTGGGTTTCTCCAAGTCTTTCATCCGAAGGGTGGATCCGAGCTCAGAGTATGCCAATTCAACTGATTGGCCTAAGAACTGACACCTGTAGGTACCGTATTTATCGGCGTATAACACGCACATTTTTCCCCTTAAAATCAGGGGAAAATCATGGGTGCATGTTATACGCCGATCCCCCCGCTGATCTGCGCTGTCTGTGGAGCGCCGCCGACATTTACCGAGCTGAGCCGAGTGTACTATGTACTCGGCTCCGCTCTCAGTCACGCTCAGTCCCGCCTCCTAGCCTTTACGTCCCGCCATTGGCCCGGTGTTGTGTCCATCACAGGAGCCAGGACAAGGGGTGGGACGGGGGCGTTACTGCGAGCAGAGCCGAGTAGCCGAGTACCCTCGGCTCGGCTCGGTCTATGTCGGCGGCGGGAGGAGCCGAAGATCGGCGGCGGGTGGAGCAAAAGATTTTGGCGGCGGCGGTAAAGTTAAAACTAACCATGCTGCAATTTTGGGAAAGGCTGCAGGGGGACAGTGGAAGGCTGCAGGGGGACAGTGGAAGGCTGCAGGGGGACAATGGAAGGCTGCATTGATGGGCATTTAAAATGTAAGGTTTTTTCCTTAAACTTCCCTCCTAAACTTGGGGTGCGTGTTATACGCCGGCACGTGTTATACGCCGATAAATATAAGCGATTTGAAAATACCTAAAACGGGCCCGTGCAGGCACATTAAATGTGGTGTGTAAAATGTGAAAGGGGTGAGCTCTCTGTTGGTGATAACATGCTCAAGGGTCAGTATTTTGTATTTGGCCCAGGCCAGTGGATCCAGGATGGTATTGAACTGTGATAGGTTAGGGTTCAGCCACTGGGGGGGGTGGTGTGTGAGACAAGGAGTTTGGCTGGGGTGCCCTCAGCGCCTCACCCACCTTCCATTCCCGCATAGTGGTACGCATAGAAGGAGTTAGATGGTGAGGCGTTTTAGGCTCCCTGAATAGTAACCCCTTCAAGGCCTCCAGAGACCTCACTATAGCCGCCTCCAGCACCACCGCAGAGTTGGTCAGGTCTGGCTGCAACCACCAATGGGCGGTCACAAGCTGAGTGGCCAAGAAATACTTGTGGCAATCAGGGAGAGATCTGTTCAGTAACACCTCCTGTATTAGTGTGTCCCCACTCTGGATGAAGCAGGTGAAGGCAAATCTCTCCACTGGGACACAGATGCTAAAAAACTGACAGGAGTTCTAACTAGGGATGGGCCGAAAATCCCCTGGTTTGGTTTGTACCAGAAGACATCGAACAGGCAAAAAGTTCTAGCGAACATGAAAACCCTATTAAAGGCCAGAAACATGAAAAATCCTAATTGTAAAGGCTTATATGCAGGTTTTCGCCATGAAAAGTGTATAGGGACACGCATCAATGCAAAAAAATGTTTTTTCAGGAGCAGTGATTTTAATATTGCTGAAAGGCTGAAGGGAGATGAAAATGAAATATTCCTTTAAATATCGTGCGGGGGTGTCCCCGTAGTCTGCCTGTAAAGTGGCGCACCTGTGCAAAAAAAACAAACAAAAAAACGTAATTTGCTTGCGGCTGTAATGTATTGCTGGCTCCTGAAAATATAGATAAAAAGTCTATGAACAAAAACAGTGTCCATACCAGGCCCATCGCTTTTAGGGGGAACTCCACGCTAAAATAAACAAAATTTGGTGTGGGGTTCCCCCTCCAAAATCCATACCAGACCTTTATCCGAGCATGCAGCCTGGACACGAACAAACACCCCCCCCTCCATACCAGGCTACATGCCCTCAACTTGGGGGATGGGTGCCTTAAAGCAGGGGGGCTGTGCGCTGCACCCTTACTCCAAAGCACCTTGTCTCCATGTTGATGGGGGTAAGGGCCTCTTCTTGACAATCCTGGCCAGTGGTTATCGGGGTCTGCGGGGGGAGGGGCTTACTGGAATCTGGAGGCCTCTTAACAAGGGGGCCCCCAGATCCCATGCATCTTTAAAAAAAAGTGCCAAAAGGGACAGTTTTTGACATTTTTTTTTTATTTTTTTAAATAAAGGAAAATTGTTTCTCAATCGCGCCGCCCGACGGACCCGAAAAACAGAAAAAAAAAAAAAAAAAACTCTGCCTCAATGGGAGGCCTCCCGTCAACTGCTGTCAGCTGTTATATAGGCAAGGACGGGGCCACTCGTTGATAAACGGATGACCACGCCCCCTCTGACATCACATGACATGGAGGGGAAGAGAGAGCCGGCTGGATGATCAGAGTGCGGGGAACATCGCTGTAACAGCTTTCATTTCAATTGCCGTCACATAGAGCCACGCCTCCTAGTCCCTGGACTGATATAGACAGATAACTCGTTCAATCGTGTGACGTGTATCAAAGTTCTCAGACCAGGAGGTGGGGATGTATGTGATAGCGAGTGGCGAAAACACACAGAGATTGAAATGAAAGCTGTAACAGCGATGTTCCTCGGCGCTGTGATCATCCAGCCAGCAATCCTCTGCCTTAGAAACGTCTTGCCTCTGTGCTTGTCAACAAGGGTTTCTCCACCAAGTACCAAGGTTTGGAGACTGGTTAGGCCACTCCATGACCTTAATGTGCTTCTTCTTGAGCCACTAAGCATGGATCATTAAGAAGCACATTAACCACTTACCGACCGCCGCACGACGATGTACGCACCTTTTTTGAAGAGGGATATCTCGGTAACGGCAGCAGCTGCTGCTGCCACAACCGAGGTATCCATATCTTCAGACGGCAGTTCGGCAAACGATTATGGTGGTTTCTGTGGCAGATTTGCCGCGAGATCACAGTCATCAATGGAGGGAGAGGGGCCCACCCCTCCCGCCGCTTACCGGAGCCGTGGCTGGGTATGGAGACGAGTAAGGCTGTCTCCATACCATAGCAGGGCGGAAGTGACATTTTGACGTCACTTCCGCCCATACGTCTTGAAAGGCACATTTTTCTCTTGTCCTTTTTTCAAATGACATTTTTATTTTTTATTTTTTTATTGCATTTAAGACCAAATATGAGATGTGAGGCCTTTTGACCCCAGATCTCAACATTTAGGAGGACCTATCATGCTTTTTTCTATTACAAGGGATATTTACATTCCTTGTAATAGGAATAAAAGTGACGCAAATTATTTTATTTTTTTTAAACTGTGTCAAAATAAATAAAACAAAAAATAAATAAATACGATTTTTTTTTTTAAAGCGCCGGTGCCGATGAGCTCGTGCGCAGAAGCAAACGCATATATGAGTAGCGCCCGCATATGAAAACGATGGTTAAAACACACATGTGAGCGATCGTTAAGAGTGAGAGAAATAATTCTAGCCCTAGACCTCCACTGTAACTCAAAAAATGCAAATACCAAACCAAAGTGTAGCGCTTAACAAAGTTATGAATAGTCTAGTTAGTGCATCATCATACAGTTTAACCAAAACACCTTAAGTGTGACAATTCTTGAAAACTTGCATAGAAATAAAAATACAGTCCAAACGAATAAAAATAAATTAAAAGTCTCTATGTGAGGAGTTGATCCAGTCCAAACGTGAAATACAGGTCACCATCCACCTTCTTAAATGAGACTAGCATGCAGGCACCCTGTGATGTTCCCGTCACCTTTAGAATTAAAGGCTTACCGGATAGTATGGATCCAAACGAATCTATATTCGAAGGATCATACAAGCTTATGACTTAGAAGCCAAAATTTGCAGGTGTAGATTTTCAAGGAAGTATCAACTCAGACTCCTCATAAAGTTGTCCCAAATGTAACCAAAGAAATCAAGCGCTTAATCCATAAAAACAGTGCTACAGCAGTAGTCCCGACGCGTTTCGTCCTCTACAGACGTCATCTGGGGTAGCACTACACTGTAGCATCATCACTTATATAGCAAACAGTCAATTTGGGCGAGAATTCCATCTGCCTGTGTCACCGCGTGTCATTTCCGGTTTAAGATGGCGCCCGGCGTGCGTTCCACGCCTCATTACAATGTTACAGCATGTATCAGCAGACAGACCATGCCCAAACATGTGTAAAATAAACCAATAAATGAAAACTAGGTTGGCCCAAACATTAGAAACATACCCAACGTAAAAATTAGCCAGACGTCATTATGACGTCATAATGTCATTAACCCTCCCTGTCGCCCATCATTTTTTCACAATCTAACAGGTTTTTATCCTTGCAAAAAATGTGTGGTATGTCAGTTTAATATAGCTGGGAGACATAAAACAACTGAGTTTGTATCAACAACAACTAATAGAACACATACTATAAAATCATTTTGTACCTGTAGTACCCGGTATGTAGTATATCTGATCACTTGCCCGTGTGGTAAACAATATGTGGGGAGGACGACAAGGACGTTTGCGATTAGAGTGGGGGAACACATAGCCTTAATAAAGAGTAAGGTCTCTAAACACACTGTCCCGAGACACTATAGGGAACATCATAACAGTGACCCAACAGGTACCCAATTTTTAGCTATTGACAAATATACACCTCCGTGGAGGGGGGGTGCTATGACTCGGGGTGTTTCCAGATTAGAAACCTACTGGATATATTTGATTCGTTCTTACTCGCCATTTGGTTTGAACATAGAATGGGATATTAATGCCTTCATTAATAATGGTTAATATGCACATTGATAATATTTTATTTTAGTGCTTTATTTTAATTTGTTTATCTGTTTTAACATTTTTTGATTTTTTGATTTTTATGTAAGTGGCAGCCTTTCTATTATTGCTGTTTATGTTATACTAATAATATTGGTCTTGGGACAGAATTCTATCTGCCTTAGGTGCTATCAGTACTTGTCACAGTGCATGTCCGGGCATGTGTTGTGTCGGTGCTGATATATATTTTGTATAAAGATTGTTTTAAAAACATCTTTTCATTACATATACATAATCGTTCCCATCCCATACTTATTAGTATGGGTGTACTTAAATGTACATCCCCTCTAGGATGTATGGTCCGGCGTATGTTTACATATGTCCCACTTGACACCGGAGATGATGTATTTTCATTACATCACTTCCTGTTGTCGGATACATCCTGGCCGGATGTGATGTACCTTCCGTTCACGTCACTTCCGATGTTCGACGCTCTCCGATGGGTTGTGACGTATTTCCTCTTACGCCGCCCCTTGCGTCGGACGTGCGTGTGGTGCTGGTGCTTCCGGTACGCGGTGCGTTCCATCGCCGCTTGCCTGTGTCACCGCGTGTCATTTCCGGTTTAAGATGGCGCCCGGCGTGCGTTCCACGCCTCATTACAATGTTACAGCATGTATCAGCAGACAGACCATGCCCAAACATGTGTAAAATAAACCAATAAATGAAAACTAGGTTGGCCCAAACATTAGAAACATACCCAACGTAAAAATTAGCCAGACGTTGTGATTTATTCCACTCTGTAATACCGTTAGTAGTGTTTCCGGGTCATGATTAAACGCATAAGGGGCATGGGTACGGATCCAATCATTATCATACCCAGCCACCTATGCCGACAAAGCCACACCCACCACAGGGAGGCACCAACACAGTGGGCGTGTCGTACATAGAGAGCACTGATGCCTCCGTCAAGCGGCGATGGAACGCACCGCGTACCGGAAGCACCAGCACCACACGCACGTCCGACGCAAGGGGCGGCGTAAGAGGAAATACGTCACAACCCATCGGAGAGCGTCGAACATCGGAAGTGACGTGAACGGAAGGTACATCACATCCGGCCAGGATGTATCCGACAACAGGAAGTGATGTAATGAAAATACATCATCTCCGGTGTCAAGTGGGACATATGTAAACATACGCCGGACCATACATCCTAGAGGGGATGTACATTTAAGTACACCCATACTAATAAGTATGGGATGGGAACGATTATGTATATGTAATGAAAAGATGTTTTTAAAACAATCTTTATACAAAATATATATCAGCACCGACACAACACATGCCCGGACATGCACTGTGACAAGTACTGATAGCACCTAAGGCAGATAGAATTCTGTCCCAAGACCAATATTATTAGTATAACATAAACAGCAATAATAGAAAGGCTGCCACTTACATAAAAATCAAAAAAATCAAAAAATGTTAAAACAGATAAACAAATTAAAATAAAGCACTAAAATAAAATATTATCAATGTGCATATTAACCATTATTAATGAAGGCATTAATATCCCATTCTATGTTCAAACCAAATGGCGAGTAAGAACGAATCAAATATATCCAGTAGGTTTCTAATCTGGAAACACCCCGAGTCATAGCACCCCCCCTCCACGGAGGTGTATATTTGTCAATAGCTAAAAATTGGGTACCTGTTGGGTCACTGTTATGATGTTCCCTATAGTGTCTCGGGACAGTGTGTTTAGAGACCTTACTCTTTATTAAGGCTATGTGTTCCCCCACTCTAATCGCAAACGTCCTTGTCGTCCTCCCCACATATTGTTTACCACACGGGCAAGTGATCAGATATACTACATACCGGGTACTACAGGTACAAAATGATTTTATAGTATGTGTTCTATTAGTTGTTGTTGATACAAACTCAGTTGTTTTATGTCTCCCAGCTATATTAAACTGACATACCACACATTTTTTGCAAGGATAAAAACCTGTTAGATTGTGAAAAAATGATGGGCGACAGGGAGGGTTAATGACATTGGGAGCAATGAAATTCCGTAGAGAGGGTGCTCCCCTAAAAAGTACTTTCGCCCGTTCAGGTAACTTTAAATTGAGGACTGGATCACTTCTTAATACGTCCCAATGTTTATTAATGATGGTCTTGATTTGTTTATGCTGTACCGAAAAGGATGTAAGCATAGACCACCTATAAGTGTCCACAGGATCGTGACGGGCTTTCTCAATCACTAGGCTCTCCCTGTTAGTGTTAATAACCTTCTGTATCTCTACATCAAGAACCATAGCATCATATCCCTTGTCTTCAAATTTTTGTTTTAGGATTCCTGCCTGTGTCCTAAACGTATCAAGGTCCGTGCAATTCCTACGCAATCGTAGAAACTGACTGCGTGGTATCGAACTCAACCATGATCTATGGTGGCAGCTGTCAAGGGGAATAAAACTATTCCTATCAGTCGGTTTGAAATGCGTTTTGAACACAAATTTATTGTCTACTAATTCGATCTCTAAATCAAGAAAATTTATCCTAGAAAGGCTCATTTCAAATGACAGAGAAATCCCCCTATCGTTATTGTTCAAATTCTTAAAGAATTCAGTCAATGAATCAAATGAGCCATTCCATAGGAGGAGGATGTCGTCTATATACCTGGCCCACAGGACCAAAGAGGGGTTCCCCTGGGCATAGACGACATCCTCCTCCCACTTAGCCATGAATAAATTAGCAAGACTGGGGGCAAATTTGGCCCCCATTGCTACACCCCGTTGTTGTAAATAATACTTGTTGTTAAACCAAAAATAGTTATGTTCCATGGCAAATTCTAAAAGTTCTATGAGGTAATCACATTGGAATGATGCCAAAGAGTCCTCGCAATCTAAAAAGTATCGGACAGCATCTATACCCATTCCCTGAGGTATGCAAGTATAGAGGGACGCTACGTCAGCTGTAGCTATAATACATTGCTCATGAAGCACTAAACTTTCAAGTCTCCTGATTGTAGCACCCGTATCTTTAAGATAAGATGGGGTTTTTTTAACAAGGGGTTGCAAATAAAAATCTATATAACGGCCTATACGTGAAGTGACCGAATTTATGCCACTCACTATGGGCCTACCGGGAGGGCTCACCAGATCTTTGTGGATCTTCGGTAAGTAATAGATTACAGGAATTGAGGGGGAAATGGGAACCAAAAAGTTTTTTTCTTTATTGTTCAATATTTTTTGATCATAGCCTTTATTGATAAGATCTTTAAGTTGTTTTTTGTATATAATCGTAGGATTGTTGGGGAGTTGTTTATAGGTACCTGGCTCACCCAAGATCCTATGCATTTCAGCTTCGTATTTATCCCTGTCTAAAATCACAATACCCCCCCCCTTATCAGCTGGACGTATAACTACGTCTTTTTGCTCGCATAAGGACTTAAAACCGTTTGTTGAAAAAGTGGTTCTATTATTACACTTCGTAGGGAGTTTGTCAAGATCTCTTAGTACCAAGTCCTTAAATATTTTTACAGCTGGTACAGAGGGTACAGGGGGTATAAATAAAGATGGGTTAGCCAACCCAGAGTGTACAGTTCCCGAAGTGGCCGCTAGATAATCCGTTCTGAACGGGTTGGTTATCAAATACCGTTGAATGTTAATCTTTCTGATAAATTTATGTATATCAATGAAAGTATTGAATTTGTTAAGTCGTTTAGGGGGTGCGTATTTCAAGCCCTTGTCCAATACTGATAATTCAGCACTGGAGAAGGATTTCTTGCTTAAATTAAACACACCTTGTCCCACTAAACCCGCCTTCTTTTTCCTCCTCTGTAATCGCTCTCCCCCTCTACACCCTCTCTTGGGTCTTGATCCCTTTTTCGAATATGCGGATCCTCGCGAAAAACCTGGTTCCTATAGTTAGTATTAGGTGGATTATAACCAGATGGAATATAGGTATTATTCCCATTGTCTGAATCTCCTATTTCTCCCAATGGAGAAAATCTGTTATAAGTAGAAACGGGAGCCGCATTGTAATATTGGGGTCCACTATAATGAGGGTTAGATGGAGCATTATAGTAAGAGTTAAGAGGAGCGTGTCTAGGTGATGGAGAATAATAGGGAGAGCCATTATACTCTCTAAATGGGTGAGCATCATAATTATATGATCTTCCTCTATTAGAACCTCTACCCCCTCTTTTTCCTCGATTATTACCTCTTCCTCTGTGAGGATTATTAGGGGTGTGTGGAGTGTAATGATGCACTCTTTGCTGAGAGGAGGGTGGACCATCATACACCCTACTCTGTGCAGCCTCACTATAAGACATGGGAGGCAAAGCAACCCTCTGTGGGGCAGTGGAACCTCCAAATTGGGAACCACTCATGGGTTGTGTATCAGTGGCGGATGTGTTCTGAACCAATTTCTGCCAGCCAAAAACAGTACCCATCTTATAGTCATTAACATCTCTGGAGTATTTTTTCTGTTTCTTATATTTTTGTTCTCTATCCTCTTTTTCCAGATGGTTCAACAAATTGGCAGAGAGAGAATTGTATTCAGGGGTGTCTTTATATGACATTAATTTATCCTTAATTTCCTTAATTTCTTTATCAAGTAGGGCCATTTTACTGCTCTTCCTTGCAATCAGGAAACCCAACAAATTGGTTCCAGCCTCATTAAAGAACTTGAACCAGGTGTCTAGGTCTACTTCACCTTGTTGGGGATTTACATCCCACCTTAAGCTTCTGGGGACCATATGTTCTGCAATGTAATGCTGTAAGAACACAAGGTCCCATTGTAGGTGAAGTTCGGATGTCATAATATTTTTAAGTCTCATGAACATCCCTCCCACCTCGGTGTTATTACCAGTTGCCACGAAAACACCATCAGTATTAACTTTGTGCGAAGCACGGTATTCAAACACATCCATATCTACAGTGACGTATATGAAAAAGGATTGCTGCAATGTGTATATCCAAACAATATATAGACCAAAAAACTTTCCCTGTGACACTGCGCTATCCAAAAAAGAAAGAAAGCTGCTAACACAATCACAAGGATAAAACAGTGAATAATAAAACAAATACCAAACCAAAGTGTAGCGCTTAACAAAGTTATGAATAGTCTAGTTAGTGCATCATCATACAGTTTAACCAAAACACCTTAAGTGTGACAATTCTTGAAAACTTGCATAGAAATAAAAATACAGTCCAAACGAATAAAAATAAATTAAAAGTCTCTATGTGAGGAGTTGATCCAGTCCAAACGTGAAATACAGGTCACCATCCACCTTCTTAAATGAGACTAGCATGCAGGCACCCTGTGATGTTCCCGTCACCTTTAGAATTAAAGGCTTACCGGATAGTATGGATCCAAACGAATCTATATTCGAAGGATCATACAAGCTTATGACTTAGAAGCCAAAATTTGCAGGTGTAGATTTTCAAGGAAGTATCAACTCAGACTCCTCATAAAGTTGTCCCAAATGTAACCAAAGAAATCAAGCGCTTAATCCATAAAAACAGTGCTACAGCAGTAGTCCCGACGCGTTTCGTCCTCTACAGACGTCATCTGGGGTAGCACTACACTGTAGCATCATCACTTATATAGCAAACAGTCAATTTGGGCGAGAATTCCATCTGCCTGTGTCACCGCGTGTCATTTCCGGTTTAAGATGGCGCCCGGCGTGCGTTCCACGCCTCATTACAATGTTACAGCATGTATCAGCAGACAGACCATGCCCAAACATGTGTAAAATAAACCAATAAATGAAAACTAGGTTGGCCCAAACATTAGAAACATACCCAACGTAAAAATTAGCCAGACGTTGTGATTTATTCCACTCTGTAATACCGTTAGTAGTGTTTCCGGGTCATGATTAAACGCATAAGGGGCATGGGTACGGATCCAATCATTATCATACCCAGCCACCTATGCCGACAAAGCCACACCCACCACAGGGAGGCACCAACACAGTGGGCGTGTCGTACATAGAGAGCACTGATGCCTCCGTCAAGCGGCGATGGAACGCACCGCGTACCGGAAGCACCAGCACCACACGCACGTCCGACGCAAGGGGCGGCGTAAGAGGAAATACGTCACAACCCATCGGAGAGCGTCGAACATCGGAAGTGACGTGAACGGAAGGTACATCACATCCGGCCAGGATGTATCCGACAACAGGAAGTGATGTAATGAAAATACATCATCTCCGGTGTCAAGTGGGACATATGTAAACATACGCCGGACCATACATCCTAGAGGGGATGTACATTTAAGTACACCCATACTAATAAGTATGGGATGGGAACGATTATGTATATGTAATGAAAAGATGTTTTTAAAACAATCTTTATACAAAATATATATCAGCACCGACACAACACATGCCCGGACATGCACTGTGACAAGTACTGATAGCACCTAAGGCAGATAGAATTCTGTCCCAAGACCAATATTATTAGTATAACATAAACAGCAATAATAGAAAGGCTGCCACTTACATAAAAATCAAAAAATCTAAAAATGTTAAAACAGATAAACAAATTAAAATAAAGCACTAAAATAAAATATTATCAATGTGCATATTAACCATTATTAATGAAGGCATTAATATCCCATTCTATGTTCAAACCAAATGGCGAGTAAGAACGAATCAAATATATCCAGTAGGTTTCTAATCTGGAAACACCCCGAGTCATAGCACCCCCCCTCCACGGAGGTGTATATTTGTCAATAGCTAAAAATTGGGTACCTGTTGGGTCACTGTTATGATGTTCCCTATAGTGTCTCGGGACAGTGTGTTTAGAGACCTTACTCTTTATTAAGGCTATGTGTTCCCCCACTCTAATCGCAAACGTCCTTGTCGTCCTCCCCACATATTGTTTACCACACGGGCAAGTGATCAGATATACTACATACCGGGTACTACAGGTACAAAATGATTTTATAGTATGTGTTCTATTAGTTGTTGTTGATACAAACTCAGTTGTTTTATGTCTCCCAGCTATATTAAACTGACATACCACACATTTTTTGCAAGGATAAAAACCTGTTAGATTGTGAAAAAATGATGGGCGACAGGGAGGGTTAATGACATTATGACGTCATAATGACGTCTGGCTAATTTTTACGTTGGGTATGTTTCTAATGTTTGGGCCAACCTAGTTTTCATTTATTGGTTTATTTTACACATGTTTGGGCATGGTCTGTCTGCTGATACATGCTGTAACATTGTAATGAGGCGTGGAACGCACGCCGGGCGCCATCTTAAACCGGAAATGACACGCGGTGACACAGGCAGATGGAATTCTCGCCCAAATTGACTGTTTGCTATATAAGTGATGATGCTACAGTGTAGTGCTACCCCAGATGACGTCTGTAGAGGACGAAACGCGTCGGGACTACTGCTGTAGCACTGTTTTTATGGATTAAGCGCTTGATTTCTTTGGTTACATTTGGGACAACTTTATGAGGAGTCTGAGTTGATACTTCCTTGAAAATCTACACCTGCAAATTTTGGCTTCTAAGTCATAAGCTTGTATGATCCTTCGAATATAGATTCGTTTGGATCCATACTATCCGGTAAGCCTTTAATTCTAAAGGTGACGGGAACATCACAGGGTGCCTGCATGCTAGTCTCATTTAAGAAGGTGGATGGTGACCTGTATTTCACGTTTGGACTGGATCAACTCCTCACATAGAGACTTTTAATTTATTTTTATTCGTTTGGACTGTATTTTTATTTCTATGCAAGTTTTCAAGAATTGTCACACTTAAGGTGTTTTGGTTAAACTGTATGATGATGCACTAACTAGACTATTCATAACTTTGTTAAGCGCTACACTTTGGTTTGGTATTTGTTTTATTATTCACTGTTTTATCCTTGTGATTGTGTTAGCAGCTTTCTTTCTTTTTTGGATAGCGCAGTGTCACAGGGAAAGTTTTTTGGTCTATATATTGTTTGGATATACACATTGCAGCAATCCTTTTTCATATACGTCACTGTAGATATGGATGTGTTTGAATACCGTGCTTCGCACAAAGTTAATACTGATGGTGTTTTCGTGGCAACTGGTAATAACACCGAGGTGGGAGGGATGTTCATGAGACTTAAAAATATTATGACATCCGAACTTCACCTACAATGGGACCTTGTGTTCTTACAGCATTACATTGCAGAACATATGGTCCCCAGAAGCTTAAGGTGGGATGTAAATCCCCAACAAGGTGAAGTAGACCTAGACACCTGGTTCAAGTTCTTTAATGAGGCTGGAACCAATTTGTTGGGTTTCCTGATTGCAAGGAAGAGCAGTAAAATGGCCCTACTTGATAAAGAAATTAAGGAAATTAAGGATAAATTAATGTCATATAAAGACACCCCTGAATACAATTCTCTCTCTGCCAATTTGTTGAACCATCTGGAAAAAGAGGATAGAGAACAAAAATATAAGAAACAGAAAAAATACTCCAGAGATGTTAATGACTATAAGATGGGTACTGTTTTTGGCTGGCAGAAATTGGTTCAGAACACATCCGCCACTGATACACAACCCATGAGTGGTTCCCAATTTGGAGGTTCCACTGCCCCACAGAGGGTTGCTTTGCCTCCCATGTCTTATAGTGAGGCTGCACAGAGTAGGGTGTATGATGGTCCACCCTCCTCTCAGCAAAGAGTGCATCATTACACTCCACACACCCCTAATAATCCTCACAGAGGAAGAGGTAATAATCGAGGAAAAAGAGGGGGTAGAGGTTCTAATAGAGGAAGATCATATAATTATGATGCTCACCCATTTAGAGAGTATAATGGCTCTCCCTATTATTCTCCATCACCTAGACACGCTCCTCTTAACTCTTACTATAATGCTCCATCTAACCCTCATTATAGTGGACCCCAATATTACAATGCGGCTCCCGTTTCTACTTATAACAGATTTTCTCCATTGGGAGAAATAGGAGATTCAGACAATGGGAATAATACCTATATTCCATCTGGTTATAATCCACCTAATACTAACTATAGGAACCAGGTTTTTCGCGAGGATCCGCATATTCGAAAAAGGGATCAAGACCCAAGAGAGGGTGTAGAGGGGGAGAGCGATTACAGAGGAGGAAAAAGAAGGCGGGTTTAGTGGGACAAGGTGTGTTTAATTTAAGCAAGAAATCCTTCTCCAGTGCTGAATTATCAGTATTGGACAAGGGCTTGAAATACGCACCCCCTAAACGACTTAACAAATTCAATACTTTCATTGATATACATAAATTTATCAGAAAGATTAACATTCAACGGTATTTGATAACCAACCCGTTCAGAACGGATTATCTAGCGGCCACTTCGGGAACTGTACACTCTGGGTTGGCTAACCCATCTTTATTTATACCCCCTGTACCCTCTGTACCAGCTGTAAAAATATTTAAGGACTTGGTACTAAGAGATCTTGACAAACTCCCTACGAAGTGTAATAATAGAACCACTTTTTCAACAAACGGTTTTAAGTCCTTATGCGAGCAAAAAGACGTAGTTATACGTCCAGCTGATAAGGGGGGGGGTATTGTGATTTTAGACAGGGATAAATACGAAGCTGAAATGCATAGGATCTTGGGTGAGCCAGGTACCTATAAACAACTCCCCAACAATCCTACGATTATATACAAAAAACAACTTAAAGATCTTATCAATAAAGGCTATGATCAAAAAATATTGAACAATAAAGAAAAAAACTTTTTGGTTCCCATTTCCCCCTCAATTCCTGTAATCTATTACTTACCGAAGATCCACAAAGATCTGGTGAGCCCTCCCGGTAGGCCCATAGTGAGTGGCATAAATTCGGTCACTTCACGTATAGGCCGTTATATAGATTTTTATTTGCAACCCCTTGTTAAAAAAACCCCATCTTATCTTAAAGATACGGGTGCTACAATCAGGAGACTTGAAAGTTTAGTGCTTCATGAGCAATGTATTATAGCTACAGCTGACGTAGCGTCCCTCTATACTTGCATACCTCAGGGAATGGGTATAGATGCTGTCCGATACTTTTTAGATCGCGAGGACTCTTTGGCATCATTCCAATGTGATTACCTCATAGAACTTTTAGAATTTGCCATGGAACATAACTATTTTTGGTTTAACAACAAGTATTATTTACAACAACGGGGTGTAGCAATGGGGGCCAAATTTGCCCCCAGTCTTGCTAATTTATTCATGGCTAAGTGGGAGGAGGATGTCGTCTATGCCCAGGGGAACCCCTCTTTGGTCCTGTGGGCCAGGTATATAGACGACATCCTCCTCCTATGGAATGGCTCATTTGATTCATTGACTGAATTCTTTAAGAATTTGAACAATAACGATAGGGGGATTTCTCTGTCATTTGAAATGAGCCTTTCTAGGATAAATTTTCTTGATTTAGAGATCGAATTAGTAGACAATAAATTTGTGTTCAAAACGCATTTCAAACCGACTGATAGGAATAGTTTTATTCCCCTTGACAGCTGCCACCATAGATCATGGTTGAGTTCGATACCACGCAGTCAGTTTCTACGATTGCGTAGGAATTGCACGGACCTTGATACGTTTAGGACACAGGCAGGAATCCTAAAACAAAAATTTGAAGACAAGGGATATGATGCTATGGTTCTTGATGTAGAGATACAGAAGGTTATTAACACTAACAGGGAGAGCCTAGTGATTGAGAAAGCCCGTCACGATCCTGTGGACACTTATAGGTGGTCTATGCTTACATCCTTTTCGGTACAGCATAAACAAATCAAGACCATCATTAATAAACATTGGGACGTATTAAGAAGTGATCCAGTCCTCAATTTAAAGTTACCTGAACGGGCGAAAGTACTTTTTAGGGGAGCACCCTCTCTACGGAATTTCATTGCTCCCAATGTCATTAACCCTCCCTGTCGCCCATCATTTTTTCACAATCTAACAGGTTTTTATCCTTGCAAAAAATGTGTGGTATGTCAGTTTAATATAGCTGGGAGACATAAAACAACTGAGTTTGTATCAACAACAACTAATAGAACACATACTATAAAATCATTTTGTACCTGTAGTACCCGGTATGTAGTATATCTGATCACTTGCCCGTGTGGTAAACAATATGTGGGGAGGACGACAAGGACGTTTGCGATTAGAGTGGGGGAACACATAGCCTTAATAAAGAGTAAGGTCTCTAAACACACTGTCCCGAGACACTATAGGGAACATCATAACAGTGACCCAACAGGTACCCAATTTTTAGCTATTGACAAATATACACCTCCGTGGAGGGGGGGTGCTATGACTCGGGGTGTTTCCAGATTAGAAACCTACTGGATATATTTGATTCGTTCTTACTCGCCATTTGGTTTGAACATAGAATGGGATATTAATGCCTTCATTAATAATGGTTAATATGCACATTGATAATATTTTATTTTAGTGCTTTATTTTAATTTGTTTATCTGTTTTAACATTTTTAGATTTTTTGATTTTTATGTAAGTGGCAGCCTTTCTATTATTGCTGTTTATGTTATACTAATAATATTGGTCTTGGGACAGAATTCTATCTGCCTTAGGTGCTATCAGTACTTGTCACAGTGCATGTCCGGGCATGTGTTGTGTCGGTGCTGATATATATTTTGTATAAAGATTGTTTTAAAAACATCTTTTCATTACATATACATAATCGTTCCCATCCCATACTTATTAGTATGGGTGTACTTAAATGTACATCCCCTCTAGGATGTATGGTCCGGCGTATGTTTACATATGTCCCACTTGACACCGGAGATGATGTATTTTCATTACATCACTTCCTGTTGTCGGATACATCCTGGCCGGATGTGATGTACCTTCCGTTCACGTCACTTCCGATGTTCGACGCTCTCCGATGGGTTGTGACGTATTTCCTCTTACGCCGCCCCTTGCGTCGGACGTGCGTGTGGTGCTGGTGCTTCCGGTACGCGGTGCGTTCCATCGCCGCTTGACGGAGGCATCAGTGCTCTCTATGTACGACACGCCCACTGTGTTGGTGCCTCCCTGTGGTGGGTGTGGCTTTGTCGGCATAGGTGGCTGGGTATGATAATGATTGGATCCGTACCCATGCCCCTTATGCGTTTAATCATGACCCGGAAACACTACTAACGGTATTACAGAGTGGAATAAATCACAACGTCTGGCTAATTTTTACGTTGGGTATGTTTCTAATGTTTGGGCCAACCTAGTTTTCATTTATTGGTTTATTTTACACATGTTTGGGCATGGTCTGTCTGCTGATACATGCTGTAACATTGTAATGAGGCGTGGAACGCACGCCGGGCGCCATCTTAAACCGGAAATGACACGCGGTGACACAGGCAGATGGAATTCTCGCCCAAATTGACTGTTTGCTATATAAGTGATGATGCTACAGTGTAGTGCTACCCCAGATGACGTCTGTAGAGGACGAAACGCGTCGGGACTACTGCTGTAGCACTGTTTTTATGGATTAAGCGCTTGATTTCTTTGGTTACATTTGGGACAACTTTATGAGGAGTCTGAGTTGATACTTCCTTGAAAATCTACACCTGCAAATTTTGGCTTCTAAGTCATAAGCTTGTATGATCCTTCGAATATAGATTCGTTTGGATCCATACTATCCGGTAAGCCTTTAATTCTAAAGGTGACGGGAACATCACAGGGTGCCTGCATGCTAGTCTCATTTAAGAAGGTGGATGGTGACCTGTATTTCACGTTTGGACTGGATCAACTCCTCACATAGAGACTTTTAATTTATTTTTATTCGTTTGGACTGTATTTTTATTTCTATGCAAGTTTTCAAGAATTGTCACACTTAAGGTGTTTTGGTTAAACTGTATGATGATGCACTAACTAGACTATTCATAACTTTGTTAAGCGCTACACTTTGGTTTGGTATTTGTTTTATTATTCACTGTTTTATCCTTGTGATTGTGTTAGCAGCTTTCTTTCTTTTTTGGATAGCGCAGTGTCACAGGGAAAGTTTTTTAACTCAAAAAATGCAACCTGTAGAATTTTTTTAAATGTCACCTATGGAGATTAAGGGTAAAAGTTAGACGCCATTCCACAAGCGGCGCAATTTTGAAGCGTGACATGTTGGGTAATCAATTTACTTGGCGTAACATTATCTTTCACAATATAAAAAAAATTGGGCTAACTTTACTGTTGATTTTTTTTCAAAAAAAAAAGTGCGCTTGTAAGACCGCTGTGCAAATACGGTGTGACAAAAAGTATTGCAATGTTCGCCATTTTATTCTCTGGGGTGTTAGAAAAAAAAAATGTATACTGTATGGGGGTTCTACGTAATTTTCTACCAAAATAAAAAAAAAAAAGGCGTTTTCAACTTGTAAACACTGAGTCTGAAAAAGAGGCTCGGACCGTAACCACTTGCCACCCGCTATATATAGCAGAATGATGGCGGAAAAGTGGTTTCAATATCCTGACTGGGCGTCATATGACGTCCTCAGAATATTAAGCCGCTGCGCCCCCGGGGGAGTGCATCGCGGCGATCGGTGGTGCGGTGTGTCTAGTCAGATCGCAACTACGATCTTGGTATCCAATAGAGACTCTTTACCACATGATCAGCCGTGTCCAATCATGGCTGATCACAGTGTAAATAGGAAGAGCCGGTGATCGGCTTTTCCTCACTCGCATCTGTCAGGCGCGAGTAGAGGAGAGCCCATTGGCTGCTCCTCTGACGGGGGACAGGGGGGTCTGTGCTGATCGATTATCAGCGCAGCCCCCAAGAGGGAGCCCATACTGGACCACCAGGGACGCCACCAGACCACCAGGGATGCCTAGCACCAGGTATGCCACCCTAGACCACCCATCCGTGCTGCCTATCCATACCCATCCGTGCCGCCTATCCATGCCAATTCGTGCCACCTATCAGTGCCTATTCGTGCCACCTTTCTTTGCCCATCCATGTCACATATCAGTGTCAATCGGTGCCCATCAGTGCCGCCTTATCAGTGCCCTTCAGTGTGGCCCCATCAGTGAAGAAGTAAATGTACTTATTTACAAAGTTTTGTAACTGAAAGAAAAAACATTTTTCAACATTTTCGTTTTTTTTTAAATTTGTTTTGCAGAAAATAAAAATCCTAGAGGCGATCAAATACCACCAAAAGAAAGCTCTATTTATGGGGAAAAAAATTGATAATATATCAATATATATATAAGGGGTCCATATAGGAAACTTGGTGTCGAGTTATTCATTTTAAAGTCAACAAAGAGGACAAGGGGGCACTCTTTACGTCTAGAGGAGAAGAGATTTCATCTCCAAATACGGAAAGGTTTCTTCACAGTAAGAGCTGTGAAAATGTGGAATAGACTCCCTGCAGAGGTGGTTATGGCCAGCTCAGTGGATTGCTTTAAGAAAGGCCTGGATACTTTCCTAAGTGTACGTATTATAACTGGGTACTAAAATTTATAGGTAAAGTTGATCCGGGGAAAATCCGATTGCCTCTCGGGGGATCAGGAAGGAATTTTTTCCCCTGCTTTAGCAAATTGGATCATGCTCTGCTGGTTTTTTTTTGCCTTCCTCTGGATCAACTGTGGGTATAGAATTGGGTATATGGGCTGGTATATGTGTATATATATATATATATTACATATATATATATATATATATATATATATATATATATATATATATATATATATATATATATATTTTTTTTTTTTTTTTTTTTTTTTTTGGTTGAACTGGATGGACTTGTGTCTTTTTTCAACCTGACTAACTATGTAACTATGTAACTATGATAAAAAAAATTGTTTGGGTGCAGTGTAGCATGACCGCGCATTTGTCATTCAAAGTGCGACAGCGCTGAAAGCTCAAAATTGGTCTGGGCAGAAAGGTGTATAAGTGCCCGGTATTGACGTGGTTAAGGTCACGGAGTGGCCTAACTAGTCTCCAGACCTTAATCCTATAGAAAATTTATAGAAGGAGGCAAAACTTCGAGTTGGCAAGCAAAAGCCAAAAAAAAAAAAAAATACGTTTATTAATTTAGAGAAGATCTGTAAAGAAGAGTGGACCAAAACCCCTCCTGAGATGTGTGCGAACCTGGTCACCAACTACAAGAAATGTCTGACCTCTGTGCTGGCCATCAAGGGTTTCTCCACCAAGTACTACGGTAAGTCATGTTTTGCTTGGGGATAAAATGCTTATTTTATTTGTATCATGTGTTTTTTTTTTTTTTTGGTTGATATTCTGTCTCTATTATTTAAAATACACCTATGATTAAAAAAAAAAAACGAGACCCTTCATTGCTTTGTGGGCAAACGTACAAAATCTGCAGGGGATCAAATAATTATTTTCCCCCCACTGTATCACCCACATGTGATGCCGATCGAAAAGGACTAAAATCCAAACAAATGAAAGGGGCAGGCCAAGGACAGGAGTGGAAAGGGTTAAATGATGCTGCAGCTTCTAATGCACACTGAGAGAAGCTCACAGTGTGCAGTGACATCAGGAGCAAGCCGTTTCAGTCCTGGAGAGGAGCCGCTACAACCTTGCAAGACTGATGGGAAGGACGGAGGTCAGATATAAAAAGGATAACTGTGCATATTACTTCCAATATATATATAATTAATATATAAAATTAATATATATATATATTATTTTTTTTTTCCTGCACCAAAACTGGTTTTCCCACCGACAGCAGAGCAGAAGTGTCTGGAATTAGAAAACATTGCTGCCGGGTGCCGTGTGCCGGTGACAAGGACAGGCAGTAATATAATAGAGGTCGTGAAAAGTCAGGATTACAAGTCTCCGCGCTTAAAAGATTTATTGATTAGGCCGCGGCAGCGCCTTGGCAGGACGGTTATCTCCCATCTCCACACGCCTCCACGCTCGCCGCGTGGGCAGTGGGTTTTTTTCCCCCCCCCCCCATTATTTTTTTTTTGTCCGGAACTCTTCGGCCAGCATCAGCAAAACAACTTTCCAGGCGGCGAGCTGAGCAAAAAAGCCAAAAGATGAAGGTAAGGCACGCGCAGGATGCAAAGATCGCGCTCGTGGCGGATGAAACCAGAACAAAGCGTAACGGTTGGATGAAGCTTCAGTCTACCTAAGGAATCAGTATTGCTTATATTTAGACTTTTACTGGCAATGCCCGATCTCCTGGGCATGCACAAGGAGATCGGAGGAAGCTTCTCGAAGAATTTGTGGTTGCTCTTTAGGTGTATCTCATTTCATTACTCTTTAGATGTTATACGATCACCCACCATTTAGAAGGAACAATCAGTCCATAGGGAACCTTCTAAAACCAGATTTTTTTATTTTTTTTTAAAGGCTGGGGCTAGGGTAACAATCAAACCTGTACTGTCATTGGATGGCTTTAAAGTGATTGTAGACCTCAGACATGAAATATGAGCAAAGCATAGCCCTCTGTAGTGTTTACTTGTCTCTATCCAGAGCAATAATGGGGGTTATTTATGAAAGGCAAATCCACTTTGTACTGAAAGTGCACTAAGTGCAGTCGCTCTAAATCTAAGGGGTAGATCTGAAATGAGTGGAAGCTCTGCTGATTTTATCATCCAATCATGTGCAAGCTAAAATGCTGTTTTGTTATTTTCCTTGCATGCCCCCCTCGGATCTACAGCGACTTTACTTGCAAGTGCACTGAAATTTCACTGAAAGTGCAAAGTGTATTTTCCTTTAGTAAATAACCCACTAAGTGTCATTTCGGTCTGCTGCTTCCTGGTTCCTGACACCAAGAGATAAAAGGGGACAGGGAGCTCCAGAACACAGCCTGTGATTGACAGCTTCAGATATGTTCCAGTGGGAAGGAGCACGTCCCTTCCCTCCAGTCTCTTACTGAGCCCAGCAGAGTAATTTTAACCCCCCCCCCCAAAAAAAAAAAGCTCAGATATGCTTCATAATAAGGCTGAAACAACTAACCGATTAAAAGACAACTAATCGATTTTGAAATTAATCGATTACTATTCTCATAATGGATTAATCGGCCAGCCGATTGGTTGGCCTGCATACAGAATGCATTATTTGTTTACATAGCAGGAAATACAGTGCAGCACACATACAGCTCGGTATATCATCCATACATGTCAGTAAGTGCCTGAGAACTTATGCATGTGTGAGGAGCAATGCCTCATGGGACATGTAGTCCTGGGCAGGTAGTGAGTGGTTCTAAAGGCAGAAGTTTTCTTTACCTTGCTATTGGGGCGCTCTATACTACAATTTGCAGCTTGCTATTGGGGCACGTTATACTGTACTAAACGCTCAGCAAAAAGCAGTGTAGACACAGATCAAAAGCAAACTGCATAGGTGTGTACCGAGCCTTATGCTGACCACACCGATCAATTTTCGGATGAGAATATTCAGACGAAAAATCTTTGTACATTCGCTGAATGAAAGAACGTTTGAAATTTTAACTTCATTTTAAAACAGAATGTTAAAAGCAATGTAAATTCTGAACGAAAACCACAAACACTGTCTGAAAATTCCTTTCACCAAGAAGTTTTCTATTTTTTCTAAATTTTCCCTTCACTGTAGTTGAAAATAAACGTCGATTTGACCCCACTAATGATTCGAAAACCGAACGAACGAACGTTCTTAAAATTACATTTTTTTTTATTTTATTTTTTTGAAGGAAGACATTGTTTTTGTATGGCCAGCATATACTATATTACAGTTCTGTTTGAAAATCTGCAAAACAGTCTAACTTTTTTTTTTGTCTTTGAAAAAAGATCGGAGTCTGATGATATTTACCAGATTCATCCTCTAATAGTATATACAGTATATATCTCCTCCAATGGTATACACAGTATAGATCTCCTCCAATAGTATATACAGTATAGATCTCCTCCAATAGTATATACAGTATAGATCTCCTCCAATAGTATATACAGTATAGATCTCCTCCAATAGTATACACAGTATAGATCTCCTCCAATAATATACACAGTATAGGTCTCCTCCAATAGTATATATACAGTATAGATCTCCTCCAATAATATACACAGTATAGATCTCCTCCAATAGTATATACACAGTATATCTCTCCTCCAATAGTATATACAGTATAGATCTCCTCCAATAATATACACAGTATATATCTCCTCCAATGGTATACACAGTATAGATCTCCTCCAATAGTATACACAGTATAGATCTCCTCCAATAGTATACACAGTATAGATCTCCTCCAATAGTATACACAGTATAGATCTCCTCCAATAGTATATACAGTATAGATCTCCTCCAATAGTATATACAGTATAGATCTCCTCCAATAGTATATACAGTATAGATCTCCTCCAATAGTATATACAGTATAGATCTCCTCCAATAGTATACACAGTATAGATCTCCTCCAATAGTATACACAGTATAGATCTCCTCCAATAGTATACACAGTATAGATCGCCTCCAATAGTATACACAGTATAGATCTCCTCCAATAGTATACACAGTATAGATCTCCTCCAATAGTATACACAGTATAGATCTCCTCCAATAATATACACAGTATAGATCTCCTCCAATAATATACACAGTATAGGTCTCCTCCAATAGTATATACAGTATAGATCTCCTCCAATAATATACACAGTATAGATCTCCTCCAATAGTATATACACAGTATAGATCTCCTCCAATAATATACACAGTATAGATCTCCTCCAATAGTATATACACAGTATAGATCTCCTCCAATAGTATATACAGTATAGATCTCCTCCAATAGTATATACAGTATAGATCTCCTCCAATAGTATATAACAGCCTTTATCAACCTTTTCAACACAGAGGAACCCTTGAAATAGTTCTCCAGTCTCGGGGAACCCCTGCTAATAATTAGAAATCTACAGCTCATGATACATTAGTGTGATGGTCAGTGGGAAGAATGGTCCTTACACTTGTGGTCATTGGGAAGAATTACCTCCTTGCAGGTATCTAAAAAGATCAATGGTGTGAGTGGGAACGTATCTGAGAGGCATAAAATGGCCAATGCTGAAGGAACCCCTAGCAACCTCTGGAGGAATTAATTTCCTCTAAACCAAGAAAAAAAAAAAAACACTGCGCTATCCAAATGTGCAAGATAAATCTGCTACCACACTAAAAATGGATATTTTAGTAAAAAATTTGCAAATGTGGGAAGAAGTAGCGCTAAACCCTTATACTGAAGCAAAATCGTGAACGATTAAGCAACTGTGTATACAAACTACATAAACTTTATAAAGAAAAATTATTTTGATGAATAAACACCAAATCAATGTGCTCTTGTATAAAAAAAAAAATAATGAAAAAAGTGAGACACAGATGGCAAAAAAAAAAAAAAAATTATATATATATATAGATAGATAGATAGATAGATAGATAGATAGATAGATAGGATAGATAGATAGATAGATAGATAGATAGATAGGATAGATAGATAGATAGATAGGATAGATAGATAGGATAGATAGGATAGATAGGATAGATAGGATAGATAGGATAGATAGATAGATAGATATATCTATCTATATATATCTTACAGGGGTTATAACCCTTCCTTACTCTATCCAAAATGTAAAAAAAATAATAAAAATGCGGTTTTGCCTATAGTTCGATTTTAAAGCAGTGTTTCTCAACCTCTTTGAGACCAGGGCTGGTAAATTCTTCTAAAACTTCCCTTTCTTCAACAGAAAAAAAAGGGGGGGGGAGGTTTCTAGAGTGGGCTGGGGACAACCATGGGGGATGCTCTCTCTAGATAGGCGTCTGGGAGGCCAGGGGGTGTTACATGGGCACTGTGGGAGGTTTGGAGGATCTGTAGGACACTATTGGTGGAGGTTGGTGGTGTTTCATCAGATTAGGCGACCAGTCAGAATGTGTAACGGAAGTGATGTTTAGTTGCCGCCATCTTGCTACACCCTACACTCCTCTATAGCAAGTATATACTGAGAAGAGGGAAAGCGGGCATCTTGTTACACCCACCGGAGTTCTGCATTTTACACTTCGTTTTAACAGTAAAGCGAGTTTATATAGTGAAATACAGAACTCAGTCTGAATGTTTAGATGTTTACATTTTAAAAGCAGCGATCTTCTGTCAGATTAGCAAACTTGCGAGATTAGCAGGCTTGCCGCTGCTTTTAAAATTCAACAACTAACCAGTCAGACGGAGTTCTAACTACTGTATTTTACTATATAAACTTACAATACAGTTAAAAATAAGTGTAAAATACAAAACTCCGGTGGGTGTAACAAGATGTCCGCTTTCCCCCCTTCTCAGTGTATCCTTGCTGTAGAGGAGTGTGGGGTGTAGCAAGATGGTGGTGATGGAACATTACTTCCGTTAGATATTCTGACAGGTCGCCGAATCTGATGAAACACCGGCTCTGTGGGAAGCTGGACAGCACTGTGGTAGGTTGGAGGCACTGTGAGACACTATGAAGTTGGGACCTACTTGTTATACTGACTAACCCAAAGGTCCTATGTGTCCTTCTGAGCTGACCCACCACAAATTGTGGACATTACTTCTGATGCACAATGGCACAGCTATAATTATGCAAAGGTAGCTGGATTCCATGCTTTGGTCATTCCAACAAAGATGCTCATCCAATGGATAGATGTATAAACAATATAAACGTGATACAATTAGACAATTCTATCCTTTTCTCTCTTATCTGTACCAAACCCTCTTTTCTGTTAGCAGATATATAAAAAAGGTAAGGCACTGGTCCAAACCCCACAAATTCTGCTCCGTTTCTGCTTTAAACAGATCTGGAGCCTATCAGCGTTCTGTGCTAAATCAAGCAGGTGGCCGCACACCAATGATGTCACTCGTAAGTCTTTATTGATCCAGTACAATATACTGATAGTCCCAGACTATAGGCCAACCCTCTGATGCGTTTCACCCTTATGGGCTTAGTCGTAGAAATTAATAAGCCCTAACAACTCTCTACCACTCGCATCAGCCATGAAATGTAGGTGGTAACTCTCTATGCACTTGTGCTGGCTTAATAAAGACTTATTAAAAGTGATGTCTTTGGTATGCGGCCAAAGCAGACCAGTATAAGCCAATGAAGACCATTGTAGGCCAATGATGACCAATGTAGGTCAATGAAGACCAATGTAGGCCAACGAAGACCAGTGTAGGCCAACGAAGACCAGTGTAGGCCAATAAAGACCAGTGTAGGCCAATAAAGACCAGTGTAGGCCAATAAAGACCAGTGTAGGCCAATAAAGACCAGTGTAGGCCAATGAAGACCAGTGTAGGCCAATGAAGACCAGTGTAGGCCAATGAAGACCAGTGTAGGCCAATGAAGACCAGTGTAGGCCAATGAAGACCAGTGTAGGCCAATGAAGACCAGTGTAGGCCAATGAAGACCAGTGTAGGCCAATGAAGACCAGTGTAGGCCAATGGAGACCAGTGTAGGCCAATGAAGACCAGTGTAGGCCAATGAAGACCAGTGTAGGCCAATGAAGACCAGTGTAGGCCAATGAAGACCAATGTAGGCCAATGAAGACCAATGTAGGCCAATGAAGACCAATGTAGGCCAATGAAGACCAATATAGGCCAATGAAGACCAATATAGGCCAATGAAGACCAAAGTAAGCCAATGCCACAGCCTGCAGTTTATTCATTATCTTATCATTGGAGAATGTCTGCAGTAATATTCTTCTGTTATCTTACTGCAGCTAGAATCTGTGGCTACGATCACCCTTGCACTATGCTCCATACTTGGTGGACACGTACCCAAAAAGTGATAATGCGAGACAAAGTGAAGATTATACCCCAGTGGATATACTCTGGCTTCCCTTTTCCAAAGCTCATCATGTTGAGAGGTACAAAGGTCCTAGTGGACATTCCAAACACCACCACCATAACAGAATTAAACATGAATCAGGATATGATCATCATAAGCTTTGACTATACAGTCATGGTGTCATATTGCTGTATGAATGAAGACACTACATACCGGTTGGTATCTCTGGCTACATCTTCGTACACGCTCTGCACACCGATCTCCAGCCTGGTGCAGCCATATGACAACATGTCACTCAGATGACGCTTCAGGCAATAGTCCGGCCGGGTCTCTATGGTGATCCCCACACACTTTGTGTTGCTCCGCTCCGAGTACCTGCAATAGAGGAACACCATGTTATTCTAAGGATTTTTTTCCATTTTAAAGTAGATAATTTCCCATTCATTCGTCCCCCTCTCTAAAATATAAAAAATAAAAAGTTTAATATTTAATTGCGTTCAAGTACCTTTTTTTTCTCTTTCATTTGAATTATCCAGTCTTCAATTCCTGCCTATATGAGGAGGATATTACTGCAGCCTACTGGGATACCCAGGCAATTTCCCAGGAGTCTGCAGTATCTGTCTCCTCTATAACCCTACCCCACTCCAGGAATCCTCAGTTTTGTAACAAGCAATGCAGACTAACCAAGGAACTGAAGGGAAGAGGACTTGGGTCCTCCTATTTTAAGCTCGGTTCACGCTAGTGCGACTGCAAAGTCACGAGTTTTGAGGTGCAATATTTTTTACACTCTATGGCACTCAAGTCGCATCAAAGTAAAGTAGTGCAGGAACCTTTTTTTTAAAAGACGCTGCAACTTTATTTGCATATATTGTAACAGGTGCTATTGAAATACATGGGTTTGGACATGTAATGCAACTTTATGGGTCGCAAGTCACACTAGTGTAAACAGAGCCTTAATCATACAGTACAGGACACAGTCAGAGTATTCATACACCATGGGATATCTCCAAGCAATAAATAGGAAGAGCGGGCAACAACAGGCCCAACTTAAACAAAGGCCAACAGCCTAAACTCCAGAGTGCCACAACAAGAGCTTTGCATCCACAAAAGGACTGGACATCAACCCGGTAGATCCTATAACCTTTCCATGCACTAGACCAGGTAGTAGACTTCTAATGGTGGGAAACAGAGGCATAAGGCCAGAGTGCACCAAAATCTCCCACCGATTTGGTGGAGTGAAAACTTAATAGAGTAGGAGGAATCTCAAAGTTTATAGTGTAGACTCACAAGATGAGCCAACATATCTATCTTGTGATGATGAATATCTACGCAGGAAGCCTCAAATGAGGTCCTGAGATTAGGATGCAAAGGGAGTCATCTTTACCTACTAGAAGATGTGGTTTGGAGGTAGAATCTGATGGGAGGACTAGGTCTTCCTTGAGGTAGAAGACTGAAACTAACTGACGAAGGAGGATTTTCTATGGTTTGAAGAATACAAAGATAAAAATAATAAACTAGTTTAGCTAAGGGTCACTTATTCGCAAAGGAGAAAAGGTCCATCACTTTGGGACACTAGCAACAGAGGACTCATGAAGTAGGGCAGGGTTATAGGGGAAATGCCATGGAGGGACGTGTCCTAAAAAGCTTTGCCGGTGTCCTATCATATATGGTCCCCCATCGGATAGTGTCCGCTGTGTACTGCGCATGCACAGTACACAGCACACACAGATTCTGAAAATAGCCGAGGATGAACGGCGCCTGTGCTGTGAGTCCAGGATCTATCCCCACCATCCAAGTGGACATAGAGTAGGAATATAAAAGAGCCGAGCGCAGCGAGGCCGAGCCCGAAGCGTGGCGAGCGAAGCTCGCCTGCGAGGGGCCCTCTAATTTTCCCAACCCTATGTCCGCTTGGATGGTGGGGCTACCACCTCCACTCACGGCGCAGGCGGCGTTCATCTTCAGAGATTTTCCAAAGCTTCTTCTGCCCCGTACTGCGCATGCACAGTACGGGGCGGACACTATATGATGGCAGGACACTATCTGCCAGAACACCGGTCAACAATGTTTTTTTTTTTATTCTACTTTATATTTTATTTTAAACAACTTTCCATACAAACAAAAAAAACATGATACAATTGCGTGCATACCACAAAATATAGCTTTTTGGTAGGTACACAAAATCCAAAAAGTCATATTCCTTATATTATAGTTCTAGTGATAGCAGACTCTTGGACCTCTGCCGTCTTGACTGTGCAATAATCATAAAAACAACAATTTTTTTCTAAAAAGGTAAGGAGGAAGAAAGAAGCCACAGCAAAATCACAGGAGGTGATTCCTGCTTGAACGCATGCCTTACCCGCAATCAGAATATGGACGATCATTGAATTTTTATATTTACACTTGAAAATCTGAAGGACAAAGAAGATATCTGGCCGGGTCAGATCCCAGATCGTGATCAGTGAGCTGCCTTATGAGGTCTTGCACTTTAGACCAAAAAACATGCAGCATGGTACCCTCTGCCGCTCCATAACGTCAACAGGTATTCATCATTTCAGGATAGATTTTCTGCAGCAGAGATGGAACTTTGTACAAACGTGTGAGGATCTTATAACTCAGCTCTTGATATTTACTAGTCACTGAGAAATAGTGGGCAAAGTATAGAATATGACCCCCCCGCTCTTCGGAGAATATTATGTCCAAACCTCTTTCCCATTTATGAAAGGAATCCTGGGACAAAACCCTCAGGAGGATATGTTAGCACTTTATATGCCTCAGATGCCCCATGGGCAGAGGGTGCCTCTACCAGGCATACATTTCCAATGCTGTATTAGAACGGTTTGACCACCCCCCATGAAGAGGAGAGCTAAGAAAATGGGCAAGTTGCTGCATCACCCAGGGGTCCAATGATGGATTAAACATCAACTGTATTTCAGCCCTAGTCTTCAAGGTAATCAACGAAACTAAATGTATCTTGCCCAAAAATTTGTTTCAAATCAGGTCTGGCCTGGGAGAGATGCTGGGTTCCCCAATACTGGGTAAAGCCGAGTAATCGCCCCTTCTGTCTTGGAAAAAATATGACTTTGTTGCACTACTCTAAGAGTTGCCCCTATAAGGTGGTGGTGCCGTAAGGTTCCAACTGATCTTGGCAACCATGGCACACATTGAAGTGGGATCTCAGTACAAAATTGTTCAATCGTTACCCAGGCTTTATGTCTCCCATCTCTACACCATGTTAGTGCCCTAGCGAGGTATACTGCCTGGTAATATCGAATCGGTTCCGGGAAGGCCAGGCCTCCATGGGTTTTGGTCAAGGCCAAATGTAGGTGGGACAGGCGTGGTTGCTTTTTTTTGCCCAGACAAATCTGATAAAGACGCTACGCACTGATTCAACAATTAACAATTCAACACGATCAACAATTACCGGAATGTATGAGCCTATACGGTAAATACTAAGAACCTATGAATACTATACCTCTTTCTGTACTGTATGTGATGTATTTTTTCCCCATTTTGGATAAACTAAGGGGCAGCAATAACCCGTCAGCTTTTATGTGCCCCATTGGGGAGATTTCCTTTCACTTCCTGTCCTTTACTCACACTTTGCAGGAACTCCCTAAAAAGTGAGCGAAACCCCGGTTGTCACCAACTAGTGTCCTTAACTGGAAGATTTACCCTCTATTCCTGTTCTGGTGACAAACCAAATTTGGGATTTTTTTTTTCACTCCCCGTGATAACAGTGACTGGGGCAAACCGTGAGGGTGAATATCCATAAACTGGTGTGCTCTACACTCTCCAATCTATCCAACACCAAAAAATGTTTTACATATAGTTATACTTTAACAGTGGACAGTGCTGTCTGAGGTCAATCTGTAAGCTCTGAGAAACTTAGAGAAGAGAGGGTAATGGAGGAGGAAAGAGGAGCAGGGGAGTGCCTTGTCCTCCTAGGCTACAGGGCTGTGCGTTTCTCTTGATGCACACAGTGCAGGAAGACGCAACGCTAATCCCTACAAGCAAGGGTGATGCCATAGGACGCTGCAAGAGAAAGGCGCAACTCTAAAACGAGAAACCTGGGGTAGAGGTCATGGTACCAGCTTAAAACTAGAACATCTGCAAGGATTAAGGATCCAGTGATGGGTCTCTGTACATCTCTAGGGAAGGCCGGAGATCAGATTTACATCTCTGCTTTAATGTACCTTTTACCCTCAAGCTTTGAAATACATAGATTTCATTAGTCAGTCGTCGCTCTCGTGTGACAAATAAAAGCTTTTTGCGTGCAGCATTTGCCTTTAGATTTTCTCATCAATAAGTGGTCTGGCGAGTGCAGTCCGCTGCTCTTCATATAAATAATTACATCTGGTTATTTGTGGAGATTAAAGGAGAACGTTCTGAGAGTCTATTCACTCCCACACAAATCGTTCCCTCTCTATGCTCTATCAGATCTCCTGCCGCCAGCGCCGCCACATCCGACTGCTCTTCTTTTTTCAAAGCAACGACGACAAGTGATGACATGCAATGTTACTGATATTCAATGAATGCGAGAAGCCAGTCTGGGAACTATCACCCTCATTCACTACAAATGCTCAGGCAACCCAATACGCTCGAAGCGTTTATTAGGTTCTCCCATATAAGACACTTTGGACACCTCCACCCCATCCATTGCTGAGTCAGAGCTAAAGATTTCCAATCAGTAGTGAGAATTGGCTTTGAAGCTTTAAAGCTTTTTCAGACCTCTCCAGAGGAGACCACAGTGTCCACTCGGACAGTATAGGTCCTTATCTTGCTGTGGCTAAAGTAGTCAAATTTCCACTCACCGCCAACCTAAAGAGCATTCTTTCCACTGACCACCAATGTAAGGGACCTTCTTCCCACTGATCACCAATGTAAGGAACATTCTTCCCACTGACCACCAATGTAAGGAGCATTCTTCCCACTGATGAGAGTAAAAGTATTCTCGCGCCTACCAATGTGTCCTAAAACTAGTGGGGTTGCAGCAAAACACCGGCAGGGGTATACACCCTCCCCAGATTAAGTGATAGTGATTAAGAAATGGTGTTGCGCTCCGACTACTTAGATCTAATTAAATTAACATGTACTCAAGTGACAACCAAAACAGAAATAAACTAAAGTGTGAAACTGTATGTTTAAATAAGCTCAGACAATGTGCATAAATATTAAAGTGCAATAAACCAGGTCACATTGTGCGCTTGACAAAAAACTTGATATGAAAAATCCTCTATAGATGACAGTGAGATGATATTAAGTATATATCCAAATATATAAATGATATGAAAAAAAAAAAAAAAAAAAAAAAAAAAAAAATGAAAAAAAAAAAAAAAAAAAACAACTGAGTGTCGTTATAAAAGTGCAAAACAGATCAAAGAATACACAAAATACTAATAATCCATGTGTAGTGTATCACGTGTCTGAACAAAATACTAATAGTCCATAAGCAGTGAAATGTGTGTTTGAGCAAAAATTCCAAAAACAAAAATAAGGTGAACTATAGTTATATGGAGAGCATATCCATTTAGTGATAAAATGCGTCCATTTGATGATCAACAAGGCAGTATCCTGCGTGCTCCAAAAGCAGGGGGTGGATTCCACCAGTGCTCCTATGCGTATAATATCCTCACACTAGGTGCAGTAATTACCTTACCTTACTGCTGTAAGGTAAACAGCATTTCCAAAGTGACGCTTGTTGTCCAATGTAGGTTCAGTAGGTGATGTAATCCTGGACTCTCATTCACCATGGGCACGTTGTAACATGCAGAGAAAGCAAGGGGAACACTCCAATAGTGAAGTACGTATTCACAATTTATTGGGTATAAAACGAAGGTAAGGTACTCACATTTAAAACAATAATAAAAGCACAACTTAAACGAACGCGTGTCACGTTCGCGCTTCCGGACGTCACTTCCGGTGTCCTTACTGGCCAATTGTGTTCCTACGCGTATCGTCAAATGACTTCATCAGGGAATAACAACTGGGGTAAGGGCGAACGTATAAATAGTGTCAGTAATTAGCAGCCATTTTTGTGAAGTCCATTGTGGCCCCATCTACGGCCATTTTCTCGTGGGCTAATATATATAGAGTAATGGTCAACGGACGTGACAGTGGCAGGAAATGTGCAAGCCTCACTTGCGATCATTTTGTGGGGGTATTTTTTATTGTAGATGATCATTAACTGTTATAGCCCGCTGGGAAATACCCAGGAAACATTATTCTTATTGGCGCAGCCCCGAAGGTAGTAACAGAGCAACCCTTCTCATTAGCGCACCTGCGCAATAACGTTCGTTTCTAAAATGACATCTAGCATAAAACAACAAGAAAGAAAAGTATGGGCAATACTGGACGAATATATTAAAATTGAAAGTGATTAAATAAAATCAAAATAAAAGCTACACTAGTAAAACCATAGTCATAAAATTATTATGTGTAAGAGATATCGATAATTATATAAAATCTTAAGGTGTGTGGTATAGCATGGCCAATAATTGGGAATCAGCTATTGGCGATATAAATTATCAACAGGTCCATCTAAAAAGCAGTGATGTCTAGGAGGGAGACAGTGATCTAAAACACACTTACGACTATTTACTAGATCACTACCAGTGTATAGACTGAGTGGTATGGGAAAGAATTAAAAGTTATAGCTAAAATTGTGTGTATATGAGATCAACAATATATTGGACTAGGATGTAAGAATTCCATGATAACGGCCATCATAGATGGTCCTAACGGGAGTCATAATCGATCTCCAAGAGTAACACTAAAAACATAGACTGATTAAAAAAAGGGGAATAGAATATATATAAAAATAGAATAGGATAAGATAGAATATGTAAAAATATCAGAATCACTCTGATATGAGCGTTATAGTTTAGTATGAGCGGTAGTCATAATCGATCTCCAAGAGTGACACTAAAAACAGAGACTGAGTAAAAAAAGGGGAATAGAATATATATAAAAATAGAATAGGATAAGATAGAATATGTCAAAATATCAGAATCACTCTCAATTTAGGAGAGGACACCGGAAAGGAGATCCAAAATTCACATAATAGTAATTTTAAAACATCCTAACAAAAGAAGCTTATAAATAATGTAGTCAAAAATCACTAATAAAACAATTAAGGTCAAAATCAATATTGAGTCCCTGGGGCGCAAAAGTGTCTAAAGTGAAAATCCATCTAGACTCTGCCTGACTTAGTGTTCTGACCTTATGGCTCCCTCTCCAATGTCTTTTGTAGGGTTCGATACCCCAAAACATAAGCTGGGTAGGGTCCTTGTTATGGTGTATGCAAAAGTGCCTGGAAACGCTGTGCTTGTCGAAGCCATTAATGATGTTTTTAACATGCTCTTTTATTCGTACCCTTAAAGGTCTTTTGGTGCGGCCTACGTATTGCAAGCCACAACTGCATTGCAACACGTACACCGCTCCCTCGGTATTACAGCATACGAAATCTTTTATTTCGTACGTGTTCCCAGTGCTTGTAGACGTAAAATTAAATTTCTTTTCAGCTGGGCGTTTTGTTTTTAAGCATGCAAAGCACCTTTTACATGGGAAGAACCCTTTACCAGTGAAGAAAGTCAGGCCTGTGGGTGGGGGGTCGGGGACGTTCTTGACTATCTTGTCCCTTAAAGTCATTGCCTTTTTGTACACAAATTTAGGGTATTCAGGCAACAATTCCTGTAAGTGTACATCTAAGCGTAGGATGTGCCAGTGTTTTCTGATAATCTTTTCAAATTTCTTGTGTTGAGCGTTGTAGTTTAGTATGAGCGGTATCCCATCCATCCCTCGTGCCGGGGTGGTTTTATCTCTAATTAGAGTGGTTCGATCCATATTTTCGACTTCTGTAATTTTCTTTCTAATGTCTTCATTGTCATATCCCTTATTTATGAACCTCTGGCCTATCTTTTCAGCCTGTAGGTGGTAGTCCTTAGTGTTTGTACAGTTTCTGCGTAATCTTATCAGTTGACCCTTAGGAATATTACACAGCCAGTTGGTGTGATGGCAGCTACCTCTTGGCAAGTAACTATTCCTATCGACATTTTTGAAATGGGTCTTTGTATATAATTTGTTATTATTTTGTGTCACTTCTAGATCTAGGAAAGATATTGATCCGGTACTCACTTCCCAGGATAGTTTAATGTTTCTGTTATTAATATTTAGTCCTTCCAAGAATCTAACTAGGCTGGTTGTTTCGCCTCTCCAGAGTATCAGAATATCGTCTATATACCTTTTATATATAGCCAGTTCTCTGGGTCTGTTAGTGTATACCGCTTCCTCTTCCCATTGGGCCATGAATAAGCATGCCACACTGGGAGCAAATTTGGCTCCCATCGCCACTCCAGTTCTTTGATGGAAGTACTCACGGTTATGCCAAAAATAACTGTTTTTAAGGCAAAAGTCCAGACATTTGACCAAATATTTACGCTGGGAGCACGACAACGTGCTGTACTTTCTTAGGCCCCATTTTACAGCCTCACAGGCTTGATAGTGTTGAATCACCGTGTACAATGAAGAGACATCAACTGATGCCATAATCCAGGGTCCTTCCTCTTCAGGTAGTTCTTCTAATATTTGCAATACCTGCTTCGTGTCTCTCAGATAGGCTTCGGTTTTTGTGACCACAGGTTGTAAGAATTTATCTATGTATTCCCCCATTCTAGAGGTGAGGGAGTCAATCCCATTCACTATGGGCCTAAACGGGGGATCAATTTTATCCTTGTGTATTTTTGGTAAGGCGTAAATAATCGGAGTCCTGCATGCCTCTGGAATCAGGTATTTGGCTTCTTTTTTACTCAGGATATCCTTTTTCAGCCCAAGGTGAACTACCTGCTCAAGTTCTTTCCTACATTTAAACATGGGGTTCTTGGTTAGTTTTGTATATGTAGTGTTATCTCCTAGTAGCTTCTTCATATTATCGCAGTACTGTACTTTTGAGAGGATGACAATTCCTCCGCCCTTGTCGGCGGGTCGGATAACGATATCTTTCCGCTTTGATAGTTTCTTAATCCCATTTTTCATAAACTTGGGATCCTCACGCTTCTTGATTTTTAGGTCCTTGAGATCTTGTAGCACTACCTTTTTGAATACTTCAACATGTTTATTATTGGAGACCGTTGGGTTGAACACCGATCTATTCCTTAATTCACTATGTGTCACATCCTGATCCGCTACCTGGATGCGTTTTTTGATGGGATTGCTCGCTAGATATTTTTTAATGTTTAATGTCCTAACATATTTTTGTACTCCTAGATACGTCTCAAATTTGTCCATATTCTTAGTGGGAGCGTATTTTAGCCCTTTATCGAGTACACCTATTTCCTCTTGAGATAAGGGCTGCCCACTCAGGTTGAAGATCCCCTCCCCTTTCAGTCTCTTCTTTGCCTGTAATCTTTTTCCGGCCCTCTTTCCTCTCTTCTTGGTGGACTTCTCCTTATGTCCCTGGTATCGTTTGGACGTCTCTGTGGGTGAGTCTCCATACCTCTCCCTAAAAAAGGCCTATTCTGATAGGCGTCCTGATAATAATTTTGGCTTCTCCCGTCTCTATTCTCCTCATAGTGGTCCCTTAATGGGGCATAGTGATTGTACGTCGGTACCGAATATTGGTCATGAGAGTAGGTATGGCCCTGAGGTGGGCCCCAACTGTCTCTATGGCCATTTCCATAGTTGTGTGGTGGGCTCCTTCCTCGTTGTCCATATGCTCCTTGCGGTGGGCCTCTGTTATCTCTTTGGTCATAGCCCGGTCTGTTGTAGTTATTATTTTGTCCCCTCCTATTAGAATTGTTATTGTTTTTCCAGTATGGTTTTTTACCTCCATTTTGTGGGGTCTGATTGGGGTGAGGTGGTCTCCTATCACTCCTCTGTGGAGTCGAATAATTATAGTCATTTCGGCTCTCTTCTTGTCTCGGATATCTAGATACCTCCATTTTGTTTATATATTGTTGATCATTTTGTTGTGGTCCCTCTAGCCTGTTTACTTGTGACATGTTCTTCTCAGGCGTGGAAAATGTAGAAATAGGATCAGAGCTCCCTCCTTGTCTTTGCCATTTAAAAACATCTTCATTTTTAAAATCATTAATATCTCTAATATATTTCTTACTTTTCCTTGCTTGCACTTCCCTGTCTTTCTTCACAAGGTCTTTATTTAGTTGTGTCATCATAGTTGTGAGTTCCAACTTATCCTTATGTGTCTCCAGTTCTCCCTTTATTTCTCCTATCGTTTGATCTATTCTATTTAGTTTTCTTTGCTTCCTTTTGATTAGGAAGTCTAATAATTCCAACCCTTTCCCATTAAAAAAGGCGAACCATTCATCAATCGATTCTTGGTCCGTAAGACCGTCATTTGGTGTGACGTCCCATCTTAGACGTCTAGGGACTATCTTGTCCTTCTGGTATTGCTCGAAGGTGGTTATATCCCACCAAAGGCTCACCTTCTTTTCCATGTTATGGGCTAACCTGCGTATTAGGCTCTCCAGGCCACCACTTTTAGTGCCATTCGGGTCTGAGCTGTTAAAAACCTGCTCTAAATTGATTTTCCTTTTTTCCATAAAGGAAAAGACTTCCATTGTGGCAGCAAGAATGAATGGGTATTTAAATCAGAAATGAGAGTAAAAGTATTCTCGCGCCTACCAATGTGTCCTAAAACTAGTGGGGTTGCAGCAAAACACCGGCAGGGGTATACACCCCAATCAGACCCCACAAAATGGAGGTAAAAAACCATACTGGAAAAACAATAACAATTCTAATAGGAGGGGACAAAATAATAACTACAACAGACCGGGCTATGACCAAAGAGATAACAGAGGCCCACCGCAAGGAGCATATGGACAACGAGGAAGGAGCCCACCACACAACTATGGAAATGGCCATAGAGACAGTTGGGGCCCACCTCAGGGCCATACCTACTCTCATGACCAATATTCGGTACCGACGTACAATCACTATGCCCCATTAAGGGACCACTATGAGGAGAATAGAGACGGGAGAAGCCAAAATTATTATCAGGACGCCTATCAGAATAGGCCTTTTTTAGGGAGAGGTATGGAGACTCACCCACAGAGACGTCCAAACGATACCAGGGACATAAGGAGAAGTCCACCAAGAAGAGAGGAAAGAGGGCCGGAAAAAGATTACAGGCAAAGAAGAGACTGAAAGGGGAGGGGATCTTCAACCTGAGTGGGCAGCCCTTATCTCAAGAGGAAATAGGTGTACTCGATAAAGGGCTAAAATACGCTCCCACTAAGAATATGGACAAATTTGAGACGTATCTAGGAGTACAAAAATATGTTAGGACATTAAACATTAAAAAATATCTAGCGAGCAATCCCATCAAAAAACGCATCCAGGTAGCGGATCAGGATGTGACACATAGTGAATTAAGGAATAGATCGGTGTTCAACCCAACGGTCTCCAATAATAAACATGTTGAAGTATTCAAAAAGGTAGTGCTACAAGATCTCAAGGACCTAAAAATCAAGAAGCGTGAGGATCCCAAGTTTATGAAAAATGGGATTAAGAAACTATCAAAGCGGAAAGATATCGTTATCCGACCCGCCGACAAGGGCGGAGGAATTGTCATCCTCTCAAAAGTACAGTACTGCGATAATATGAAGAAGCTACTAGGAGATAACACTACATATACAAAACTAACCAAGAACCCCATGTTTAAATGTAGGAAAGAACTTGAGCAGGTAGTTCACCTTGGGCTGAAAAAGGATATCCTGAGTAAAAAAGAAGCCAAATACCTGATTCCAGAGGCATGCAGGACTCCGATTATTTACGCCTTACCAAAAATACACAAGGATAAAATTGATCCCCCGTTTAGGCCCATAGTGAATGGGATTGACTCCCTCACCTCTAGAATGGGGGAATACATAGATAAATTCTTACAACCTGTGGTCACAAAAACCGAAGCCTATCTGAGAGACACGAAGCAGGTATTGCAAATATTAGAAGAACTACCTGAAGAGGAAGGACCCTGGATTATGGCATCAGTTGATGTCTCTTCATTGTACACGGTGATTCAACACTATCAAGCCTGTGAGGCTGTAAAATGGGGCCTAAGAAAGTACAGCACGTTGTCGTGCTCCCAGCGTAAATATTTGGTCAAATGTCTGGACTTTTGCCTTAAAAACAGTTATTTTTGGCATAACCGTGAGTACTTCCATCAAAGAACTGGAGTGGCGATGGGAGCCAAATTTGCTCCCAGTGTGGCATGCTTATTCATGGCCCAATGGGAAGAGGAAGCGGTATACACTAACAGACCCAGAGAACTGGCTATATATAAAAGGTATATAGACGATATTCTGATACTCTGGAGAGGCGAAACAACCAGCCTAGTTAGATTCTTGGAAGGACTAAATATTAATAACAGAAACATTAAACTATCCTGGGAAGTGAGTACCGGATCAATATCTTTCCTAGATCTAGAAGTGACACAAAATAATAACAAATTATATACAAAGACCCATTTCAAAAATGTCGATAGGAATAGTTACTTGCCAAGAGGTAGCTGCCATCACACCAACTGGCTGTGTAATATTCCTAAGGGTCAACTGATAAGATTACGCAGAAACTGTACAAACACTAAGGACTACCACCTACAGGCTGAAAAGATAGGCCAGAGGTTCATAAATAAGGGATATGACAATGAAGACATTAGAAAGAAAATTACAGAAGTCGAAAATATGGATCGAACCACTCTAATTAGAGATAAAACCACCCCGGCACGAGGGATGGATGGGATACCGCTCATACTAAACTACAACGCTCAACACAAGAAATTTGAAAAGATTATCAGAAAACACTGGCACATCCTACGCTTAGATGTACACTTACAGGAATTGTTGCCTGAATACCCGAAATTTGTGTACAAAAAGGCAATGACTTTAAGGGACAAGATAGTCAAGAACGTCCCCGACCCCCCACCCACAGGCCTGACTTTCTTCACTGGTAAAGGGTTCTTCCCATGTAAAAGGTGCTTTGCATGCTTAAAAACAAAACGCCCAGCTGAAAAGAAATTTAATTTTACGTCTACAAGCACTGGGAACACGTACGAAATAAAAGATTTCGTATGCTGTAATACCGAGGGAGCGGTGTACGTGTTGCAATGCAGTTGTGGCTTGCAATACGTAGGCCGCACCAAAAGACCTTTAAGGGTACGAATAAAAGAGCATGTTAAAAACATCATTAATGGCTTCGACAAGCACAGCGTTTCCAGGCACTTTTGCATACACCATAACAAGGACCCTACCCAGCTTATGTTTTGGGGTATCGAACCCTACAAAAGACATTGGAGAGGGAGCCATAAGGTCAGAACACTAAGTCAGGCAGAGTCTAGATGGATTTTCACTTTAGACACTTTTGCGCCCCAGGGACTCAATATTGATTTTGACCTTAATTGTTTTATTAGTGATTTTTGACTACATTATTTATAAGCTTCTTTTGTTAGGATGTTTTAAAATTACTATTATGTGAATTTTGGATCTCCTTTCCGGTGTCCTCTCCTAAATTGAGAGTGATTCTGATATTTTGACATATTCTATCTTATCCTATTCTATTTTTATATATATTCTATTCCCCTTTTTTTACTCAGTCTCTGTTTTTAGTGTCACTCTTGGAGATCGATTATGACTACCGCTCATACTAAACTATAACGCTCATATCAGAGTGATTCTGATATTTTTACATATTCTATCTTATCCTATTCTATTTTTATATATATTCTATTCCCCTTTTTTTAATCAGTCTATGTTTTTAGTGTTACTCTTGGAGATCGATTATGACTCCCGTTAGGACCATCTATGATGGCCGTTATCATGGAATTCTTACATCCTAGTCCAATATATTGTTGATCTCATATACACACAATTTTAGCTATAACTTTTAATTCTTTCCCATACCACTCAGTCTATACACTGGTAGTGATCTAGTAAATAGTCGTAAGTGTGTTTTAGATCACTGTCTCCCTCCTAGACATCACTGCTTTTTAGATGGACCTGTTGATAATTTATATCGCCAATAGCTGATTCCCAATTATTGGCCATGCTATACCACACACCTTAAGATTTTATATAATTATCGATATCTCTTACACATAATAATTTTATGACTATGGTTTTACTAGTGTAGCTTTTATTTTGATTTTATTTAATCACTTTCAATTTTAATATATTCGTCCAGTATTGCCCATACTTTTCTTTCTTGTTGTTTTATGCTAGATGTCATTTTAGAAACGAACGTTATTGCGCAGGTGCGCTAATGAGAAGGGTTGCTCTGTTACTACCTTCGGGGCTGCGCCAATAAGAATAATGTTTCCTGGGTATTTCCCAGCGGGCTATAACAGTTAATGATCATCTACAATAAAAAATACCCCCACAAAATGATCGCAAGTGAGGCTTGCACATTTCCTGCCACTGTCACGTCCGTTGACCATTACTCTATATATATTAGCCCACGAGAAAATGGCCGTAGATGGGGCCACAATGGACTTCACAAAAATGGCTGCTAATTACTGACACTATTTATACGTTCGCCCTTACCCCAGTTGTTATTCCCTGATGAAGTCATTTGACGATACGCGTAGGAACACAATTGGCCAGTAAGGACACCGGAAGTGACGTCCGGAAGCGCGAACGTGACACGCGTTCGTTTAAGTTGTGCTTTTATTATTGTTTTAAATGTGAGTACCTTACCTTCGTTTTATACCCAATAAATTGTGAATACGTACTTCACTATTGGAGTGTTCCCCTTGCTTTCTCTGCATGTTACAACGTGCCCATGGTGAATGAGAGTCCAGGATTACATCACCTACTGAACCTACATTGGACAACAAGCGTCACTTTGGAAATGCTGTTTACCTTACAGCAGTAAGGTAAGGTAATTACTGCACCTAGTGTGAGGATATTATACGCATAGGAGCACTGGTGGAATCCACCCCCTGCTTTTGGAGCACGCAGGATACTGCCTTGTTGATCATCAAATGGACGCATTTTATCACTAAATGGATATGCTCTCCATATAACTATAGTTCACCTTATTTTTGTTTTTGGAATTTTTGCTCAAACACACATTTCACTGCTTATGGACTATTAGTATTTTGTTCAGACACGTGATACACTACACATGGATTATTAGTATTTTGTGTATTCTTTGATCTGTTTTGCACTTTTATAACGACACTCAGTTGTTTTTTTTTTTTTTTTTTTTCATTTTTTTTTTTTTATTTTTTTTTTTTTTTTTTCATATCATTTATATATTTGGATATATACTTAATATCATCTCACTGTCATCTATAGAGGATTTTTCATATCAAGTTTTTTGTCAAGCGCACAATGTGACCTGGTTTATTGCACTTTAATATTTATGCACATTGTCTGAGCTTATTTAAACATACAGTTTCACACTTTAGTTTATTTCTGTTTTGGTTGTCACTTGAGTACATGTTAATTTAATTAGATCTAAGTAGTCGGAGCGCAACACCATTTCTTAATCACTATTCTTCCCACTGAACCTCAATATAAGGAAAAAAATTTCCACGAATCACCAATGCGAGGAGCATTCTTCCCAATGACCACCGACATAAGGAGCATTCTTCATACTGATCACCAATGTAAGGAACATTCTTCCCAATGATCCACAATATAAGGAACATTCTTTCCACGAATCACCAATGTGAGGAGCATTCTTTCCACTGATCACCAATGTAAGGAGCATTCTTCCCACTGATCACCAATGTAAGGAACATTCTTCCCACTGATCACCAATGTAAGGGGCATTCTTCCCACTGATCACCAATGTAAGGAGCATTCTTCCCACTGATCACCAATGTAAGGAACATTCTTCCCACTGATCACCAATGTAAGGAACATTCTTCCCACTGATCACCAATGTAAGGAGCATTCTTCTCACTGATCACCAATGTAAGGGACATTCTTCCCACTGATCACCAATGTAAGGAGCATTCTTCCCACTGATCACCAATGTAAGGAGCATTCTTCCCACTGATCACCAATGTAAGGAACATTCTTCCCACTGATCACCAATGTAAGGAACATTCTTCCCACTGATCACCAATGTAAGGAGCATTCTTCTCACTGATCACCAATGTAAGGGACATTCTTCCCACTGATCACCAATGTAAGGAACATTCTTCCCACTGATCATCAATGTAAGGGACATTCTTCCCACTGATCACCAATGTAAGGAGCATTCTTCCCACTGATCACCAATGTAAGGAGCATTCTTCTCACTGATCACCAATGTAAGGAGAATTCCTCCCACTGATCACCAATGTAAGGGACATTCTTCCCACTGATCACCAATGTAAGGGACATTCTTCCCACTGATTCTGACATTACCTATCTTTTATTTTTTCTTTTATCTGAATTTAATGTTCACGCCAACATGTAGAAATGATTGGCAGGGGTCCCAGAGATGTGAAAATTATTTCAAGGGCACCTTCATTTTATATATATATATATATATATATATATATATATATATATATATATATATATATATATATATATATATATATATATATAACACTGTATTAGGGTATCAAGAATATAAAATTCCACATTTCTAATGGAACCTCATCCATCGTTATAGAGCATCAACTATTTAGATAAAATGAATGACACTGATGGAATAGATATTCACAGAGGAGGACTCTGGAGACCCTTAAATATTAGTTCTTCCCCAATAGAATAATAAAAGGTGGAGGTGTTTAGGCTGCTTTCAAACTGGGGCGATGCGGGCGTCAGCGGTAAAGCGCTGCTATTTTTAGCGGCGCTTAACCGTCGTTTTAGCGGCGGTCTGCGGGCGCTAGCGGGGTGGTTTTAACCCCCGCTAACGGCCGAGAAAGGGTTAAAACTGCCCGCAAAGCGCCGCTGCGGCAGCACTTTGCCGGCGGTATTGCCGCACTGTCCCATTGATTTCAATGGGTAGGAGCGGTTTAGGAGCGGTGAATACACCGCTCCAAAGATGTGGCTAGCAGGACTTTTTTCACTGTCCTGCCAGCGCACCGCCCCAGCGTGAAAGCCCTCCGGCTTTCACACTGGAGTGAAAGGGGCCGGTTTTTTTCAGGCTCTACACAGGCGCTATTTTTAGCGCTGTAACGCCTGAATACCGCCCCAGTGTGAAAGCAGCCTTAAGGATGTGGATCATCAAAATCCATCACTTATGCCAGTTAAAATCCAATTATTGAACATAATATATGTATGTACGTTGTGTGTGTGTGTATATATATATATTTATCGAATTTTTTTTTTTAACCAGAGTAGAGTTTATTGAGCATACATAAAAAAAAAAGGACTACAGAGCAATACTCAAACATAAGTGGGGGGGGGGGGGGGGGAAAGGCGCAACAAGCGCCAAGCACCATGGAAAAGCAAAAAAAAAAAAAAAAAAAAAACACACACAGTCCATGTCAAGCAGGATAGCCTGGAAAATACAGTGTACATAATAGCATGACCATAGGTAATACACATATACATGTAACAGGGTCTCAAGGCGAATATATCAAGGGGAAATACTGCCACCAACCACATACGATATTTATCCCGTGCAGCAATGAGGACTATTCATCCACTCATCCCAAATCTTATGAAATTTCATAGGGCAACCTCGGTTAGCATAAATGAGTCTCTTATAGGGTAGAGTTTGGTTAACAGCTCTCAGCCACTGCTGGAGCGTTGGGGGATCCGGTCTGAGCCACAATCTGGCTATCTGCATCCTGGCAGCAAAGAGGGTCTCTTGTAGGAATATTCTAAGATATTTATTTTCATCTTGAAGGGGAAGGAGACCGAGTATACATTGTCTTGGGCAGAGCGTGAGGGGGGACCCCATATGGTCATGTAGGAACTGGACTATCTGAGCCCAATACCTCTGGACGGGAGGGCAAGTCCAAATAAGATGATAAAATGTACTGGCCTGATCACCACAGCGGGGACATGCAGGGTCGAATCCTTGTCTATATTTAGATAACCGCCCAGGGGTGATGTAGGACCGGTGAAGTACGTATAAATGCGTCAATCTATCCGACATTTTGGGGGACACCTCCACCGATACCGATAGTATCTCACCCCACTGCTCATCCTCCAGAGGGCCAACATCAACTTCCCATTTAGGTTTGAGACTATATGCGTGGGCCGTAACCCGAGGAGCAAGGAGGTGTGCATAAATAGTGGACGTAAGCTTATAAGAGTCATTGCCAGTAACCAGGCCCGCCAAGGGGGTACACTCCAGAATCGGAGGCGAATTCCCAAATTGAGCCTGTAGGGCGTGGCGGACCTGAAGGTAACGGAAAAACACCTGGTTCGGGAGGCCAAACTCATCTTTAAGTGCCTGGAAGGTCTTAATACCCTGAGGTGTGTAGAAGTGAGAGACATAGATAACCCCTTTACATATCCACAGTTTATAATCCGGGATTCCCAACAGCTCCGGGATATCGAGGTTATCCCAGAGAGGCGTATGTGCATGCAGGGGGGGTGCCCCGGACCTAGACCGCGCCACACCCCACAATCGGCAGTGGTGCGCAATCATAACACGCTGGCAGTTCGTAACAGGGCTAGCTCTATGTTTACAAAAAAGTATTTGAAAGGGGTGCGCAATGATATCCGCCACCGAGGTACACACCAGGAGGGAGTATCTCAGCTTGTCATGCATGTTCAGGTAATAAAAATGAGAGAGTTGGGAGGCCAGGTAGTACGTCTCTAGGTCGGGAAGCGCAGCGCCGCCAAGACGGGTCGGACATTTGAGGGTCTGCCAGGCCAGCTTGTGCCTGGAAGAGCCCCAAACAAAGGAGTTGAGGATCGATTCCATATCACGGAATAATCGCGACGGTATACGGATTGGGGCATGCCAAAAGACGTACAGGAGTTTGGGGAGGAGAATCATTTTGAAAAGACCCAAGCGGCCCATGACCCCGAGAGGGAGCCTGGACCAAACCTGGGTCTTCCGTTTCAGCAGATGGAAAAGGGGCTCGAGGTTAAGATTAATGTAGTCTGTGAGGGAACGAGAGCAGTGAATGCCGAGGTACTTAATGCGGTCCGTGCGCTCGAGAGGCAAGGAGGCTTGCGTACACGTGGGGGCGGCGGGGTCAATAGGGAGAATTTGTGATTTTGACCAATTAATGCGAAGACCCGAAAAAACCCCAAAACGACCAACCACCTCCAAAACCGCCGCCAAGGAGGGGCCGGCATCCTCCAGATATAGCAACATGTCATCCGCATAGAGGCTAAGTACCTCCGATAGTTGACCCTTGCGGAGACCGTGGATATCCGGGTGTGCTCTGATGGCCAGAGCCAAGGGCTCCACCGCCAGCGCGTACAGCATGGGTGAGATGGGGCATCCCTGCCGGGTGCCCCTCTTCAAAGGGAAGGGACTAGAGATCTGACCATTGACGAGAACTCGGGCAGTGGGGGCCTGATAGAGAAGCTGTATCCAGCGCACAAATTTAGGGCCAAAGCCATAGCTGTGTAGGCACTCCCACAGGTACCCCCACTCCACCGAATCAAACGCCTTTGCGGCATCCAGACTAACAACCACCCTAGTACCCACGTTGTCATGGGAAGCCTGTAAATTCATAAACAGTCTGCGTAAGTTGAAGGCCGTGTTTTTGCGGGGCATAAAGCCGGTCTGATCAGTGTGTATGAGATGGAGTATCACCTTATTAAGCCTGAGGGCGAGGATTTTGGCCAAAATCTTCACGTCCAGCTGCAGGAGCGAGATGGGGCGGTAGGAGTCAGGGTAGAGAGGGTCCTTGCCAGGCTTAGGGATAAGGACAAGCAGCGCCTCACTCATGGAACGGGGGAGTACACCGGTTTCAAAAACATGAGCGTATAGCCGGCAGAGCTTAGGGAGTAGGGTCTCCTGAAATTGATTATAAAACTCCCTGGGGAGGCCGTCTGACCCCGGGGCCTTAGAAGGTGGCAAACATGCTATAGCCTCCGCTATGCAGTCCTCGGTAATGGGAGCCTCCAAAAGCTCCACCTGCGATTCGGAGAGGACAGGGAAATCCACCGTCTGCAGCAGGGCACGCAAGTCATCCAAGGAGCCAGAGGCCTCAGAAGTGTACAGGTCGGCAAAAAAGCGCCGAAACTCCTGGGCTACCTCGTGTGGATCCGACAGCGTGATTCCCGCCGCAGACACGAGCTGGACCACAACCGGGGGGCCATGGTCCAGGCGAGCCAAATAAGCCAGTAGACCCCCTGCCCTCTCCCCATATTCATAGACTTTTTGTTTAGTAAAGAAAATCTTTCTCCCCGCTCTATCCAGGTGTAGTTGGTCAGTAAGCCTAGACTGTAGTCTTAACTTAGAGGAGTTGGAGGGGGTGGGATGCGCCAAAAATGCGCCTTCCAGCTCCACCAGCAGCTCCTCAGCTTGCTGGATAGCGAGCCCCGAGGATTTCTTGAACTGGTTAATGCGTGTGGACATAAACATACGGGCATGCAATTTAAAAGCCTCCCAAACCAGCCCGAATGGTGCAGAGTCCGCATTTGTCTGAAAATAATGAACCCATTCCCTCTGGACAGCCTCCAAATCAGGGAGAGCCGTCAGCCAGAACGGGTTCAATCTCCACAAACGGGAAGCCGGTGTGGAGGGCAGGCGAAGCCGAGCCCAGCACGGCGAATGATCAGACAAGACCCGAGTCCCAATCTCCGCCTCCAAAAGACACGGAAGCAGGGTAGGGGAACACAGAATCAGGTCTATCCTGGACATTGCATCATGCGCTGGCGTGAAACAGGAATACTCCCTGCGGGAGGGGTGTTTATACCTCCAAACGTCCGTCAGAGCAAATTCGGCTAAAAAGTTGCCGAACCTGGTCCGAACCGGGGGAGAGGAGGGGGCTTGGGAGCGGGTGAGTCTATCCAAGGCAGGGGACACCACAGAGTTAAAATCCCCCAACCATAGCGACGGCAACGTTGGGTGCCGCAACATAAAATTAACACCGTGCTGGAGGACCTCAAACTGGAAGGGTGGGGGAATGTAAAAAGCTAAGAGCAAAAATTCAAGACCCCCTGCCGTGATGTGCAGGAATAAATAGCGACCCCGCCTGTCAGAGCATAAATCATGAAGGCAAAACTGAACGGACTTGGCTACAAGTACAGCTACCCCGCTGGAATTACTAGTAAAGGGGGCATGGTACATCCACCCCACCCAAGGTTTTTTAAGGGATAGCTGTAACTGACCCGTGATATGTGTCTCGGTAAGTACCATGATATCAGCCCTCATCTGTTTAAGATGGGAGAGCACCGCAACCCTCTTTGATTTTTCCCGCAGGCCACGCACGTTCCACGTGACTACCTTAAGGGAAGCCATAACAACTGGAAGGTGCAATTCAGGAATAAGGAGACATATGTTGGCCATAAAGACCCAGCGACCCCCATCGGGGAGCCCCCGCAAGGGAAAGCGGCTAAGGCTGACGCGCCACCACCACCCTGCGCAGGGGCTGCCCGTCTAGTAAATACCAGGGTCGGGGACAACCCCCGCAGCGGTGAAGGCACAGGGGCAAACAAAAGGACAATTAGCAGACATGGATTAGAGAATACAAACATAAAAAGGGCATGGTGCATAAACATTGAACAAAAACTATAACTGGTAGAGTAGAGCAGAACAGCGCCTACACTGGACCGGCAAGGCAGGCAAAACACACAGTAGTCCAGTAGCCACATGGAAACTGAGGCCGGCCAGGGAAACACACTTTGGAGTGACAGGAGGGACCGCGCCCAGCCATCCCGGACCGCAGGAGGAAAATCCAGATCCGCAGAGCGAGAATGGCCAGACACACTCCCAAATGGGGGAAGGGGCGAACAAAAGTCAACTGTGCTGTGCAGCTGGGTAGGGGGACACGGCATGGGAAAGTCTCAGTCAATACCAGTGCCCATTTTCCCGGCTGCCAAATTGTCTAAGGAACGGTGGGACCCATGTTTAGCAAAACAAAAAGGGAGAACATGCGGCTGAAGCAGGGGCATGCAGATATTGATCAGGGGCACACGAGAGAGGCAACCAGGGATCAAGGAGAGGGAGGGGGGCCAGCAAAACGGGGGAAGGTGGCAGAAGTGCAAAATTACTCACTGCATGGGATGAAGCCGGCCATCATAAGGAGACATTTCAGACAGGGCCCAGACACACGGAGGCCATCAGTCAAGCAGGGGCATCATCAGGGCGTTGTTCCAGCCAGGAAAGGGCAGCCGAGGGATCCTCAAAAAAGTGAGCTTTGCCGTCCCGCACTACACGGAGCCGTGCAGGGAACATCATAGCGTATACCAGATGGCGGGTGCGGAGCTGGCGCTTGACTTCCGTGAATTGAGCCCTCTTCTTCTGGATCTCCGCAGAGAAGTCTGGGAACACCGCTACACGCTTATCTTCGTATGGGATGTTACCTTTCTCCCTGGTGAGGCGGAGAACCGCGTCCCGGTCGCGGTAGTTAAGCATCTTCGCGATGAAAGTGCGTGGTGGAGCACCAGGAGGCGGGGGTCTAGAGGCCAGGCGGTGGGCACGCTCGACCGCAAAGGTAAGTGAGAAGGCCTCCCGACCAAAATTGGCGATCAGTAGACGCTCTAGGAATGCTGGGGGATCATTGCCTTCTGCCTTCTCAGGCAGCCCCACAAAACGAAGGTTGGAGCGTCTCATCCTGTTCTCGAGCTCGTCCTGCTTAGCTAGGACAGTGGATAGCTGATGCTGCAGTCTTTCGGTGGATATTTGGAGGGGGGGGATGTCATCCTCCACCTGGCCCAGCCTGCGCTCCGTCTCCCCGACCCTCTCGCGCAGCTTGTGCATGTCCTGGCGAATGAGGGAGATGTCAACCTTCACCTCCTCGATCCTGGAGGTGAGAGAGGTGCGGCAGAGGGTCACAGCCTCGAGGATGCGTGCCGTGTCGCCCGACGGAGGATTGTCAGCAGCCGGGCCCGGAGCGACGCCATCTTCCTCCACGAGGTCCGGGGCATCAGCACGGAACCTTCCCAGCTTCGCTAGGGCTCCCTGGGACTTTTTCGGCGGCGACATTCGGGCTCACGGTGCTCCCGGTGGAGGTAGCGCCGTTCTCCGGGTAAAGGATCCGAAGGGGTCCGCAAGGATAGAAGAACGGATAAAGGGCAGCCGGAGCTCACAGAAAGAGCGTCCTACTCCATGCCGCTGCAGGCCACGCCCCTTCATATTTATCGAATTTATTATGTAATGCTTGAGAGGACTTTCAGAAGCTGCAGACCTAATAGGGGAGATGAGGGTCAGAGAGTGTGGCCAGGATACAGTGTTGGGCTGGGGATATGCTGCAGAAGACAATACAAAACCAGGAGAGGCTAGTAGAGATCAATGGTATTATCCTTATCAATGTCACTACAGACTGCTGAGGCCTGAAGGCCGCACATCATATACCAAAAGGGAACATGCGGCCCTTGGGCTACAGGTTGGATAACCAGCAGGGTTCTAAAATCTAAACATTACTTACCTTAATGCATTGCAATTCTGCATTTAGATAAAAATAACTTCCCACTACCTATCCTATTCCCCCCACCTCGGCTCTGTCACCACTTCAGCGCTGTTGGACTCCCATTTTCCCACCACCACAGAAATATTGGTGTCCGACTGGTAGAAAGATTAGAGAAGATCTATGGATGTATTTTACATTTTATGTTAAAGGATAATAAGACCCTTTTCAAACCATGTGGAGCGACACTGCCTGGTAAAAATACAACAAACTTGAAGCGTCATTTGCGGACAACTCATCCAAAGGGTAAGCGCAGCACATAAGTCCAGAGAAAAGTCTTATCAATGTATATTGCAGTATTGTTTTAACAAACTTTGCTGCTGTCAGATTTTATACCTTTTGTTATTCTGAAGTAATAGCCGTTTGTTTGTCTGTCCATGTTGTGCACTTAGGCCTCTTTCACACTGACGTCCCGTTCAGGCCTGCCTGTCAGTTTTTCAGGCGGACCTGAACGGGTGCTCCATAGAGCTCTATGGAGCGTCGGATGTCAGCGGTGACATGTCCGCTGACATCCGACCCGCTCCGAAAAAGTGTAACGGAGGAAAAAGCTATTTTTCCATCCGTCTGCGGATCGGATGACGACGGGCACTGCGGTCCGTCGTCATCCGATCTCCCATAGGGGAGAGCGGCGCTGTGACAGGTCCGTCCCTGCGCAGTGTGCAGAGACGGAGCTGTCATCTCCCTGCTCAGCGGGGATCGGCAGAGTGATCCCCGCTGAGCAAACGGACATCCACGGGGCGGATCAGAACTGATCAGCCCCGTGTGAAAGGACCCTAAGTCATTGAATCTGTATTGGAGTGATTTCATAATATCCATCAGCTGACGTTTTCCCAGACGTACCTCACCAAAATATATATAGAGGGATGTGGTCAGGGGAGGCACTGCTCCCTAGTGAATGGCAAAAGCTCACATCATTGCATGATAAAGGAGTTGATAAAAAGTGGTGACTGTTATAATACATACAATATGTATGTAATGGAATGGAGCAAGGTGTGTATGCGTGCAGTGGAATGGAGCAAGGTGTGTATGCGTGCAGTGGAACGGAGCAAGGTGTGTATGCGTGCAGTGGAACGGACCAAGGTATGCGTGCAGTGGAACGGACCAAGGTATGCGTGCAGTGGAACGGACCAAGGTATGCGTGCAGTGGAACGGACCAAGGTATGCGTGCAGTGGAACGGACCAAGGTATGCGTGCAGTGGAACGGACCAAGGTATGCGTGCAGTGGAAGGGACCAAGGTATGCGTGCAGTGGAAGGGACCAAGGTATGCGTGCAGTGGAAGGGACCAAGGTATGCGTGCAGTGGAAGGGACCAAGGTATGCGTGCAGTGGAAGGGACCAAGGTATGCGTGCAGTGGAAGGGACCAAGGTATGCGTGCAGTGGAAGGGACCAAGGTATGCGTGCAGTGGAAGGGACCAAGGTATGCGTGCAGTGGAAGGGACCAAGGTATGCGTGCAGTGGAAGGGACCAAGGTATGCGTGCAGTGGAAGGGACCAAGGTATGCGTGCAGTGGAAGGGACCAAGGTATGCGTGCAGTGGAAGGGACCAAGGTATGCGTGCAGTGGAAGGGACCAAGGTATGCGTGCAGTGGAAGGGACCAAGGTATGCGTGCAGTGGAAGGGACCAAGGTATGCGTGCAGTGGAAGGGACCAAGGTATGCGTGCAGTGGAAGGGACCAAGGTATGCGTGCAGTGGAACGGACCAAGGTATGCGTGCAGTGGAACGGACCAAGGTATGCGTGCAGTGGAACGGACCAAGGTATGCGTGCAGTGGAACGGACCAAGGTATGCGTGCAGTGGAACGGACCAAGGTATGCGTGCAGTGGAACGGACCAAGGTATGCGTGCAGTGGAACGGACCAAGGTATGCGTGCAGTGGAACGGACCAAGGTATGCGTGCAGTGGAACGGACCAAGGTATGCGTGCATGCAGTGGTATGGATCAGTGGTCCATTCCATTGCATACTTACACTAGTGCTTTGGGAATTGGAGTCACTGGAGTTCCGCTTTAACCATTTCCTATCTTTGCTGCCATCTGTGCCAGATCAAGAGTGGTTAAAAGTACACGTGGCTAATTCTCAAACAAGAAACCTCAGCCCAAAAACCTCCACACCAATTTCAGGAGCCCAAAACCAGCATACCGCTATAGAGTATTAACAATACATTGGGTGATGAATGTTCAAATCACCGGGGCTCTAGTTTTATAGTATGTAAAATGGATGAGTGGAGGAAGAAAAATAAATCTATATCACTTACAATGGCCCTTGTTCCAATAGACCATTACTTGTCTGAATGACTTGATACATTAACACGTTTAAATGGAGAACAGAAAAGCACAATAGGACACAAGCAGGAGGCTGTCAATATCACACCGTGGGAAGAATAACCCGTCCTCATAATGTATTATTTTCATGTCAAATTAACGCCGCTTTGTAAAGAGCGATTTGCTGGAAAAGTTATTTTCTGCAAGCAATCTAAAATTCAGAAGAAACAAGCCGGAAGTATGACCGATGTGACTAAAAATGAACAGATTCAGACAATAAGGCAATTAAGTACTCTGGAAAACTATGCATTTTAGTTCACTTTATAAAGCAGACCTGAACTCAAAAAGGGCCACGTTGTAAGATATACAAAGATTCGCAGGCAAAAAAAAAACCCCCAATCAGAGGCTCTCTTACATAGGGGTCCCCCATCAGAGCATGGTACCCCCTTACATTAGGGTCCCTATCAGAGCCCCTTTTACATCAGAGGCCCTGTAAGTCCTCCCCTAACATCAGAGTCCTCATAATGCCGCATACACACGATCAAACAATCCGGTGGACTCAAGTCCACCAGATAATCCCCCCATGTGTGGGCTCTGGCGGACTTTTACCCAAAAGTCCGGCGGACAATACGGCCATGTGTGTGCTAGTCCGCCGTACTTTTGAAATGGATTGACTTTTCCCGCACGGAGAAAAGTCAGTTCATTTTGAGCGTGGCCCCAGGTAGCCGGGACCAGCGAAGGAAGCATCGCTGGCCCCGTCACCTGGTATGGAGTTAAAGGGGAAGCCCTATGCTGAAAAAACGGCATGGGGGTCCCCCCTAGGTCCATATCAGACCCTTATCCGACCACGCAACCCCTCCTAAACTGTACCAGGCCGCGTGCCCTCAACATGGGGGGGTGCTTTGGGGAAGGGGGGCCGCGCTGAGGCGATGCGCTGGCAGGATCTTAAAAAAAAAAAAGTCCTGCAAGCAGCACGTTTGGAGTGGTGTATACCGCTCTTCCACCACTCCTGCCCATTGATATGAATGGGCACCACTGCCGAAGCGCATGCAATGCGATTTGGCAGCAGTGCTTCATGGGCGCATTTAACCTCTTCCTTGGCCGCTAGCTGGGTTATATCTGCCCCACTAGCAGCCAAATAGCACCGCTAAAATGATGGTAAAGAGCCGCTAAAACTTGCGTTTTACCATCAACGCCTGCCCGCTCCAGTGTGAAAGCAGCCTTCATACGTGATACAGAAAATTTCTTACATTTAAACATTTATTAAACAAAACAAACCTCCAATCAGTTTACTTGTATGTATGATTTAGATAAAAAAAAAAAAAACTATATATTAAATAAAAACAGGTAGTCAAAACTTTTGGACGAAAAAAAAAAAATGGGCTAACTTTACTGTTTTTATTTTATTTTTATTTTTTAAATAATGCATTTTTTTCCCAAAAAAATGCATTTGAAAGACCTCTGTGCAAATGCCGCGTGACATAAAATATTGCAACAACCGCTATTTTATTCCTTAGGATCTCTGCTAAAAAAATATATATAATTTTTGGGGGGGCTAAGTGATTTTCTGGCAGAAAATACAGGATTTTTACTTGTAAGCAACAAGTGTCAGAAAAGATTTAGTCTTTAAATGGTTAAACTGAGAACTTCTACACACAGAGATGACTTCATTCATTCAAGTGTAAACATTGTATCTTTCTGTTCTTTTCTTGGCAGCCTGCCCAGAGAGGAGTAAAGACGTTTCTATGACGACTCAGGCAACTTACACTGACTTCTATTACAGAAGTCATTTCCAAGTCCCGCTGTAGTTCTAAATCGGCTTTTTATCAGCACAATCGGCTGATGCCGATTATTTAAAAAACTGCAAATATCGGCCGGCCGATATATCGGTCGACCTCTATCAGAGTCTGCGGGCAGGGGGCTTATCGGAATCCGTGAGCCTCCAATTAATAAGGGGGACCCCAGATCCTGACCCCCCCCACCCTATGTGAATGAGTATGGGGTACAATGTACCCCTACCTATTCACCTGTGAAAAAATGTAAAAAAAAAAAAAAAATAAAACACAACACACAAAGGGTTAAAAATTGTTTATTGCACAGCTTCGGGGGTCTTCTCGCCGGACTCCTCCATTATTTTCTGCTAGCTCTTTTACTAGCTGAGGAGCCCAGCTTTCTTCTTCCTCGCCGCCCTCTTCTTCAGACTTCGGGGGTCCTGTCCCCCTCTTCGGTTCTTCTTGCCGGGCCTCCGAGCCTTCTTCTAGCTCTTTTACAAGCGGCCCGGTCTTCTATCGCCACATTCTGTTCTTCTCTTCTTCAGCTGTTGACTCGTCGCTGTCTCTGGCCACAATGACAGGCACGCGGCGCGCGGCGACTTATATAGGGACATCACCCAAAGTCCCTATATAAGTCGCCGCACACCGCGTGCCTGTTATTGTGGCCAGAGACAGCGACGAGGCAACTGCTCAAGAAGAGAAGAACAGAAGGCGGTGATAGAAGACCAGGCCACCGCTTGTAAAAGAGCTAGAAGAAGGCACGGAAGCCCGGCAAGAAGAACCGAAGAGGGGGACAAGAACCCCGGAGTCGAAGAAAGAAGGGCTCCTCCGCTAGTAAAAAAGAGCTAGCAGAAGATAGTGGAGGAGTCCGGCAAGAAGAGCTCCGAAGACGGAAGAAGACCCCAGGAGCTGTGCAATAAACTATTTTTAACCCCTGCGTGTTGCGTTTAAAAAAAAAAAAAAAATTCACAGGTGAATGGGTAGGGGTACGTTGTATCCCATACTCATTCACATAGGGTGGGGGGGCCGGGATCCGGGGGCCCCCTTATTAAAGGGGGCTCACTGATTCCGATAAGCCCCCCACCCGTAGACCCCGACAACCAATGGCCAGGGTTGTCGGGAAGAGTCCCTTGTCCTCATCAACATGGGGACAAGGTGCTTTGGGGTGGGGGAGCCACCCGGCCCCCCCTTCCCCAAAGCACCCCCCATGTTGAGGGCACGCGGCCTGGTACGGCTCAGAACAGGGGGGGCACTCGCTTGTCCCCACCCCCTTTCCTGACCGTCCGAGTTGCGTGCTCGGACAAGGGTCTGATACGGGCGGCACAGTGGTGTAGTGGGTAGCACTTTCACCTAGCAGTAAGAAGGGTCGCTGGTTCGAATCCCAACCACGAAACTACCTGCCTGGAGTTTACATGTTCTGCCTGTGCCTGCGTGGGTTTCCTCCGGGTACTCCGGTTTCCTCCCACACTCCAAAGACATGTGGGTAGGTTAATTGGATCCTGTCTAAATTGTTCCTAGTATGTATGAATGTGAGTTAGGGACCTTAGATTGTAAGCTCCTTGAGGGTAGGGACTGATGCAAATGTACAATGTATATGTAAAGCGCTGCGTAAACTGATGGCGCTATACAACTTAAATAATAATAATAATAATAATAATAATATGGACCTGGGGGGGGGGGGGGGGGGCAGCCTGTTTTTTTGGTGTAGGGCTTCCCCTTTAGCTACATACCAGGTGACAGGGCCAGCGACGCTTCCTTCGCTGGTCCCGGCTACATAGAGCCGTGCTCAAAATGAACGACTTTCCTCCGTGTGTGTGGGCAAGTCCGTTCCTTTCAAAAGTACGGCGGATAGTCTGTAGGGTGAGCAGCTCTACCAAAATAGTAGCTTCCATACAGGAACGCAGTGCAGACAAAGGCATGGTAAAGTCAGTAACAGGGAAAAGATTAGCTGCTGGAAGACCTTCAGATTCCCTAAGGATTCCATGGAAACTTGGTTGAGAATGGCTGCCGATTTATAATGTCTTGTTCTGCACAGCTTCCCTCTGTGGAGGTGGTCATCTTGGTAGATGGAGGGCTTTGCTTCCTAATGACTGAGCTGTCCCCCTGATGACTGGTAGGGGGTAATGTAAGAGGTGGGGAGGGGAAGCACAGATCCACACAATGAATGAAACAGAAGCAGGGTGTCAGAAACCATGAACCAGACCAAGACAAAAAGTACAATTAAATCACACTTGTTTATTAATATAAAATAAAAAAGGTAACTAGAGTAAGCGTAGTCAAAGCATGGCCATAGTCCAGTAACCGGATCGAATTGTCAGCCAGGCCAGAGTTCAATAACCAGATCGGGTAATCAGCCAGGCCAGAAGTTAGGGATCCAAGTAGAGGAACAGCAAGTAGGATAAGGAGCAAGCCAGCCTTAAAACAGGAACGCAGGAGATAGTTTCTTGTAATGTGACCAAGGCGAAGGCAGAGATGAAGTGAGCTGGACAGCTTTAAGTAGGCAGGTCAGAAGAGCAGGATGAGGGACAGCTAGGAAACTGTGGAGAGAGACGAGAGCTGGCAGTTAGCAGACAGCTGAGCAGCCAGCCCAGAGAAGGAAGGGCTAAGCCAGCCCTGACACAGGGAGATCCATGCACTGCCAATCCTCAGGTACAGCATCCCCTCCAGCAATGATAAACAGTGAGTAGCACAATAGTGACATCACCAAAGCTCAAATCTGTTGAGACTAGCAGTCAGAAACAGCGGTGGCTTAAATGATCTCACACTGCAGATATATAGCTACAAACCTACAGAACAGGAATGGCTATGCACAGGAAGTTCGCTGCTATTGAGGGTTCCTTGAGTGACACCCGAGTGTGATGGGGCTGCCAACATCACATCCAAGATGGTAGCACCCTTCAACAGTCTCAAGGCTCCTAAATGTCTTCACAAGGTAAATGATGTGCATATAAAATGTTAAATGCACACACGACCTTATGGGAAGATTTTTTTTGACATGGTCTGGGGGCCAGGGTCCCTTGAACAATCCTTAGATTACCATTTCAGTATAATTTTGCCTAAAACCTCTCATCACCCCTGCAGGATTCATAAACCCTACAACAATACACAACAGTATCCAAACCGCGCCGTTTTCCTGGGTCACCTCTGTAGTCATACAGCAATGAACACAAGCCTTAATCATTAAAGATTACAGCACTTAACACCGTTGACGCTGCGTTTAATTCCATGTTTGGAAGAAAAGTGCTGGTAAACATAACATTAGCTGTGATAAATAAATAATTCCCCTTCAACTAATCGGCACTTTCTTTTGGAGCCGATGAGTCACTGAGAGCAGTTAATGCAGATTAGGCTGCGTGGCATGGCAGCGACGGAGGATAATCCCATTCTGTCCTTCATCCAAGTTCATCCAGTTTGTAATGAATTAAAAGTAAATCAATTAAACTGATAAGAGATTTTTTTTTTTTGTTCTTCATGGGGCGCTGACCCAGGATGGCCTGCGCATAGATGTGTTTTAGATTGCTGCTATTTCAGTTGGGTTAACCCCTTGGGAACTGAAGGAGAGTGCTGTGACAATTTGTGGCCATGACTGAACTACACTCACCAACCACTTCATTAGGTACACCTTGCCAGTACCGGGTTGGACCCCCTTTTGCCTTCAGAATTGCCTTTATTTTCCTGAAATAGATTCATCAAGGTGTTGGAAACATTCCTCAGAGGTTTTGGTCCATAGTGACATGATAGCATCACGCAGTCGCTGCAGATTTGTCGGCTGCACGTCCATCATGCAAAGCCCTTCCACCACATCTCAAAGGTGCTCTATTGGATTGAGATCTGGTGAGTGTGGAGAGCATTGGAGTACAGCGACCTCATTGTTATGTTCAAGAAACCAGTGGTGAGATGATTGGAGCTTTGTGCATTATCCTGCTGGAAGGAGCCATCAGAAGATGGGTACACGGTAGTCGTAAAGGGATGGACATGGTCAGCAACAATACTCAGGTAGGCCGTTGCGTTTAAATGATGCTCAATTGGTACTAAGAGGTTCAAAGTGTGCCAAGAAAATATCGGAAACACCATTACACCAAAAGGAAAGAAAAATTACAAGGTTGCTCTTTTGACCTTTTTTCAAGGAAGCTGCTCAGGGCGAAGAAAAGCCAATCACAGGGCCCCAAATGTATTACAGGTACAGGGGCTCTATAGAAGCAGCTTCCTTCCCAGTACAAGTTGTATAAAACCTGTGATGTGGTTATGCATTAAGGACATCCTAGACACAAAGAGTGCTCTGCAGAGTTCTTTAATTCCTGTTTTCAGACATCATTTGGCATTCAAGAGTTCCAGGCTACAATTTGCAAACTGAATGCAGACATTATTTATGCATATGAAGAGAAAAATATAAAAGACCTCGGGATTTTGTAAGTAGTCCGTGCCAAAACGCAGCAATTATTCAAGTGGTAATTTTCTCTAGAAAGCAGCCACCCCGCTAAGCGGGTCATTAGCGGGAGATCAGCCAAATAAGAAGAGGAGGCGTAAGGGACAAAATGAAGGATATCAAAAAAAGGAGACCACAGAACATTTTCACTAAGGATGGCGTCAGGAGCGATTATGGTAATGTTTACCTGGAACTAACTTTTAATGCAACTTTCGCATTGCTGCTTGTTTTTCATTAGGACTCCAGGCAAGCGTTAAAAACAAAACTTTATTCAGCTATGTATTACTCAGAACTTCAATACATGTATTTCCAGCACAATTACCTGCATCTGCCTTGATGGCCTTCTGTAATGCCTTATACAACTGAACCCAGGCTCGGAAAAGAGGGCAGAAGTAGCAGCCAATCAGGTTCTGCTAAAAAAATTACATTTTTTTCTGAAAATATGGGAATATCTGCGCAAATATCATGTGACATAGATAAAATCCAACTACCACCATATAATTCTCCAGGGTCTCGGTTACAGAAAATATATGTTATTGGGGGTAATAAAGTAGTAGTAGTGAATTAATTTCTCAAATATTTTTATTATATATATATATATATATATATATATATATATATATATATATATATATATATATATATATATATATATATATATATATAGACACACACACATTTCAAAAATTATAATAAGACAATTAACAAAATGGTATTATCGTTCATTTGTATTGTATTTTAATTCTTAATAATAAAATTTTATCATATTAAAAATTAATAAATCAAAACTATAAAAAATTAAAGTTCAAGCGGAGCTCCAGCCACCTCCCCTCCAAAAATGAAAAGCCAGCAGCTACAAATACTGTAGCTGCTGACTTTTAATATTAGGACACTTGCCTGTCCACGGATGCCTCCCATCGATGTTGGCACCCCAGCCGATTTTTCAAGGCGGCTCTGGGCTGCTGCTGCTGCCACCATTACTTCTAAGGAAAACTGGCAGTGAAGCCTTGCAGCTTCACAGTCGGTTCCCTACTGCGCATGCACGAAGCGCACTGCACTTTCTGAATGGCACGGCAGAATAAACAATATATTTTATATCTCTTTTTTTTATGTAATAATTAATAACATTTTTATTTTTCTGAATTTTATTTTGATTTGTTTTTTTAATTATTATAAATCGTATTTAGTTGATTTCATTATTTTTTAACATTATTATAAATAATATTTTAAAACAATAATATTATAAACAAAAACATTAATATAATATTATAAAAAATATATATATAACTTTATTTGGCAATAACTTTGTCCTTACTGAAAATAAAAATAAACAGGTCCATAGTGGAGGTGTAGAGGGGAGGCAGAGCTAATGTGCTAGCTATGGATCAACCCTACGAGCTTCCCTACACTATGGACCAACCCCGAGAGGCTCTATACACTAGCGGTACTATGGATTGACCCTGAGAGCCTCCCTATACTATGGCCTAATCCTGAAAGCCTCCCTACACTATGAACCAACACTGAGAGGTTCCATAGACTATGGACGAACCCCAAGAGCCTCCCTACACTATGGTCCAAACCTGAGAGCCCCTGAACACTAGCGTTCACAATGGACTAGCCCTGAGAGCCCCTCCACAGTATGGCTCAATCCTGAGAGCCTCTGCACACTAGCGCTCATTTTGGACCAACCCTACGCTATGGGCCAACTCTGACAGCTTCCCTACACTATAGCCCAACCCTGAGAGCCTCTGTATACTAGCATTCCCTATGGACCAACCATGAGAGAGCTTCTGTACACTAGTGTTCACCGTGAACCAACCCTAAACTATGGCTCAACCCTGAGTGTCTCCCTACACTATGGCCCACGTCTGAGAGCCTCCCTACACTAGTGTTCACCATTGAGGAACCCGAAGGCTCCTTTCACACTGAGGCAGTTTTCAGGCATTTTAGCACTAGAAATGGTGCCTGTAAAGCACCAGAAAACTGCCTCTCATGCCGCCCAAATGTGGAGTGCTTTCACACTGGGGTGGTGCGCTTGCAGGACGTTAGAAAAAGTCCTGCACGCATCATCTTTGGGGCGGTTTGGGAGCGGTGTATACACCGCTCCCAAAGACGATGCGTGCTAATGTGGTTACCAAGCCAAGTCAACGTGAGGAAGAATTTATTTTTAATTTTACAGAAGATTACGATCATGGTCGACTTTCTTTTTGTCGAGTTTTTGTTTGCGGATAAACAATGTAGAGCCAGAATGCAATTTCTGTGCAAAGTGAAAATTTGGACCTCTTAGTTTTACATCTAGAAATGAAACAACTTACAAGAGAACAAGGAAATGTTAACACATTCAACGGCGAGAGAGAAAGATGGCTATCTCACCAGGCAATCAGCAACAATAACCTTTCAGAAAAGCAGAGCGGAGAATTTTTATTTTATATGAATATAAGACAATCCAAGAGATGAGCATCAACTCAGGGTGCCTGCACTGAGAGCACTGCACAATGTTCCTGCATTTAAAGATGCCTCGAAATCCATACAGGCAAGACAGACATTAAAGTGAATGAAGAGAAGAAAGAAGAAGGAAGAAGAAGAGGAAGGAAGAAGAGGAAGGAAGAAGAGGAAGGAAGAAGAGGAAGGAAGAAGAAAAAGAAAGGAGGAAGAAGGAAGAAGAAGCAGCAATAATTCTCTTCAATCCAGAGCTGCCCCCGCAGTAATACCTTTGCACCACCAGATGCCCTCAGTCCTCCAGGCTAAATGAAGCCCAGAGTTATCCAACCCTACTTTTTCAGAGCAGAGGCTGTTATGGACCAGTCTCCTTGGGGGGGGGGATTGTGCATCATCATACTGGTCTCCCAGTGCTGGAACATAGAAGGATTACTCATTACATCAACGCCCTTCTATGCCGCAATAAGGACCGGCCACCACTGAAAGGGTGATCTGGGAACCCCTTTTTGGTTACCAGTTTCGAATACAGCGGAGGAAACCCCCCCCCCCCCCCCCAAACACACCCACTGCAAATGTTTAAAAAACAAAGAGTGAGGAAGGTACCAGGAACAAGCCTTGGGAAAGCGGATAGAGCCACTCCACATGTGAGGAACTCGCTGGAATCTGGCCGCAGGAGAGAACAGTGAGGTTAGAGGACGGTAAACCAAATGGGCTGACTTTAGTATATTTACAATATTTGCTGGAGAGCATGCACCTCGGCCGGCATTCAGCATTGTGTGTGCGCCCCGGCTGTCTTACTGGTTGGAGGAGGTTAACCATAAATAGTGTCAACCACCTGGCTGTGTGGCAGAGCGGTGTAAATCTCAGGACTGGATGAAAATGCAAACCATTTGCCTGGTAAACCAGCTCTCATATGTACGTCCCCTGCGAACTAAGTGGTTCCGCTTTAATGTTTTTGGTAAACTTGTAAAAACAAAGACAGCGGGAGTTATTTTAAAACACATACCGCTATACTATAGAATTGGGGGGTTAGATAAACAAAGAAAAGAGAGGAGGCACTGCAGGGGCATTAGTCTCTGTCCTCTGCTGGTAATAAGTAGTACTACACCAGAAAATAACCTGACCACCGTTTATAGAAGGGTCTGTTTACTAAAGACAAAAGGCACTACCAGATGTTTGTACACAGCTCTGTGACCAAACTTGAAAGCCTACCTGCACAATGGACCAACCCTGAGAGCTTCTGTGTACTATGGCATAACCCCAAGAGCCTCTGTGCACAAGTGTTCACTAAGGACCTACCCTGAGGGCCTCCTTATACTATGGATCAACCCCCACAGCCTCTGTACACTAGGGTTCACTATGAACCGACTCTGAGAGCCTCAGTACACTAGCGTTACTATGGAGTAACCCCCGAGAGCCTCCCTACATTATGGACCAACCCTGAGAGCCTCTGTACACTAGCATTACTATGGATCAACCGTACATTGTTGCCCAACCCTGCGAGCCTCTCTACACTATGGACCAACCCTGAGAGGCTCTGTACACTAGCGGTACTACGGATCAACTCTTAAAGGATCCCTACACTATGAACCAACCCTGAGAATCTCTATAGACTAGCATTACTATGGATCAACCGTACGCTTTGGCCCAACCCCGAGAGCCTCCCTACACTATGGCTCAACTCTGAGATCCGGTCTACACTATGGACCAGAACCGAGAGCCTCCCAACACTATGGACCAAACCCAAGAGCCTCTGTACCCTAGCTGTACTATGGATCAACCCTACACTAAGGCCCAACCCTGAGAGCCTTCCAACCCTGAAAGCCTCCCTACACTACGGACCAACCCTGAGAGCCTCCCTAAACTATGGCCCAACCTTGAAAGCCTCTGCACACTAGCGCTTATTTTGGACCAACCCTATGCTATGGCCCAACCCTGACAGCTTTACCAACACTATAGCCCAAACCTGTATACTAGCATTCATAATGGACCAACCCTGAGAGCTTCTATATACTTGTGTTCACTGTGAACCAACCCTAAACTATGGCCCAAGCCTGAGAGCCTCCCTACACTACCACTTGCGATGGACGAACCATAAGAGCCTCTGTACACTACCGTTCATTCCGAGCCAACCCTGCACTCTGGCCCGACCCGCGGAAGCCCCCCCTACACTCTGGTCCGACCCGCGGAAGCCCCCCCTACACTCTGGCTCGACCCGCGGAAGCCCCCCCTACACTCTGGCCCGACCCGCGGAAGCCCCCCCTACACTCTGGCCCGACCCGCGGAAGCCCCCCCTACACTCTGGCCCGACCCGCGGAAGCCCCCCCTACACTCTGGCCCGACCCGCGGAAGCCCCCCCTACACTCTGGCCCGACCCGCGGAAGCCCCCCCTACACTCTGGCCCGACCCGCGGAAGCCCCCCCCTACACTCTGGCCCGACCCGCGGAAGCCCCCCCTACACTCTGGCCCGACCCGCGGAAGCCCCCCCTACACTCTGGCCCGACCCGCGGAAGCCCCCCCTACACTCTGGCCCGACTCGCGGAAGCCCCCCCTACACTCTGGCCCGACCCGCGGAAGCCCCCCCTACACTCTGGCCCGACCCGCGGAAGCCCCCCCTACACTCTGGCCCGACCCGCGGAAGCCCCCCCCCACACTCTGGCCCGACCCGCGGAAGCCCCCCCCCCTACACTCTGGCCCGACCCGCGGAAGCCCCCCCCCTACACTCTGGCCCGACCTGCGGAAGCCCCCCCCTACACTCTGGCCCGACCCGCGGAAGCCCCCCCTACACTCTGGCCCGACCCGCGGAAGCCCCCCCCCACACACTGGCCCGACCCGCGGAAGCCCCCCCCCCCCACACACTGGCCCGACCCGCGGATGCCCCCCCTACACTCTGGCCCGACCCGCGGAAGCCCCCCCTACACTCTGGCCCGACCCGCGGAAGCCCCCCCTACACTCTGGCCCGACCCGCGGAAGCCCCCCCTACACTCTGGCCCGACCCGCGGAAGCCCCCCCTACACTCTGGCCCGACCCGCGGAAGCCCCCCCTACACTCTGGCCCGACCCGCGGAAGCCCCCCCTACACTCTGGCCCGGCCCGCGGAAGCCCCCCCTACACTCTGGCCCGGCCCGCGGAAGCCCCCCCTACACTCTGGCCCGGCCCGCGGAAGCCCCCCCTACACTCTGGCCCGACCCGCGGAAGCCCCCCCCCCCCCCACACACTGGCCCGACCCGCGGAAGCCCCCCCCACACACTGGCCCGACCCGCGGAAGCCCCCCCCACACACTGGCCCGACCCGCGGAAGCCCCCCCCACACACTGGCCCGACCCGCGGAAGCCCCCCCCCACACTCTGGCCCGACCCGCGGAAGCCCCCCCCCACACTCTGGCCCGACCCGCGGAAGCCCCCCCCCACACTCTGGCCCGACCCGCGGAAGCCCCCCCCCCACACTCTGGCCCGACCCGCGGAAGCCCTTCCCCCACCCTCTGGCCCGACCCGCGGAAGCCCCCCCTACACTCTGGCCCGACCCGCGGAAGCCCCCCCTACACTCTGGCCCGACCCGCGGAAGCCCCCCCTACACTCTGGCCCGACCCGCGGAAGCCCCCCCTACACTCTGGCCCGACCCCCGGAAGCCCCCCCTACATTCTGGCCCGACCCCCGGAAGCCCCCCCTACATTCTGGCCCGACCCCCGGAAGCCCCCCCTACATTCTGGCCCGACCCCCGGAAGCCCCCCCTACACTCTGGCCCGACCCCCGGAAGCCCCCCTACACTCTGGCCCGACCCCCGGAAGCCCCCCTACACTCTGGCCCGACCCCGGAAGCCTCCCTACACTCTGGCCCGACCCCGGAAGCCTCCCTACACTCTGGCCCGACCCCGGAAGCCTCCCTACACTCTGGCCCGACCCCGGAAGCCTCCCTACACTCTGGCCCGACCCCGGAAGCCTCCCTACACTCTGGCCCGACCCCGGAAGCCTCCCTACACTCTGGCCCGACCCCGGAAGCCTCCCTACACTCTGGCCCGACCCCGGAAGCCTCCCTACACTCTGGCCCGACCCCGGAAGCCTCCCTACACTCTGGCCCGACCCCGGAAGCCTCCCTACACTCTGGCCCGACCCCGGAAGCCTCCCTACACTCTGGCCCGACCCCGGAAGCCTCCCTACACTCTGGCCCGACCCCGGAAGCCTCCCTACACTCTGGCCCGACCCCGGAAGCCTCCCTACACTCTGGCCCGACCCCGGAAGCCTCCCTACACTCTGGCCTGACCCCGGAAGCCTCCCTACACTCTGGCCCGACCCCGGAAGCCTCCCTACACTCTGGCCCGACGTGGAGAGCCTCTGTACACTAGCATTCACTATGGACCAACCTTAAGAGGCTTCATACACTATGGTTCACCCTGACAGATTCCCAACACTATGGCCAAAAACCTCTCTGAGAGCCTCCCTACCCTGTGGCCCAATCCTGAGAGTCTCTGTATACTAGCATCCATGAGAGCCTCCCTACACTAGTGTTCACTATGGACTAACCCTGAGAGCCTCCACACACTATGGCCCAACCCTGAAAGCCTCTGTTCACAGATGTTCACTATAGACCAACTCAGACTGCAGAAATTTAGCTATCTTGGACTCCGGTATCACCAAACAAAATACAACGAAATATAAACCTTTATGCCAATCACCAAACTACAATGATTCCGGCGCTATACTGGAAGCAAAGTAATTGTCACAGAGCCTGATCTGGGTACCAACTCAGGATTAGCACAGAGCCTCTTGCATGGCTTAGGAGGCCCAGAGAGGAAAGAAGGGAAAGAAGGGAAAAAGGGTGGGGGGGAGAGGAAAGAAGGGAAAGAGGGTGGGGGAGAGGAAAGAAGGTAAAGGGTGGAGGAGAGGAAAGAAGGTAAAGGGTGGAGGAGAGGAGGTGGTTGAGTGCACAGTAAAGGACAGGTGAGAAAAGAAAGAGTAAAGAAGGGGGAAAAAAGAGGAGGGGGGAGGGGGAGTAAGACAGTGGAAAGAGGAGGAGGAGAGAATGAAAAAAGATGTGGATAGGAGAGAGAGGAGCAAGAAGGGGAAAGGGGAAAGTAGAGGAGAGGAAGAGAAAGGAGGTTAAAGAGGAGAGAAAAGGAGAGGGGGTGGGAGAAAAGGAGGCAGGAAAGAAGAATAAGGGGGGGAGGGGGGCTGGAGTAGAAAAGAGAAGAAAGAAAAGAAGGACAAGAGAAGAAAGGAAAGAAGGACAAGAGAAGAAAGGAAAGAAGGACAAGAGGGGAGGGAAAGAAGTAAAAGAGGGGAGGGAAATAAGTAAAAGAGGGGAGAGAAAGAAGTAAAAGAGGGGAGAGAAAGAAGTAAAGGGAGAAAGGCAAAATAAGGGAAAAAGAAGAGAGGAGAGGAGGGGACTTAAAAAGGGAAATAATAAAAAAATAAAAAGGAAAGAAAATATAGAACTCTGGGAATGTTTTACTGCTGCATTGACTCTCTTACCGCACAGCCTCAGATACATTGTTGGAAGTGTGCCCAGATAAGGCGTCATGGAGGTTTCGGATGAAGAAGTCCCTGTAGTCCTCAGGCAGTGCCATGAATGTCCCCCCCATCACAATGAACTCCACCTTGTCCACACTGTGCCCCAGTTGCTTGAGCTGTGGGGAGACAAATAGTACGAAATGGTCATCGTCATTCCTAAAATGTCCAGACAGACCGGAGAGCATTTTATTAAGAGTAATGGACAGTATTGCATATTCAACCCATAATATAACCTTATTATTATTATACCAGTACAATCATTATGGTCATATCATCACCAATGTAATGTTTTTCTTCCTATTTTATCAATTCAATAATCTTCTTAATTGTATTATTAGGTGTTAAGGATGTCCAGACACATTTCAAAATTAAAAGTATAAAAAGACATGTATTCTCTTCTGTCATTACTTTTATGGTTATTATAATTATTTGTTAACTATTTATGTCATATTTCAGCCCTGATGAAAGGAGTATAGCCCCCGAAACATGTTGGATTTTGTATACAATTTGTATTTACAATAAAAACTTTTTTTGTTTACTTGAATTACAGTGTTGGCACTCTAATTCTAGATTTAACCTTCTCCAGGGTCCAGAGACTTTTTCCTTCAACCATTGGTCAGCTACACATGACAAGTATCGAGCACGCGCAGCGGAGTTTCATTAAACCGCCGCTCAACTCTTACAGATGTCGGAACTGTACACTCAGGATTACAGTTAGTGCCTCAAAACTCTACCTGCCGGCAATGTCTAATACTTAGGCTTAAGTTCCTCTTTAAAATGAGACCTTCCAATAAAAATGCTAGCAGAGATGGTTAAGAAAGCATTTATAAAAAATGTCATCCATTAAAATTGCCTGTAAATTAATTCTGTGCTAATGGGGGGGGAGAAAATGGAATGTTCGTCAGCTATATTCTCTGCAATTAAAATTTGTGCATGCAGAAAATACCAATTTACAGCCACTGGATGGAGCTGAGGAGCATACTTCTCTCCTATGACAGTCAGTGCCATCAAGTGACCATAATGTGGTATTTCTCGCATTCACACATTCAAAACAGGTGAGAATTAAGTATTTTAGCTGGAGGACGTCTGATTTTGCCCCATTATTTTCTTATGCTACTCAGCGCCATCAAATGGCTGTACTGTGGTAGTTCCCGCATTCACACTGCTGAGAATATAGCCAGAGAACATTCAATTTTGCACCTCCATTTACCTATTTCCTAGGCTCCTTAGCTCCGTCAAGTGGCCACAGTGCAGTATTTATCACACACTTGAGCTACAGACAATATAGCTAGAGAAAATTCGATTCTGCCCTATTTACTTATTTCCTATACTCCTCAGCTCCATCTAGAGCCCATAATGTGGTATCCCCCCCCCCCCCCCACTTACACACTGAATCGGCAGAGAATTTGCTGGAGAATATTCCTTTTGCTCCATTATTTATAGAAATAATGCCAAACCCCATTATTTATTTGATGTGTTGCTCAGGCTCTATCTAGTGGCCATATTGCAGGCTTTTCGCACACATTTCAAACTGTTGAGAATACAGTCCGAGAATATTCAATTTTTCACCCAATTTACTAATTTCTGATGATCCTCAGCTCCACCAAGTGGCCACAGTGCAGTATTTATCACACACTTGAGCTACAGAGAATATAGTTAAGAGAGCATTTAAATCTGCCCCATTAATTTACTCATTTTCAATACTCCTCAGCTCCATCTAGTGGCCATAAGGCAGAATTTTCCATATGCGCACATTTGAATGGATGACAATATAGCCGGAGAACATTTGATTTTGCCCCATTCGTACAGAGCGGATTTACATACAGTTTTTATGGACAGTTGTGCACTTTTTTAGTTTTTTATATATAAAAAAACACACCCCTAACGAGGTTATTTTAGCATACTTTTTTTTTTTTTGCAGAAGCACCTATTACAATTGCCGGGCCTGTCCGGTAACTGTAAATACAAGAATAAACAGGGGTGCCTCCAAATATCTGTAGGTCCACACGTGTATGCCCATAGAGAATGCTCACTTCGTTATATGGCCAAAATCATTTGTTGGCGTAACACAGCGCACAGGCCACCATGTAGATAAGGAGGCGGCAGAAGCTTTTCACACCTAATCTGACAGCAATATTATCTGCAAAGACACTTTAAGAAAGCATCTGCATGGTGGAAGTACTAATTTCGACCAAGCCTTGGTGCTGTGTTACACCAACGTGTGACTTCAGCTACCGTGCATCCGGAAAGTATTCACAACGCTTCACTTTTTCCACATTTTGTTATTTTACAGCCTTAGTCCAAAAAAGTATTATTCATTATTTTCCTCAAAATTCTACAAATAGCCCATAATAACATGTATATATATATATATATATATATAAATCACATGTAATAAGTATTTACAGCCTTTGCTCAATACTTTGGTACCAACTAGAGCCTCAAGTCTTTTTGAGTACAATGCTACAAGCTCGGCACACCTATTTTTGGGCAGTTTCTCCCATTCTTCTTTGCGGGACCTCTCCAGCTCCATCAGGTTGGATGGGGAGCATTAGAGCATAGCCATTTCCAGATCTCTGCAGAGAGATGTTAAATCGGGTTCAATTCTTGGGCCACTCAAGGACATTCACAGAGTTGTCCCGTAGCCACTGTTATCTTGGCTATGTGCTTAGAGCCAATGTCATGTTGGAAGATGAACCTTCACAATAGTCTGAGGTCCAGAGAGCTATGGGGCAGGTTTTCAGCAAGGATGTCACTATACATTTTTGCAGTCATGTTTCCCTCGATCCTGACTAGTCCCCCCCAGTTAATGCCGCTGAATAACATACCCACAGTATGATGCTGCCACCACCATGCTTCACTGTAGGGATGGCATTGGCAAGGTGCTGAGCGGTGCCTGGTTTCCTTCACAACGCTTACAATTCAGGGTAAAGAGTTCAAATCTTTGTTTCATTAGACCAGAGAATTTTGTGTCTCATGGTCTGAGAGTCCTTCAGGTGCCTTTTGGCAAACTCCAGATGTGCCTTTTACTGAAGAGTGGCTTCCGTTTGACAATTCTACCATACAGGCCTGATTGCTGGAATGCTGCCGAGAGGGTTGTTCTTCTGAAAAGGTTCTCCTCTCTCCACAGAGAAATGCTGGAGCTCTGTCAGAGTGACCATCGGGGGTTCTTAGTCACCTCTCTAAGGCCCTTCTCCCCCAATCGCTCAGTTTGGCTGGGCGGCCTGCTCTAGGAAGAGTCCTGGTGGTTCCAAACTTCTTCCATTTACGGGTGATGGAGGCCACTGTGCTCATTGGGACCTTCAACGCTGCAGAAATTTCTGTTCCCTTCCCAAGATCTGTGCCTTGACACAATCCTGTCTTGGAGGACTATAGACAATTTCTTGGACTTCATGGCTTGGTTTGTTCTCCGACATTGCACTGCTAACAGTGGGACCTTATATAGACAGGTTTGTGCCTTTCCAAATCATGTCCAATCAACAGAATTTTCCACAGGTGGACCCCAAGCAAGTTGTAGAAACATCTCAGGCCACGTTCACACTGGTACGACGTGACATTCGTAGGCCTGTGGATCCGACTTTGCCCCGCGACTTCATGTCCGACTTCCATCCGATGTCCAGTCGGCTGAATTTACCCCAGGTGGACCCCAATCAAGTTGTAGAAACATCTCAAGGTAGATCAGTGGAAACAGGAGGCACCTAAGCTCAATTTTGAGTGTCATGGCAAAGGCTGTGAATACTTATGTACATGGGGAATTTTTTATTTTGAATAAATTTGCAAAGATTTCAAATAAACTTCTTTCACTTTGTAATTATGGGGTATCGTCTGTAGAGTTTTAGAGTTTTGAAAAATAATAATGAATTGAATCCATTTTGGAATAAGTCTGTAACATAACAAAATGCTGAAAAAGTCAAGCACTGTAAATACTTTCCGGATGCACTGTATCTAATGAAGTGAGCCTTATCGGTCTATGTGGACCTACAGAAACTCTTCAAGGTCCCCCATGACCAGTAAAAAATAAAACGCCAGTCCAGAGAACCATTTACAAAATACCCCAAATCGTCTTTTTTTTATTAAACGGCAACCCTTTTGTTGAGAAAATCTCTTTATCCAATGGCTGCTCCCCATAACAGTGGTTTACTTATGGGCATTACTCCTCAGGGGAGGCGGCAGAGCACAGCTAGGCTACTCATGGGCTGGATCACTTGCCTGATCCCACCCCCCCAAAGCCCAACACAGACCCATAGTGTCTGCTGTCCTGTGTAGAGGTGGCGGGTTTGAAACCCCAATGTGTTTTTTGTCCAAGTATAGACCAGCGTTCCTCAACCTTTTTTTCAGCTGTGGCTCCCCTTTAAAAGTATGCAAAATGTCGTTCCCCACCAGTCTAAAATTTAAAAAAAAATTGAATGTTGCTTATCAAGGGAAAACCTGAGCCTGGGGCGACGCACATAACCACCTTGATGAAATTAGAAGCCCCCTCCCCCCTTCACATCAGAGCCCCCCTCCCCAATACCAAAAGGTCTCCCAGCACATCAGAGACCCCCCTTCAAATCAGAGGCACTCCCCTCGCATCAGAGTTTCCCCAGTACATTAGAGGCCCCCCCCACACACACACACACACAAATCCCCCCCCACAAAAGTCCTTCCGTGCAAGACCCCCATCACATCAAAGGCCCCCCACACAAGCCTCCCCCATCACAGAGGCCCCCAAAACAAGTGGCCCCATCACATCAGAGCCCCCTATTGGATCAAAGCTCCCCACTCATCACAACAGAATTCCCCACATCACATCAGTGGATTCCCTTTCACATAAGAGGTCTCCACCTCCCTCCAACGCATCATAGCCCTCCTTTACATCTGAAGCCCTCCTTTGCATCAGAGCCCCCCCCCCATATCATAGGTCTCCCATCACATCAGAGATCATCCTTCAAATCAGAAGCACTCCCCTCACATCTGAGTTGCCCCGGTACATTAGAGGCCCCCCCCCCACACTAGTCCTCCCATACAAGACCCCCATCACATCAGAGGCCCCCCACACAAGTCTCCCTATCACATCAGAGGCCCCCCACATGTCTCCCCATCAGAGGCCCCCCACACAAGTCCCCCTATCACAACAGAGGCCTCCACCACCCCCCCAATGCATCAAAGTCCTCCTATAAATCACAACCCCCCCCCCCATCATGCCAGAGGTCTCCCCCCAATCACAATGGACGTCCTCTCTTCACATCAGAGTCGCCCAATCCTGTCAAAGGCCCCAGTCACATTGAAGCCCTCCCATACAACAGATTTGCTCCCTACACCACATCAGAGCCCTACCTTTCGGCTCCTGCATCTCAGCAGAGGGAGGGAGATTTCTCTATCACATCAGAGGCTCTCATTCACATTAATGCCCCTCCCTCCCATAACATCAAAGGTCCCTCCATACGTCAGGGACCCTCATCCCATCATATACATCAGAGGCTTCCTATACATGAGTCCCCCCCCCCCCCCCCCACATCACATTCAGAAACCAACCTTCTGGCTCTAGAACAGGGATATGCAATTAGCGGACCTCCAGCTGTTGTAGAACTACAAGTCCCATGAGGCATAGCGAGACTGATAGCAAACAAGTATGACACCCAGAGGCAGAGCATGATGGGACTTGTAGTTTTGCAACAGCTGGAGGTCCGCTAATTGCATATCCCTGCTCTAGAAGCATGGCACAGGTTAGGAGGTCTGGAGGACTACTCTCTTCTCCTGAACTTTCAGGGGGGTAGGGGTTAGTTGCCTTGCCATGCCTGAATCAGAGACATGCACTGCATTGCCGTTGTGCACCCTGGTCCTAGGGCCTCATTGGTTGTTATTGTACTGGCACTCATGACACTGATCCAAATTGGGTCCCATGCTCACGGCAGCTTGTGGGGGAGGGGGGGGAGAGAACCAGACAGCACCCGGATAGAGCGATGGTGGTCCCAAGTCCCTGACTCCAGCAATTCAGAGCACAGGAGGTAAACTCTAACCAATGGTTATGGATAAACAAGTGACATGGTGTTTACTGGTTTAATAAGTCATGTAGGCAATTCCAATACAAAACTATTCTTTAAAAGGCAAGCCCCAGGCTGCATGAGAAGCTGTCAGTGGCTCCATATGGTCCTGGAAACAATACGTATTGCTCCTAATTATACCAGAACACGCTGCTCATTCAAATCCATGTAGAAAATCTCCCCAGGTGGGTGCTTGATGACGGTAGTATTTTGTTTAAATAAAAAAATAAATAAAAAAAAAATAAAAAACACACACACACACACACAGGGCCCAATCCTGGACCAGCCCCCAACATTACAGCTACGCAATGCATTATAAGTCTTGACACTACACCTTCCAGCATGCCAAAACATTCAGAATATTTGATCAGACACCAGTAATTTTGGAAGACACAGCCACATGCTCTTTAGGGTAAAAAGAAAAAAAAAAAGTCACAAACATCATACAGTACCTGTTCCACTCGATGCCGCGTCTGAAGGAAGGGGTCGTATCGAGCGCGGATCGCTCGCATTGATGTCGGCTATGTATAAAAAAAAAAAAAAAAAAGTTCAGTTGACTAGATTAGCAACAACAAATAACAGAGTCGATAATTTGGAGTTTTCATGCCGTCTTTCACTGGAACTTAGAAGTCTCCTCCGGGATTTTCCTGCATCAGCCTCACTAGCCAAAAGGAATACGCAGTGCTGTGATTGGATCCTTCAGCACCCAAGGCAGAAAAGGCCAAAGTAGGACACCTAACTGTGCATGAATTTACTACGATAGGTTGCAGGTCCTGAATTTTTTGCGACCCCCAAGAATATGCAGGAAAGAGCAGGCAAGCTTCTGACCCAACAAGGTGCCTAAGATTGACCTTGCAATGACGATAAGGGGGGCTTTAACCCTTTTACTACCAGGTTCGTACTATTAGGGCACCAGGGACCAGCATGATGGGTGCGGCCGGATAGATGGGAGGGAGACGAGCGAACGTACATCTCCTCTCCTCCCCTTCTTGCTGAACAGGAAAGCAGCATGTATAACGTCACTTCCTCATCTCTGTGTCGGTTTTCCTGGTCTGGGAAGAATGTAGTGCAATCTGTACTGCATTGGTAGTAGAAAAAGATATTTGCCGCAACTAGTTGACTATACCGATTGTGGACCACATCCCTGATACATAGAGTAAAAGAAGGGTTCCTCAAATTGACACTTTAACCACTTCAGCAGTGGAAGATTTGGGTGCTCAATGACCAGGCCATTTTTTTTGCGATTCGGCTCTGCGATGCTTTTACTGACAATTGCGCAGTCATGCGATGCTGTACCCAAACAAAATTGACTTTTTTTTTCTACAAATAGAGCTTTCTTTTGGTGGTATTAGATCGTCTCTGCATTTTTTATTTTTTGCACTCTAAACTATTTTGAAGAAAAAAAAAAAAAACCAAAGCAAAAAAACACAACATCTTTTACTTTTTGCTGTAATAAATATCCCACTTTTTTTTATTAACAACATCAAAGTGGAAAGAAAACAAACACATATGTTGGGAGCAGAAAAAGAAACAGCTCAAAATAAAGCCCAAAACTGTCAGCCCTTGTACACACGGTCGGACATTCTGACAACCAAATCCGTTGGATTTTGTCCGAAACTGTTGCATACACACGGTCGGACAAAGTTGTCGGAAAATCCGATTGTACATAACGTGATGACGTTATTTCGTTACGACGGGACTACGTTCAGGCTAGTAGCCAATAGCTTTGGTCTAGGAATTTGATCTGAGCATACGTGGCACTTTGTCCGTCGGAGTAGGCTACACATGATCGGAGTATGTCCAATCGGAGCATTTTGTCGGAAAATTTTACGGACAAGTTAGAAAACTTGGTCCGTCGGATACTCCGACGGAAACAGTCCGATGCAGACCACACACAGTCAGATTATCCGACAAAACGGTCCGATAGGACACATTCCATCGGAATCTCCGACCGTGTGTACAAGGGCTCAGACAGACAAGAGCATCCAACGAATTTAGAAAAAACAAAATGCAGATTTTATTCAGGGTCGGAGGACTCTTGCAAGTTTCAAATTGTTAGCTTAACTCCCAAGTGTTATGCCGCGTACACGCGATCGGAATTCCGGACAGAAAAAGACCGATGAGAGCTTTTCATCGTAAAATGCGACCGTGTGTATGCTCCATCGGAATTTAGCTGTCCGAATTTCCGCCAGCTAAAAACTGATAGCATGTTCTCAATTCTCCCGACGGAAAAACTTTCGATCGGTAATTCCGATCATGTTTATGCAATTCCGACACGCCAAAAACCACGCATGCTCAGATTCAACTACGAGACAGAAGCTATTGGCTACTGGATATTGAACTTCCTTTTTCTAGTCACGTCGTACGTGTTGTACGTCACCGCGTTATAAATGATTGGAATTTGATGTGACCGTGTGTAGGCAAGACAGCTTGAGCGGAATTCCGTCGGGAAAACCATCAGAGCTTTTTCCAACGAGAATTCCGATCGTGTGTACGCGGCATTAGTGCTCCACCCAGACAGAGAGCGATCATAACTCAATGATGGAAAGAGAGATTTATCCGTCAAAGCCACGCACAGGCATCAGACCAGGAAGTTAATGAGAACCAGTGATCCACATAGGACAGGAAAGTCCCACTAAAGAAAGGCGGGTAGCCTAGATATTTAACTGTGGTATGTATATGTAATATATATTTATTATATACACACACACACACACAGAAACTCTATAAGAAAGATAATTTATGTATCCCCAAAAAGCAGGTCAGGCCAGTATAGAGTGGAGTCTGTGTCTTGGATACAGGCATCCAAACCATCGCAGGCCATGAAATAGTGCAGGGATCTACCAGACGGAGAAGCCATATTGATCTTGTATATAAAAAGATGGAACAGCGTGCCTGTTTTCATCTACCGGGTGTTCCATCTCATATAGAAAATCAATATGGCTTCTCCAGCCGTTTGTGGATCACTGGTTGTCATTAACTTCCTGATCTGATGCCTGTGCGTGGTTTTGAAGGACCAATCGGTCCTTCCATCATTGAGTTATGATCCCTCTCTGTCTGGGTGGAGCACTAACACTTGGGATTTAAGCTACAGATTTGAAACTTGCAAGCCCTCTTGTCCCCGAAGAAGATCTGCATTTAGATTTTTTTGAAACGCGTTGGACGCTCTTGTCTCTGACAGATTTGGGTTTTCTTTTCAGCCGTTTCTATTTCTGCTCCCAACGTATGTGTTTGTTTTATTTCCACTTTAATGTTGTTGATTGCTATTTATGTCCAATAAATTTGTGTGTGTGTGTGTGTGTGTGTGTGTGTGTGTGTGTGTGTGTGTGTGTGTATGTGTATATATATATATATATATATATATATATATATATATATATATATATATATATATATATATATATATATATATATATATATATATATATATATATATATATATATACATATACACACACACACACACACACACACACATACTGTTTGTGGTCCATTTAAAGTCCCGATATGAGGAACCTGCTTTTACTCTCTGCACTGCATTAGAAGCACTGGAAGACAGGGGAGACATCAGAGAACTTTTAGACCCTTGATCTACCATTAAAGAGAACCAGTCACCAAAAAAATCCTGGCTCAGGGGATTTACATAATGGAAATTTTTTTTTTAAAGTAAGAATTCAAGTTACATCTAAACACATAAAATCCCCCCTCCCCAGGTACAAATGTAAATGCATGTATCAGGGGCACCTACACGCATGAAAACATTGATTGCGATACACATCGCCGCGCATACCGGAGTGAGTGCAATCATTTTAGCACCAGAGCTCCTCCACAACTGATGGGGCTTTAAAAGCGTTGCCTATGGAAAATATAGGGTACTAAAGTTTGTCACCATTTCACAGGCGCACGCAATTTTAAGGTTTGACATGTTGGGTATCTATTTACTCAGTGAAACCTCTGCTTTTATATTTTAGCAAACAATTGGCTCATTTATTGCATTTGTGCACCCCAATATTAACTTTAGTGCGTTTTTTTTTTTTTACAGAAATCTGGGGTTTTCCCTAGACCTTTGCATTAGTATAGTTTAACATAAAAAAAATTGGAACTACCGCTATCACGGTCTCTACTAATGACCAGGAGTCGGGCAAACGTGTGACGGCCGTGACAGCCAGACTCTAACCTAAATACGTTGGTGGCAGCAAAAAAAAAAAGTTAAAAGGTAGTCTCTTACTGAGGGATGCAAAAGGATAGTTTCAAGACTGCATATAACAACAACTACTCAATTCTGTTTTCATATTGGCTCTTCACAGAACATGTCCTCACCTCATATCCTGTATAAGACTGGGTTGAATATTCAAAATCTGAATCTGGACCACCGGGACAATACCTAGGGAACATAACAAATATCATCTGATTATCATCATCAACCGATGAGCTAATCTCTCCTCCTATCAGCATGACTGTCTCTGGCCTGCCCCCATCATTCATTGGATTTCAGTTCTTCCAATCATAGCGGCTCATCATGCCATCTGGGTATTACCTTGGGGGCGGTCTGCATGCAAAGTCTGCCTAATAACACCCATAAAAAAATAAATACAAAAAAAGAAGGGGTATGGCCTTCTCTAACATCACACCCACTTTTCACCATGTCCACCAATCACTGCAGCACTGCTGATGCCTCCCCCCCCCCCCTCCAGGGTAAAAGATAAAAGAGCGGATTGGTGGTACAGTGTATACTTACACACAGATATTCCCAGTGAAGTTGATGTGAGGACAGCGATGTGGTTTGCACATGACGGCGACCACCGCAATCTATAAGAAAAAAAAAATACGAATTAAAGATGGCACCCAAACGCCGATGGATTTATTTTTTTTGCCCAAACAGATTCTCAATATTTAGCAAAATAATGAGAAAAAAAAAAAAAAAAAAAACACCACACAGGGACTTTGTGTGTTCGAGAGAGAATTTTTTTTTTTAATATATATTTGTTTTTTTTCACATTACACCCATACACACACAGTTGTGCTTATAACTGTTTACGCTTTTTAAATCATAATGACAACAGAAACTAGTAAAATGACCCTGATCAAAAGTTTACATACCCTGGTGATTTTGGTCTGACAACATGCACACAAGGGGGTTTGAATGGCTATTAAAAAGGCAACCATCCTCACCTGTGATTTGTTTGCTTGTAATTTGTGTGTGTATTTTTACACACACACACACACACACACACACACACACACACACACACACACACACACGGTCAATGCGTTTTTAGACTCCTGACAGACCCTTGCATCTTTTATCCAGTGCTGCACTGACATTTCTGGATTCTGAGTCATAGGGAAAGCAAAAGAATTGTCAAAAGGATCGGCGGGAAAAAGTAGTTGATCTGTATAAAACAGGAAGGGATATAAAAAGATATCCAAGGAATAGAGAATGCCAATCAACACGTTCAAACTCTAATCAAGAAGTGGAAAATGATGGGTTCTGTTGAAACCAAACCATGGTCAGGTAGACCAACTAAAATTTCAGCCACAACTGTCAGGAAAAAATAAAAAATGCTCAGGATGCAAAGAAAAACCCACAAATAAGAGATGAAATACAGGACTTGCTGAAAACATGTGGTATGGCTGTTTCAAGACGAACAATAAGGAGGCACATGAGGAAAGATGGGCTGCATGGTCAAGTCACCAGACATTACTACGCACAGACATTATGCCGCTTACAATATGCCAAACAGCACAGAGACAAGCCTCAAACCTTCTGGCACAAAGTCATTTGGAGTGATGAGGCTAAAATTGAGCTTTTTGGCAACAACCATAAACACTACATTTGGAGAGGAGTCAACAACGCCTATGATGAAAGGTACAGCATACCTACTGTGAAACACGGAGGTGGATCGCTGATGTTTTAGGGAGGTGTACAAAAGGCACAGGAAATTTGGTCAAAATTGAGGGCAAGATGAATGCAGTATGTTATTAAAAAAATACTGGGAGGAACATTTTGCATTCATCAGCCAGGAAGCTGCGCATGGGACGTACTTGGACATTCCAACATGACAATAATCCAAGACACAAGGCCAAGTCCACCTGTCATTGGCTACAGCAGAATAAAGTGAAGGTTCTGGAGTGGCCATCTCAGTCTCCTGACCTCAATATCATGGAGCCTCTCTGGGGAGATCTCACACGTGCCGTTCATACAAGACAGCCCAAGAGGAATGGGCAGATTTACCATCTGAGAAGATAAAGGGCCTCATCTACAAATACCACAAAAGACTTCAAGCTGTGATTGATGTTAAAGGGGACAATACACGGTATTAACCTCCCTAGCGGTAATCCATAGTCTGGCTCAGGTTGGGATTTTACTAACACAAGCGGTAACCCCGAGCCAGACTCGGGATTGCATCGCTGGATGCAGGGAGGACACGGAGAAGTTACTTACCTTGTCCCCTGGATCCAGCGATGTCCTCCGCGCTGTGTGATCGAGCTGTCCTCCGCTCGATTCACACAGTGCCGAATGCCGCCGAGCTCCATTCCCTGTGACGTTACGGCGCACGGGAGCGGAGATCGGCACCAAATTCAAAAAAGGAAAAAGTACACAAAACACACACAGTACTGTAATCTTACAGATTACAGTACTGTATAAAAAAAATACACACCCCCTTTGTCCCTAGTGGTCTGTGCAGTGCCCTGCATGTACAAATTTCGTGTGCCTTTTTATATTATAAATACTGTTTTTTATGGCTGGAATTTGGAGATTGTCCATAGCAACCAAAAAGTGTCCTTTTTTTCAGTGTTTTTGGATTTGATTACATTATTGAATATTTTTTATTATTATTTATTATATTATAAAAACTTTAATCATACCCGGGATGACCGCTAGACTCTGGTTTGAACAGAATTATTCCTAAGAATTACAGGACTACAATATAAAAACGCCAAATTTCCATGCAAAATAATTGTACCGCTTTCAGCACCTAAAACCAGAATGAATCATACCGCCAGGGAGGTTAAGAACTGGGGTATGTAAACTTATGATCAGGGTCATTTGGGTAGTTTCTGTTGACATTATAATATAAAAAGAGTAAACACAGTTGATTGATAATAAATGACTTCAGCCAAACACTGACCATGAGTGAAAGAAACGTTTTTGCGTTATCATTCATATTCTCTGAAAAATGGCCAAGAAATCATAAATTCTGCCAGGGTATGTAAACTTATGAGCACAGCTGTGTATATTTATTAATATATATATACACATATACATACATACATACATATACACACACACACACACACACACACACACACGGTGAGGGACAAAAAGTATTTGATCCCCTGCTGATTTCGTACGTTTGCCTACTAACAAAGAAATAATCTGTCTATAAATTTTAATGGTAGGTTTATTTTAACAAGGAGACAGAATAACAAAAATATCCAGAATAATGCATTTAAAAAAAAAAGTTATAAATGGATTTGCATTTTAATGAGTGAAATAAGTATTTGACCCCTTTTCGCAAAACACGACTTAGTACTTGGTGGCAAAGCCCGTGTTGGCAATCACAGAGGTCAGACGTTTCTTGTGGTTGGCCACCAGGTTTGCTCACATCTCAGGAGGGATTTTGTTCTGCTCCTCTTTGCAGATCCTCTCCAAGCCATTAAGGTTTCAGTATGTAAAACAAGGATACACTTAGGGCCGGTTCACACTGCGGGCGATGCGAGGCGACACCGACTTGCCTCGCCGCGACCTGCCGCGACCTCAGCGGCAACTTGCAGATGACTTCTGTATAGAAGTCAATGCAAGTCGCCCCGAGGTCGCCCGAAAGTAGTACAGGAACCTTTTTTCTGAGTCGGAGCGACTCGAGTCGCTCCTCTCAGAATGGTTCCATTGTACAGAACGGGGGCGACTTGTAAGATAGCAGCGAGGCGAGTCGTGTCGCCTCGCATCGCCCGCAGTGTGAACCGGCCCTTACTCTTTCCCCCATCTATTGTGTATCACCACTGCGCTAAACAAAAAAAAAACTTTAAACTAAGCCGCCACTTTAAAAAAAACAAAATGTGTACAGTATTCCTTAGCTAATCAATAGAATAAGCAGCGCTAAATATAAATCCACACCAGTGAATTCAAAAGTATTAAAAACTATAGACCCAGTCCAGTGAACATGAATTACTAAAATGTTACTACACTGTGCAAACCCTGCCCCGAGCATACAGAAATAGAGAAAATTAATTAATAGTTTGTATCGAAATTAACACAAATTATTATATAGTGCATGTCACCAGATGAATACGATCTGTTGAAAAAAATACCCTGTGACTAAATATTATTCAACACTAAAAATAAATAAACAAATAACAAGAATCAAATGAATTGTTTCAAGTTCTATCAAACAATGTCCACTTCCTAAAAACATTGTTACCAACACCACTGTGAAAGCTCCTGAGAACATAATATAATGTATCCCAGTAAAATCATAGTCCATACGTTGAATCTTCAGATCATAATCCAAATAATGGAATAGTGAAAAAAAACGTTTAACCAGTGTCTCTTGAATAAACAGCAGATTACATCTACACTCCTCCACCACACCGCTCTAGATGTGACTCCTCTCCCCTTATGTGTTTACACTCACCCGCTGTATATGCCTCATACTTTCGTGTTTGGCTGGATGTGCTTTTCCCCTTTACAGGGTTTAAATGGGGTATCCAAGTTTCCACTCCAGTGTCACGTGACTCGTTAGTGTTACAAGGTCTCAGGTGTGAATGGGGAGCAGGTATGTTAAATTTGGTGTTATCGCTCTCACTCTCTCATACTGGTCACTGGAAGTTCAACATGCACCTCATGACAAAGAACTCTCTGAGGATCTGAAATAAATAAATTGTTGCTCTACATAAACATGGCCTAGGCTATAAGAAAATTGCCAAGACCCTGAAACTGAGCTGCAGCACGGTCGCCAAGACCATACAGCGGTTTAACAGGACAGGTTCCACTCAGAACAGGCCTCACCATGGACAACCAAAGAAGTTGAGTGCACATGCTCAGCGTCATATCCAGAGGTGGTCTTTGGGAAATAGACGAATGAGTGCTGCCAGCATTGCTGCAGAGGTTGAAGGGGTGGGGGGTCAGCCTGTCAGTGCTCAGACCATACGCCGCACACTGCATCAAATTGCTCTGCATGGCTGTCATTCCAGAAGGAAGCCTCTTCTAAAGATGATGCACAAGAAAGCCCGCAAAGAGTTTTCTGAAGACAAGAAGACTAAGGACATACATTACTGGAACCGTGTCCTGTATTCTGATGAGACAAAGATAAACTTATTTGGTTCAGATGGTGTGAAGCGTGTGTGGTGGCAACCAGGTGAGGAGTACAAAGACAAGTTTGTCTTGCCTACAGTCAAGCATGGTGGTGGGAGTGTCATGGTATGGGGCTGCATGAGTGCTGCCGGCACTGGGGAGCTACAGTTCATTGAGGGAACCATAAATGCCAACATGTACTGTGACTTACTGAAGCAGAGCATGATCACCTACCTTTAGAGACTGGGTCGCAGGGCAGTATTCCAACATAATGACCCCAAACACACCTCCAAGATGACCACTGCCTTGCTAAAGAAGCTGAGGGTAAAAGTGGAAACCCTATTGAGTGTCTGTGGGGCATCTTCAAAACAGAAGGCGGAGAAGCCCAAGATCTCCAACATCCGCCAGCTCAGTGATGTCATCATGGAGGAGTGGAAGAGGACTCCAGTGGCAACCTGTGAAGCTCTGGTGAACTCCATGCCTAAGAGGGTTAAAGCAGTGCTGGAAAATAATGGTGGCCACAAAAAATATTGACACTTTGGGCCCAATATGGACATTTTCACTTAGGGGTGTACTCACTTTTGTTGCCAGCAGTTTAGACATTAATGGCTGTGTGTTGAGTTATTTTGAGGGGACAGCAAATTTACACCGTTATACAAGCTGTACACTCACTACTTTACATTGGAGCAAAGTGTCATTTCTTCAGTGTTGTCACATGAAAAGATAGAAGAAAATATTTACAAAAATGTGAGGGGTGCACTCACTTTTGTGAACTTGCTGATAGGACTCTGGTAGGGACCTTCCTGATATAAGGGCAGAGCGACAGTGGGGACCCTGACCTAAGGGGGCAATGTCGGGAACCCTGACGTAAGGCATGGGGGGGTGATGATGGGGGTCCCCGGCGTAGAAAGGGGGTCCAGGTTGTAGAGGGGGGGACACCAATGGGGACCTGGCCGTAGAAGGGGGGGGCGCTGATGGGGACCCGGACGCAGAAGGGGGGACGCCAGTAGGTACCCTGACTTAAAAGGGGATGCCAATAGGGACTTTGACGTAGAAAGGGGATGCCGACATAGAACAGGGGCGCTAATGGGGACCCTGACCAAAGGGGGGGCACTGATGGGGACCCTGAGGTAAAGGAGGCACGGCAAAGGGAACCTTGGCTTAAGGGGGACTCCGACATAAAGGGAGGCCCATGGGGCTCATAACATAAGGGGGGGGGGACACACCAATGGGAACGCTGACATAAGAGGAGATCAATTGGGATTTTCTTTTTAGTCCACCAATATTTTTAAAATATATCACGTGACCCTCATACTGAAAAGTTTGGAGCCCCCTGCTATAGAATGAGATCTGTATCTTACCCCGCTGGCAGTACGGATGGGTTTTGCCTTTAACTTGGGCAGCAGAAGCTTCCGGTACTGCGGCGGAACGGCGGCGATGATATCCACAAGCCGGGGCTGGGCGGACAGTCCATACTTGGCCGATGTTTTGGTCTTCAACCTGCGGAAAGAACAGCAAATATTTGAGAGCCGCACGCTATACAGGAGAGCCTTTTAAAGGTTTTTTTTTATTTTTTTTTAATTAACTGCGGCGGCTGAACTCCTCCGCGCTGTGTGTAGCTGGGGGGGTAAACACAGAAAGCACTCACAAGACGCTCTGCGCACAAATCCAATTACCCGGCATGGCGCTGGCCTCCATCAAAGCACACCACTTTGAACATGTGCCTTCTGATAGCCGGACTCCAAAATCCAGCTGCTCAGCTAATATGCATCGCCGCTATGCCTCCCGACGCACGCAAATTGTCATTTACCAACTTCCCCCAGCTGATGCGTCTTGGAGTTAAAGGAGAGTCCTGACAAAAGCAGAATTTCATAATGAATATGACTTTATTCCTCTTTTCAATAAGTATTAATAAAGAGCATTAAATCATTGATTCAATGTATTAGCATTGCTATAATCATTTTTCCTACTTTGAAAATGTTAACATGCCTTCAGTCCTTTCCTGAAGCTGGCAGCAGGGGGGGGGGGGGAGGGGCTGGCGCAACTTCCAGCTGATTGCAAAAGTAAAAAAACACATCCCAGGCACCTTTTAGACATGCATGTTACAGGGAGGGAGCTGGGAACTGATGGTGTAGACTACGTTTTCTCAATCGGGGCATCACGATCATGGGACCTAATTTTATCAAAATCATGAGTTGCCATGGTGTGGTTAGGTTGGCCGGCCACCAGCACCATAACAACCAATGACAGAGCCAGGATGCATGGCATCATTTGTTGCTAGGGTGTTGACTGGCTGGCAGCCAGCCTGCTTAAACCATGGTAACGCATGGCATGGATTCAGGGCAGGCAGCATGCAGGCCACCCCAACATATAAGAGGAAAGAGTGTGGATTCTCCAGAACTGCTCCACCTCCCACCCTCTGCTGAACAGATTGAGCCAAAAAGTAGGGCACTAATGTGAAGAGAGGACTGTGTTATGGGGGCCACTGACGTAAGGGGGTGGCACCTGTGACGTAAATGGGTGGCAAAAGGGGTAGCACCTGTGACGTAAAGGGGGGGATCCTCTGGCTTTAAATTATTTAATCAAGGCAGTTGTGTTCACTGTCCCAGGCTCATTTCCCATTGATAAGTAATATTTCCATTTTAGACTGGGGGCCTTAAGATTTTGCATTCTTTTAAAAAAGTGTGCCTTGATTGAAAAAAAGCTTGAGAAATGCTGGTGTAGACCAATCAGTTGCTTGATTATATTTGCAAACCTGTTTCTGGAGCAGTTACCAAGCAACTGAACAGCACAGCTAAAGTCTGCACCAACCAGTAGCAAAGCAGGGAGAAACATGCTCATCTAAAAGGGATGCCATGTACATGTTTTTTCACCCAGACTCATCAGTTGTCATCGCTTTCACTCTCTGCTCTCAGTGAATCTGAATGGGTGGCTATAAATGGAGATATTGAGAGAGCATAATAAATTGTAGACAGCTATAATATAAATGGATTCAGATGGGGATCTCTGGAATGATTATACGATATAGATAAGGACTAAATATACACATAAATTTGAAGAAACAGGATGAAGCAATTGAGAATTGAAACTGCGTCGCCATTTGCATTCAACTGCACACCCCAGTGTTGTGTCATCGGCAGCTCTTCCCCACAGAAAGAGGATTAGGAGCTGGTAGGCCAGGCTCCTGATCATGTGATCACTGTGGCAGCCAATCACATGATCAGGAAGCACAGAAACACCTTCCCCTTTAAAAACGTTAAGATTTAATTTAATGGCCAGCAGATGGGGTTAAAGGGGGACTGAAGTCTGGAAGCTGTGCAGGAAAATGGCAGGCAAAGGACAAAGGGGTAGTCATTAGGATTGCCAGTGGTTTCTCTGGAGCTGATTATCCTTTCTACATTACTGAATTACAATGCCTTGTTCTGTATCGTGTGGAGACAGCAAACTTGGTAGAGGCCGGACTTTGCTTCCTGGTATCAGAGCTGCTCCCCTCAAGTTTTGCGATTTGATGACTGGTGGGGTAATGATAGTGGTGGGGGAAGCACGGATCTACAGAAATGATGAAACAGATAGCAGGGAGATCCTTGCACTGCGGATCTTCAGGTACAACTTCCCCTCCAGCAAGAAGAACAGGGATCAGCACAGTGCTGGCACCACCAAACCTCACTCCAAATCTGGTGAGACTAGCAGATCCACATAACAGTTGAAGCAGAAGCAGGGAGATCCTTGCACTGTAGTTCCTCGGGTACAGCTTCCCCTGCAGAAAGGAGAACAAGTGAGCATCATAGTAATGCCCTCACCAATTCTCACCCCAAATCTACGGAGACTAGCAATCAGAGGCAGCAGACACTGCAGCTCACAGCGGGACTGTTTCAGTGCTGTCAATCCAGAAAGCAGTGGGCGGACCTAGGCGTGTCCAGGTGCTGATTGACAAGCTACATGTTTTTTGAATCAGCAATGAAAATGCTGATAGCCACACCCCCTGCAAAATCTTTGCCTCCTAATGTAGTTGCAAGCATATATGATGGGGGGCAACAACCCTGCTCTGAATTCAGGAGCAGTGCAGTATTGTTGCCACCCCATCACAGGAAGCTGCATGAGGTGGACTTTGTTGGCGGAGTAAATTTATACATCCAGAAAAATAAAAAAGACAAAAAACGCATTTTTAGTTAAGTATTAGGCGGACTGAAGTTCCTGTTTAGCTTTTTCTTTCCCTTCACTATTATTTTCTTGTTTTTTCTTTATAATTTAGATTTTTTTAGCTGTTGGCATTTAAACTTTTTTTTCATTTTTATTTTCTATTTAAAAAGGCCAGTCTCTTTAATTGGGCTGATGTACCCTGAGAAATCACGGCATGTCACAGAGCTGCCTCGTCTCTCTGGAGGTCGGATAACATTATAGGCTGGCAGGTCAATATTTACATGTGACTACAATGGGAACAGACCTGTCACCGGCTTTCCTTTCCTTCCACTCTCTACTGTTTGATGTTCTTCTTTATTTGTCCAAATGTAAATTACAGGACGATCGTATCTAGAAATCCCAACTAACTCAGTAGCCTCGGGGGAAGTTTAATAAAGTTGGCCTGTCATTTGTAGAAAACGTCACCACCTTCATAGACACAGAGAGAGAAAAACATTTTTTAAACCCCCCACCCCCCAGGATGTGTGAATGGCCACTAGATGGAGCTGAACAACATACTTATTTCCTAGAATACTCAGTACTATCTAGTGGCTATCATTTTCGCCATTCACTCCCCCCCCCTTTCAATTAATAGCATTCGATTTGCAGAGAACATAGCCCATGAACATTTTAATTTTTTTTACCTCCCATTTGCAGAGAATTTACCTGTTGTTGTTTTACAGTGAACTCGGAAAGTAATCACAGCGCTTCACTTTTTCCACATCTCATGTTACAGCCTCATTCCAAAATGGATTAAGTTCATTATTTTCCTCAAAATTCTACAGACAATACCCCATAATGACAACATAAGTTTGCTTGAAATCTTTGAAAATGTATTAAAAATAAAAAACAGGAAAAACAATCCTATGTACAGAAGTATTTACAGCCTTTGCTCAATACTTTGGTTAAGCCCCTTTGGCACCAATTAGAGCAGTGGCCCCCAACCTTTTTGGCACCGGGGACCGGCATTGTGGATGAAAATTGTGGCAAGGCACGGAGGGGTGGGCGCATGGGGGACGATGCGGCTTTTCGCGGCCAATTTGTCAGGAAATGCCTGGTGTTAGCACTTCATCACAACACCATAGTTAATGTGGTGTCAGAATGATTGAAGTGCATCATTTTTATTATTATATTGTAATATAAAATGAAATAGTTCAACTCACCATAATGCAGAATCTGTCACTAGATGCAGCTTGTCACTTGCTACCAGCTTGCCACGTTGCCTATCACCAGATTTCCACATGCCACATTGCCTGCCACCAGATGCAGACTGCCACATGCCATCAGATGCAGATTGACACATGCCACAGTCACATGTCACCAGATGCAGATTGCCACAGTTCAATGCCACCAGATTGCCACGTCACCAGATGCAGATTGCCACAGTCACTTGCCACATGCCACCAGATGCAGATTGCCAGTCACTTGCCACATGCCACCAGATGCAGATTGCCACAGTCACCAGCCACATGCCACCAGATGCAGATTGCCACAGTCACTTGCCACATGCCACCAGATGCAGATTGCCACAGTCACTTGCCACATGCCACCAGATGCAGATTGCCACATGTCACCAGCCACATGCCACCAGATGCAGATTGCCACATGTCACCAGATACAGATTGCCACAGTCACTTGCCACCAGATGCACATTGCCACAGACACATGCCACCAGATGCAGATTGCCACATGTCACCAGATGCAGATTGCCACAGTCACTTTCCACAGCCACCAGATGCAGATTGCCACAGACACATGCCACCAGATGCAGATTGCCACAGACACATGCCACCAGATTCAGATTGCCACAGACACATGCCACTAGATGCAGCATCTTAAATGCAAATTGTCACTAAGTGCAGTGCAGTGCAGTGGAGTGGAGTGGAGGGTTCCGTGTGAGAGAGAACAGAGGTGATGCGGGGCGGGCTGTGAGAGATGATGTAATCTCTCTGCTCCCCCGCTTCACCTCCAACAGTATACTGGCCGGGCTGTGTGGGCAGAACAGCGGTGATGTGGGCGGGCGGTGGGAGATGATGTCATCTCTCTGCTCGTCTGCTTCACCCCCAGCAGTGTAGCGGCAGGGCTGTGTGGGCGGAAGTGCGGTGATCGCTCTGCTCACGGCCGCCGCCGCATCTCAGTGCACACTTCGTGGCCCGGCTGCAAACGGGCTACGGCCCGGAGGTTGGAGACCCCTGAATTAGAGCCTCAAGTCTTTTTGAGTATGATGCCACAAGCTTGGCACAACTATTTTTGGGCAGTTTCTCCCATTCTTCTTTATCAGGATCTCTCAGCTCCATCAGGTTGGATGGGGAGCGTCGGTGCACAGCCAGTTTCAGATCTCTCCAATGGGGTTTAAGTCTGGGCCACTCAAGGACATTCACAGAGTTGTCCCGTAGCCACCGCTTTATCTTGGCTGTGTGCTTAGGGTCGTTGTCTTGTTGGAAGATGAACCTTCTCCCCTGTCTGAGGTCCAAAGCGCTCTGAAACAGGTTTTCATCAAGGATGTCTCTGTGCATTGCTGCATTCATCTTTCCCTTGATCCTGACTAGTCTCCCAGTTCCTGCCACTGAAAAACATGCCCACAGCATGATGCTGCCACCACCATGCTTCACTGTAGGGATGGTATTGGGCAGGTGATGAGCGGTGCCTGGTTTCTGCCACACATGATGCTCGCCATTCAGGCCAAAGAGTTCAATCTTCAGGTGCCTTTTGGCAAACTCCAGGCAGTCTGTCATGTTTCTTTTACTGAGGAGTGGCTTCCATCTGGCCTCTCTACCATACAAGCCTGAATGGTGGAGTGCTGCAGAGATTGTAGTTCTTCTAGAAGGTTATCTTCTCTCCACAGAGAAATGCTGGAGCTCCGTCAGTGACCATTGTGGTTCTTGGTCACCTCCCCGACTAAGGTCCTTCTCCCATGATAAGTTTGGTCGGGCGGCCCACTCTACAAAGAGCCCTGGTGGCTCCAAACTTCTTCCATTTATGGATGATGGAGGCCACTGTGCTCATTTGGACCTTCAATGTTGAAGAACATTTTTCTGTACCCTTCCCCAGATCTGTGCCTCGATACGATCCTGTCTCGGAGGTCTACAGACTATTCCTTGGACTTCATGACTTGGTTTGTGCTCTGACATGCACTGTTAACTGTGGGACCTTATATAGACAGGTGTGTGCCTTTCCAAATCATGTCCAATCAACTGAATTAACCACAAGTGGACTTCAATCTAGTTGTAGAAACATCTCAAGGATGATCAGTGGAAACAGGAGGCACCTGAGCTCAATTTTGAGTGTCATGGCAAAGGCTCCGAATACTTATGTACATGGGATTTTTTTTTTTTATAAATTTGCAAAGATTTCAAAAAAGCTTCTTTAACGTTGTCATTGTATTGTCTGCAGAATTTTCAGGAAAATAATACATTTAATTCATTTTGGAATAAGGCTGTAACATAAAATGTGGAAAAAGTGAAGCGCTGTGAATACTTTCCGGATGCACTGTATTAAATACAACCACTAAAACTGTATTCAGACCTGTACTAATGTGATATAATATACACCACAAACACACACATAAACCATTTGTGCGCTGCACAAAATCATATATATATATATATATATATATATATATATATATATATATATATATATATATATTACACACACACACACATACACACACACACGTACATACAAGCATGTCCCTTATAAACTGCATTGTGGCAGCTTTGTAATTCTAAGGTTCAGGCTCCAGCTCAGCCATCCTGTCAGGGGAGTGAATAATCCAAAGGGTTGCGTCATGCATGTACGCGTGACTGTTCTCTAACGTCTATGGCCCGCTCGTTTAAGACAAAACTAAAATCGGGCAGCACAGTGGTTAGCATCCTAGCAGCAAAAAGGGTCTCTGGTTTGGATCCCAACCACAACACCATCTGCCTGGAGTTTGCATTTTCTCCTTGTGCCTGCGTGGGTTTCCTCCGGGTACTCCGGTTTCCTTCCACACTCTGAAGACATTCTGGTAGGTTAATCAGATCCTGTCTAAATAGGCCCTAATTATATATATATATATATATATATATATATATATATATATATACACACACACATATACATATACACACACAAACACATACATATACATGTATGTGTGTTAGGGACCTTAGGTTGTAAGCTCCTTGAGGATATGGACTCATGTGAATGTACAATGTATATGTAAAGAGCTGCGTAAATTGACTGCGCTATACAAGTACCTGAAATACAATAAAATAGGAGTTCTTCCTGTAGATAAAAAGTTTCTAATTCTTCACAAGTCAGAAATCTGCAAGTACAATGCTGCCACCTGTTGGCTATAAATGGGAACTGCAAGTTACAGAACTGAACCCTGGCTATGAATGGAGGAAGCTCAGACTCCAACCCTAGCATGCAAAAGTTCCTGAACTGAGGCTCTGTATATATAATTTTTTATTTTTTTTTCTACTTTCTGCCTTTAAACGCATGCAAAAAAATAAAAATGTATTTATTAATTTAGGCCTATATATTCTGTTACATTTTTCTCCACTATAAATTTTGCTCAAACCAATCAATATAAGCTTATTGCGATTTTTTTCCTCAAAAAATATGTAGCAGAATATATATTGGCCTAAATGAATAAATACATATAGATTTATATATATAACTAGTAATGGCGGCGATCAGCAACTTTTATCGGGACTGCGATATTGTGGCGGACAATTGGGACACTGACACTTTTTGGGGACCAGTGACACTAATACAGTGATTAGTGCTAAAAATATGCACTGTCACTGTACTAATGACACTGGCTGGGAAGGGGTTAACTGTGTGCCTAGCCAGTGTTTTTTCTAAATTGTGGGAGATGCTTTCCTGGAGCAAAGAATGGATCCATGTTCTTGCTATGCAGGAACACAGAATCAATGCCTTCCCTACTGACAACGGCAATCTGTCTTGTTTACAAAGGCAGATCGCCGTTCTGCCTGTGTACCGAACGATCAGTGTTTGCTGGCGGACATCGGGTCTATGTGACCCGCTGTGTAGAAAACACAGAAGGTGTGAGCCACCAGTGGCACACACTCACACCTGATACCTGGAAGCGCAGGATCACACATACATACATACACGTGATCCTGCACAGCACGGCCACCCTATAGCAGTAAAGCTGCTATTGGGTGGTCAGAAAGTGGTTAATTAAAAAATTAAAAAATAATTAATAATTTGATTTATATTATTCTATTTTGTATAATTATATATATATATATATACACACACATACACACATATACATACATATATACACACATATGTATACACGTTTTAACCACTTCAATACTGGGCACTTATACACCTTTCTGCCCAGACGAATTTTGAGCTTTCGGCGCTGTCGCACTTTGAATGACAATTGCGCGGTCATGCTACATTGTACCCAAACTAAATTTTTATCATCATTTTGCTCCTACAAATAGAGCTTTCTTTTGGTGGGATTTGATCGCCTCTGGGATTTTTATTTTCTGCTAAACAAAACTTTGTAAATAAGTACGTTTTCTCCTTCACTGATGGGCACTGACGAGGCTGCAGTGACGGGCACTGATAAGGCGGCACAGATTGGCACCGATAGGCGGCACCGATATGTGACACAAATAGGCAGTGAAAGGTGGCATGGATTGTCATGGATAGGTGGCACGGATTGTCATGGATAGGTGGCACGGATAGGTGGCACGAATGGGCATGGATAGGCACTGATAGGCAGCTAGGATAGGCGGCATTGTAGTGTAAAGTATTGTAGGGATGGATGCCAATCAGTGCCAAACAATAATGGAATGCAATCAGTGATGCCCATTGTGGGCATTGACTGGCATTCATTATGGGCACTGACTGGCATCCCTGGTGGTCTAGGGGGGCATACCTGGTGCTGGGCATCCCTGGTGGTCTGGTGGCGTCTCTAGTGGTCCAGTGTGGGCATCCTTGGGGGGGCTGTGCTGATAATCGACTGTCAGATGAGCAGCCGATCGGCTCTCCTCTACTCGTGTGACAGACGCGAGTGAGGAAAAGCCGATTACCGGCTCTTCCTATTTACACTGTGATCAGCCGTGATTGGACACGGCTGATCACATGGTAAAGAGTCTCCGTCAGATACTCTTTACTGAGATCGTAGTTGTGGGGTGTCAGACTGACACACCGCAACAACGATCGTCGCGAAGCGCGCCCCTGATTATTATCCTGATCACGTCATATGACCGGTCTGGATATTAAAACCACTTTGCCACCGTCATTTTGCTATATGGCGGGCAGAGTGGTTAAATATATGAATGAGGATGATGATGATGATGATGATGATGATGATTGGGAGGAGAGTAATAATCCTATATATCCATGCACACAGACTTTTATCAGCAGTTTTTGGCAGGGTGTTTTCTGGTTGGGAAAAAATCCAGACTTAGTGCATTTCAAGACGAGATGGGAGTATAGTTTTGATTAAAAAAAAAAAATAATAATAATAATAAAATAAAAATAAAAATTTAAAAAGCTAAAATATGCAAAACGTTAAATCTACTGGCGTTTTTATATAACTCGGATTATGGGAGGTACGGTGCCGTGAAAAAAGTATTCATACCCCTTGCAATTTTCCACATTTTGTCATGTTACAACCAAGAGTATAAAAATTTATTTTTTTGAGATTTTATGTGATAGACCAACAAAAAGTGAGAATTGTGAAGTGGAAGGAAAATGATAAATGGTTTTGCAATTTTTTTTTAAATAAATATGTGAAAAGTGTGGGGTACATATTCAGCCACCTTTACTCTGATACCCCTAACTAAAATCTAGTGGATCCAATTGCCTTCAGAAGTCACCTAATTAGTAAATAGAGTCCACCTATGTGTAATTTAATCTCAGTATAAATACAGCTGTTCTGTGAAGCCCTCATTGGTTTGTTAGAGAAACTTGGTGAACAAACAGTATCATGAAGGCCAAGGAACACACCAGACAGGTCAGGGATAAAGTTGTGGAGAAGTTTGGAGCAGAGTTAGGTTATAAAAAAAATATCCCAAGCTTTGAACATCTCACGGAGCACTGTTCAATCCATCATCTGAAAATGGAAAGAGTATGGTACATCTGCAAACCTACCAAGACATGGCCGTCACCTAAACTGACAGGCCGGGCAAGGAGAGCATTCATCAGAGAAGCAGCCAAGAGGCCCATGGTAACTCTGGAGGAGCTGCAGAGATCCACAGCTCAGGTGGGAGAATCTGTCCACAGGACAACTATTAGTCGTGCTCTCCACAAATCTGACCTTTATGGAAGAGTGGCAAGAAGAAAGACATCGGTGAAAGAAAATCATAAGAAGTCCTGTTTGCAGTTTGTGAGAAGCCATGTGGGGGACACAGCAAACATGTAGAAGAAGGTGCTCTGGTCAGATGAGACCAAAATGTAACTTTTTGGCCTAAAGGAAAAACACTGTGTGTGACAGAAAACTAACACTGCACATCACCCTGAACACACCATCCCATGGTGGTGGCAGCATCATGATGTGGGGATGATTTTCTTCAGAAGGGACAGGAAAGCTGGTCAGAGTTGATGGGAAGATGGATGGAGCCAAATACAGGACAATCTTAGAAGAAAACATGTAAGAGTCTGCAAAAGACTTGAGACTGGGGCGGAGGTTCACCTTCCAGCAGGACAACGACCCTAAATATACAGCCAGAGCTACAATGGAATGGCTTAGATCAAAGTATATTCATGTGTTAGAATGGCCCAGTCAAAGTCTAGACCTAAATCCAATTGAGAATCTGTGGCAAGACTTGAAAATTGCTGTTCACAGACGCTCTCCATCCAATCTGACAGAACTTGAGATATTCTGCAAAGAAGAATGAGCAGAAATGTCACTCTCTAGATGTGCAAAGCTGGTAGAGACATCCCCAAAAATATTTGCAGCTGTAATTGCAGTGAAAGGAGGTTCTACAAAGTATTAACTCAGGGGGGTGCCATACAAAATGTACACCACACTTTTCACATGAAAAAAATGTTGAAAACCATTTATCATTTTCCTTCCACGTCACAATTATGTGTCACTTTGTGTTGGTCTATCACATAAAATCCCAATAAAATACGTTTGGTTGGTTGTAACATGACAAAATGTCCAACATTTCAAGGGGTATGAATACTTTTTCAAGGCACTGTATATGGTCTGGTTTATTTCTTTCACATTATCTATATTTATTTGTCTTGTCCATACCTTTTCTCTTTCTTTTTTTTTCTATGATCTTTTGTTTTTTTTATTATTATTCGCTTGCATATGAGCATTAAAGTGCAATGATCCACAGAAGAACAAGTTTATAAATGTGAACTTAAGATCAAAAGTTACTTGATATTAAGAGCTTGTTTCCACTGGTGAAGAGCAATCCATACTGGATCACTTTTCAGAGGACATTTGAAAGGCGGCTGGTGAGGTGTGAGGTTGCTTTCTCACTGCCTGTTTTAACCTGGTTAAGCCCGTACCACTGCACCGCACCCCAATGCAATGTATGCGGTTGTGAACCAGCCACAAAAAGGTATCATTTTTGTCGCAGAATTTGCACCACCCTGGCAGCAGGGACACTTTATGTAAAAAAGAAACCCCTTACTGGGAAGTAATTTTGAAAACTGACCATATGGCCATAGATCCTCGTAATGTCATGAATAATTCTGAACACCCCCCTATGTAAATGACACCTCAGTAAATACTTTAGGCCAGTCGCCGAAACTTCCCCATCCCGGACAAGCCCCCAAGTAACACTCACTTGTTGAGGTTGACGTCCTTTCCTAGCTCATGAGCTTCTACGAGCTGTTTAATGATGTCGGAGATGGTCTTCATCATCAGCTCAGCCTTGCTGAGCTCCCCTGCAGGAGATAGAAATTGCAATATGAGAGATTAGAAGATTATGCCCATCCTACACAAGTAACACAGCCACGGACCTACAGATGAGACCTAGAATCCACCCACAGACCAGCGAGGGCAGTTGTTCTCATGTGGTTCTGAGCACCTACAGGACAAACCATGTGTGGAGTGCACCATAAATTCCACTTACACTTCAGGCATTATAAGTTTATATCAATGAAGAGGAGATGGAGGCCCAAGCTAAAAAGGAAGAGGCCACCACAATTAGAGTCCATGGAGAGGAGACAGAAGCCCAGTCTGAGAGGAAGAGGTCACCTATGCTAATCATGGACAATGCAGAGAAGATGGAGGCCCAGGCTGAAGGAAACAGGTCCCTACCACTAATCAGAGACAATGGAGAGGAGATGGAGGCACACGCAGGGAGGAAGGGGCAGCTGCTGCCGCCACCACTACTCAGTGACGACAGAGAGAAAAATAGAGGCCCAGGCTGAAAGGAAGAATTCACCAATACTAACCAGGAAGAGCGGGGAGGAGATAGAGGCCAATGCCACTAACCAGAGACAATGGAGAGAAGATAGGAGGTCCAATCTGAGAGAAAGAGGCCACCATCACTAATCAGGGACAACAGAGAGAAGATGGAGGTCCAAGTTGAGAGGAAGAGGCCAACACCACTAATCAGAGACAATGGAGGGGAGATGGAGGTCCAAGCTGAGAGAGAGAAGCCACCATTACTAATCAGAAAAAATGGTGCAGGGATAGGAGGTCCAAGTGAAGTGGAACAGGCCACCAATACAGGGACAATGGATAGAAGGTGAAGGCTACTACCAATAATTAGAGACAAATAGAGAGAAGATGGTGGCCCGAACTGAGAGAAAAAGGACAGCACAAGTAAACAGAGCCAATGAAGAAGCAAGCTAAAAAGGAAGAGGCAACCACCACTAGCGGGGACAATGGATGCCCAAGCTGAGGGGAAAAGGCCACCATCGCCAGAGACAATGGAGAGAAGATGGAGGCTGAGCTAAGAGGAAGAGGCCACCACCACTAAGCAGAGACAATGGAGGCCCAAGATGAGAGGAAGAGACTTATCACTAATGAGAAACAATGGAAAGGGGATGGAGGCCAAAACCCATAGTCGGCGACAATGAAGAGGGACGAAGCTGAGAGGAAGAGGACACCATCACAAATCAGAGAAAAATGGAGAGAAGATGGAAGTCCAAAGTGAGAGAAAGAGGCACCACCACTAATCATAGACAATGGAGAGAACATAGAGGCCCAAGCTCAGGGTAAAAGGCCACCATCGCCAATCAGAGACAATGGAGAGAAGATGGAGGCTGAGCTAAGAGGAAGTGGCCACCACCACTAATCAGAGGTGATGGAGACCCAAGATGAGAGGAAGAGGCTACCACCACTAATCAGAGACAAAGGAGGCCCAAGATGAGGGGGAAGACGCCACCACCACTAATCAAAGATAATGAAGAGGACACCATCACTAATCAGAGAAAATGGAGAGAAGATGGAAGCCCAAAATGAGGGGAAGATGCCACCACCACTAATCAGACAATGGGGAGAAGATGGAGGTCCAAACTGAGAGAGAGAGAAGCCACCATAACTAATCAGAAAAAATTGTGAGGGGATAGGAGGTCCAAGCTAAGAGGAATAGGCCACCAATACAGGGACAATGGTGGAAGGTGAAGGCCACTACCAATAATTAGTGAAAAATAGAGAGAAGATGGTGACCCGAGCTGAGAGAAAAAGGACAGCACAAGTAAACCGAGCCAATGAAGACGCAAGGTAAAAAGGAAGAGGAAACCACCACTAGCAGGGACAATGGATGCCCAAGCTGAGGGGAAAAGGCCACCATCACCAGAGACAATGGGGAGAAGATGGAGGCTGAGCTAAGAGGAAGAGGCCACCACCACTAAGCAGAGACAATGGAGGCCCAAGATGAGAGGAAGAGGCCACCGCCACTAATCAGAGATGATGGAGATCCAAGATGAGGGGGAAGAAGCCACCACCACTAATCAAAGTTAATGAAGAGGAGATGAAGGCCCAAGCTGAGAGGAAGAGGGCACCACCACTAATCAGAGACAATTAAGTCGGGGGTCCAAGCTGAGAGGAAGAAGAGGCCACTAACACTAAATCAGGGACAATGGAGAGGAGATAAAAGCTGAGCTGAGAGGAAGAGGCCACAGCCACCAAATTATAGACACCAGCTGTTCATTCGATTGGTCCACCCAATGACCACAGCATACCAAATATAAGACATTTAGAGCAGTGCAGCACAACATCAGTGTGCTGGGAATGGGGTGGCACTAACCTAATGGAAGGTGTGGTATCAGGTGCGAATGAGCCCTCTGACCAATGGCAATGGTGAACTGCGTTCAAGCCAGCTGTGGTTTGCAAATGCACGGTCTAGCCAGCCGCCAAAAAAAAAAAAGTGTGAGCGCATATTACGATGAGTACGGTAGTGACAAAAAACACAGCCCGCCCCGAGTTTAGGGGGGTGGGGCTGCGAGGCCAGTCGGCACAACCCCTTCACGGCTCAGATGAGTCTACAGCGGCTGTGACAGCAGAGCACAGTGAAGCCTCCTCCCCCCTCCCCCCTCCCCCTGCATGCAGAATCGTTGTGCCGGGCCCGGGGTGTGCAGACTGGCTTGGATGCGAAGCCATTACCTTGGGCTCTCCGTGTGTGTTCTGAACGGGGGCTGTATTGTGTTAGGGGGGTCTGTGCACTGTAGGGAGGTTGTGTACTGGGGGGGGGGGGGGTCTGCACTGTAGTGAGGGGTCTGCACTATGGGGGGGTCTACACTGTAGGGGGTCTGTGTAACATGCAGGGAGTCCAGAACTGTTAGGGGGTGTCTGTAAAGGGGTCCAGAGGTGCAGCAGGAAGCTGTGCAACTTAAAGGGGTCCAGAGGTGCAGGGTGCTGTGTAATATAAAGAGGATCAGAGGTACAAGGGCTGTGTAATGTAAAGGGGTCCAGAGGTGCTGTGTAATGTAAAGGGGTCCAGAAGTACAAGGGCTGTGTAATGTAAAGAGGTCCAGAGGTACAGGGGCTGTGTAATGTAAAGAGGTCCAGAGGTGTAGGCTGCTGTGTAATGTGAAGGGGTCCAGAGTGCCATATAATGTTAAGGGGTCCAAAGGTACAAGGGCTGTGTAATGTAAAGGGGTCCAGAGGTGCAGGGTGCTATGTAATGTAAAGGGGTCCAGAGGTGCAGTTGTGGAGAGGGTGTACACAGTAGTGACAAAAAGATATTAAAGGATGCATGGGGGCACAATGTGATGTTTTTACATTTCAAGGTGGGGGGTATATAGGATCCGCCCCGGGTGCCAAATGCTCTAGGTACACCCCTGCGGTAATTTCAGTAACAGCAGAGAGATAACTCGCTTTCAGAGTGCTTGAGTTGCCCCTGTCTGTCTGTCTTTATTTCTCTCTCTCTTGAATTCTTAATTATTCTTATTATTTCTCTCCCGCTCTCTTGCTTTCATTCTTTATTTTTTTCTTCTGTTTCTTTCTTTTTCTCTCTCTCTCTCTTTCAATCTTTATTTATCTCTTTCATTGTTTTATGAAAACGTTTACAGCACAAGCGTTTATTTTTTTTAATTATCTTTCACTTTTCTATCTTTATCCTTTTTTAACCACTTCGTTACTGGGCACTTAACCACTTAACAACCGGCCCATAGCCGAATGATGGCTACAGGGCGGTTTCTCAACTCTGGGAGGCCGTCATATGACGTCCTCCCAGAGTTCCACTCTCACGCGATCCCTTGGGGGCGCACTCGAGAGCATCCGTGACTGCCGGGTCCTGTGGGGAGAGCGTCCTGTGGGGAGTGCTCATAGCGGCCGTTTACCATGTGATCGCTCCGTCAAATGACGGAGCGATCACTTGTAAACAAACCTGTTATGACGCCGGTTCCTCCTTCCCCTCTCTGTACCGATCGGTACAGCGGAGGGGGACAGATCGGCGTCAGCAGCGCTGTTGGCTGGATCTGCAGTGCCCACAGTGCTGCGCACCAACAATTAACCCCTCAATTCCCTGACAATACTCTGCAATACCCAGCAATAATCTGCAATAGCCTGTAATACCCTGCCATAAAATTGCCATACCCAGCAATACTCGGTGGTACCCTGCAATACTCGGCCATACTCGGTGGTACCCTGCAATACTCGGCCATACTCGGTGGTACCCTGCAATACTCGGCCATACTCGGTGGTACCCTGCAATACTCGGTGGTACCCTGCAATACTCGGCCGCACTCAGCCATGCTCGGCTGTACTCGCCCTCTGTATGTTGCCAGGCTGTGGAAGTCTCACACATGTGGCATCGCCGTACTCAGGAGGAGTAGGAGAATCTATTTTGGGGAGTCATTTTTGCTATGTGTTAGAAATATTGTATAAATGGACAACTAAAAAAAAAAAATGCATTTTAACCACTTCCCGCCGGCCGTCATATGACGTCCTTGACTTTGTGCGGGGATATCTGAATGATGGGTGTAGCTACAGGCATCATTCAGATATCAGATTTTTCAGCCGGCGATTCCCTACACCATAAGAATGAGCATTGCGGCTGTTCCGCTGCTTGATCGTTCTTACAGGAGGTGAGAGGGGACTCTCTCCCCGCCGCCCCCTGGTGCTTCTACCGACTTGCCAATATGATCAAAGCCAGAATCGATATTTTTTGTTTTATTTCAGGCTTCCCAGCCTAGAGGTGAGATGTGGGGTCTTATTGACCCCATATCTCACTGTAAAGAGGACCTGTCATGTCATATTCCTATTACAAGGGATATTTAACTCAAAACATGTAACCAGTAAAAAAATGTAAAGCATCGCCTGTGAGGACATTTGGCGCCATTCCATGAACGTGTGCAATTTTGAAGGGTAACATGTTAGGTATCTATTTACTCGGCGTAACTTCATCTTCCACATTATGTAAAAACATTGGGCTAACTTTACTGTTTTATTTTTTTTAAAGCACAAAACTGTTTTTTTTTTTCAAAAAAAAATATGTTAGAAAAATTGCTGTGCAAATACCATGCGAGATAAAAAGTTGCAACGACCACCATTGTATTCTCTAGGGTCTTTGCTAAAAAAATATATGTTTTGGGATTCTATGTAATTTTCTAGTAAATAAATTATGATTTTTACATGTAGGAGAGAAATGGCAGAATTGGCCTGGGTGCTCCAGAACGCCTGATGGCGCTCCCTGCATGTTAGGCCTCTGTATGTGGCCACGCTGTGTAAAAGTCTCACACACGTGGTATCACCGTACTCGGGAGTAATAGCAGAATGTGTTTTGGGGTGTAATTTGTGGTATGCATATGCTGTGTGTGAGAAATAACCTGATAATATGACAATTTTGTGGAAAAAAAAAAAATCTTGATTTTGAAAAGAATTGTGGGAAAAAATTACAACTTCAAAAAACTCATCATGCCTCATTGGAATGTCTTCTTTCCAAAAAAAGGGTCATTTGGGGGGGGGGGGGGGGGGTATTTGTACTTTTCTGGCATGTTAGGGTCTCAAGAAATGAGATAGGCCCTCAGTACATCAGGTGTGATCAATTTTTTTTAGATATTGGCACCATAGCTTGTGGACTCTATAAAACTTTCACACAGACCAAATAATATCCACCGATTTGTACTTATTTTTACCAAAGATATGTATTAGTATAAATTTTGGCCACAATTTATGAAGAAAAATTACTAATCTGCTAAATTTTATAACAGAAACAAAGAAAAGTTAATTTCTTTTTTTTTTTACAGAATTTTCCGTCTTTTTTCTTTTATAGCATAAAAAATAAAAAACCCAGCGATGATTAAATACCACCAAAAGAAAGCTCTATTTGTGTGAAAAAAGGACAAAAATTTCATGTGGGTACAGTGTTGCATGACTGAGTAATTGTCATTTAAAATGTGAGAGCACCGAAAGCTGAAAATTGGTCTGGTTATTAAGGGTGTTTAAGTGCCCAGTGGTCAAGTGGTTAAACCCCCCTCCTGCCCAGACCAATTTTCAGCTTTCAGTGGTGACGCACTTTGAATGACAATTGCGCGGTAATACAACACTGTACTCAAATGAAATTTTTATCATTTTTTCACACAAATAGAGCTTTCTTGTGGTATTTAATTACAGTTTTTTTTTTTTTTTGCTAAACAAACAAAAAAAAAAATGGAAATAATGTTTTCAAATGAGGTGTGCTTAGTGTATGGGACTTCCTGTATCAGAACTGACCATTCTTTTTTTTTTACTTATTAAAATTGAGGTCATTATAGGCCTCCAAAGTCAAATAATGTGACATATCTCCAAAAATGGTTTCAAATGAGGTGTGTATAGGGTATGGGACATCCTGTAGTAGAATTGACCTTTATTTATTTCTACTTATTAGAAATTAGGTCGTTATAGACCTTCAAAAAGTCGAATAATGTGACATATCTCCAAAATGCTACATTAAAATGGTCTCAAATAAGTTGTGCATAGTGTATGGGACGTCCTGTAACTGATCATTCTTTTTCTAAATAATTTAAAATGAGGTCTTTAAGGGCCTCTGGAGTCGAAAATGTCCTATATCACATGGGGTGTGTATAATGTATGGGACACTGAATACAAGATAACCAAAAACAAATGCAGTAAATGTATTTAGAAAGAGACACTTCATTTTGTCTGCTTGTGCTGTAAACATTTACATAAAACAATGTATTGAGATGTGACCTATAAAGAAAAAACATTAGTCAAAGACAATGTGAGTTTTAACCTCTACAGACCCGTGCTATAGCCGAAAGACGGCTACAGTGCAGACCTGAACTGCCGGGAGAGCGCCCCAGGACGTCCTCACGTGCTCGAGCGGCCTGCGCGCCCCCTGCAGGGCGCACTCTGTGATCAGCCAAGTGAATGCTCTTCTGTGCCAACTGTCATTGCACAACAGTGCTGCCTACCAGTGACCACGAGCACCATCCATCAGTGCCACCCATCAGAGCCCACAGTGCCACCTATCGGTGTCCACTACCAGTGCTCATAAGTATCACCTGCCAGTGCCCATCAGTGTAACCTATCAGTGCCCATCAGTGCCGTCTCATAAGCGCATATCAATGAAGGAGAAAAATTACCCGTTAGCAAAATTTTATAACTATGAATTTTAAAACTATGAAACATTATTTCTTTATTTTTTTCAAAATTTTCCTTTTTTTTTGTTTGTTTGTTTGAGCAAAAAAAAACAAAAAAAAACCCAGCTGTGATTAAATACCACAAAAAGAAAGTTCTATTTGTGTGGAAAAAAAAAATGCTAAAATTTCATTTGAGTACAGTGTTGTATGACCGCGCAATTGTCATTCAAAGTGTGTCACCACTGAAAGCTGAAAATTGGTCTGGGCAGGAGGGAAGTTTAACCCTTTCATGACTAAGCCTATTTTTGGCATTTGGTGTGTACAAGTTAAAATCCATATTTTTTGCTAGAAAATTACTTAGAACCCCCCAAACATACATATATATACACATATATACACACACACATATACATATATATATATATATATATATATATATATATATATATATATATATATATATATATATATATATATATATATATATATATATATATATATATTTTTTTTTTTTTTTTTTTTTTTTTTTAGAAGAGACTCTAGAGAATAAAACGGCGATTGTTGCAATATTTTATGTCACGCGGTATTTGCACAGCGGTGTTTTAAACGCAACTTTTTGGGAAAAGTGACACTTTCATGAATTTCAAAAAAACTAAACAATAAAATTAGCCCAATTTTTTTGCATAATATGAAAGATAATGTTATGCCGAGTAAATAGATACCAAACATGTCACAGTTTATAATTGCACGCACTTGTGGAATGACGACAAACTACGGTACCTAAAAATCTCAATAGGTAACGCTGTAAAAAAAAATTCCGGTTACCAGGTTAGAGTTACAGAGGTCTAGTGCTAGAATTATTGCTCTCGCTCTGAAAATCTCACATCTGCGTACGCTCGGCGGCAAGGGGTTAAAGAGGAAGTAAACCCCTTCAAACCACTTTGACCTACAGGTAAGCCTAGATTAAGGCTTACCTGTAGGTCCAAGCAATATCTCCTAAACCTATATGGTTTAGGAGATATTTGCCCGAAAATGGGCACCGCTGTCTACGGCGCATGCGCCGTAGACAGCGGCGTGCAGGCACACTAAATGCGGCAAGTCCAAGAATGGATTTGCCTAATTTGTCGACTCCCATGCGCATGCGCGGGAGTGACGTCATCGCGGCTTCGCCGAATGGCAGCGGCGGAGCTGCGAGACGCGACTCCCGTGCGCATGCGCGGGAGTGACGTCATCGCGGCTTCGCCGCTGTCATTGGTCGGAGCTGCGAGACGCCACCAGCAAGATGGATGCGGCGGACTACAGGGATCAGCGGCGACTTCGCTGGCTCCTGTGTCAGGTAAGTGACACATAATGAGCTACTATGCGATGCATAGTAGTCCATTATGCTTTACCTTTGCAGGGAAAAAAAGAGGAAGTAAACCCATCAGGGTTTACTTCCTCTTTAAGTGCCCAGTAAGGAAGTGGTTAAAAAAAGGATAAAGATAGAAAAGAGAAAGATAATAAAAAAAAATAAACGCTTGTGCTGTAAACGTTTTCATAAAACGATGAAAGAGAGATAAAGATTGAAAGAGAGAGAAAAAAAGAAAGAAACAGAAGAAAAAAAATAAAGAATGAAAGCAAGAGAGCGGGAGAGAAATAATAAGAATAATTAAGAATTCTAGAGAGAGAGAGAGAGAAATAAAGACAGACAGACAGACAGATATGAGCAATTCAAGCACTCTGAAAGCGAGTTCTCTCTCTGCTGTTACTGAAATTACCGCAGGGGTGTACCTAGAGCATTTGGCACCCGGGGCGGATCCTATATCTGACACCCCCCACCTTGAAATGTAAAAACATCACATTGTGCCCCCATGCATCATTCAATATCTTTTTGTCACTACTGTGTACACCCTCTCCACAACTGCACCTCTGGACCCCTTTACATTACACAGCACCCTGCACCTCTGGACCCCTTTACATTATACAGCACTCTGGACCCCTTCACATTATATGGCACCCTGCACCTCTGGACCCCCTTCACATTACACGGCACCCTGCACCTCTGGACCCCCTTCACATTACACGGCACTCTGGACCCCTTTACATTACACAGCTCTTGTACCTCTGGACCCCTTTACATTACACGGCACCCTGCACCTCTGGACCCCTGGACCCCTTTACATTACACAGCGGCCTACACCTCTGGACCCCTTTACATTACACAGCGGCCTACACCTCTGGACCCCTTTACATTACACAGCGGCCTACACCTCTGGACCCCTTTACATTACACAGCGGCCTACACCTCTGGACCCCTTTACATTACACAGCGGCCTACACCTCTGGACCCCTTTACATTACACAGCGGCCTACACCTCTGGACCCCTTTACATTACACTCCAACTCTGGACACCTTTACGTTACACAGCTCCCTGCTGCACCTCTGGACCCCCCTTACAGTTCTGGACTACCTGCATTTTACACAGACCCCCTACAGGGCAGACCCTCCCACTACAGTGCAGATCCCCCCCCCCCATAGTGCAAACCCCTACAGTGCAGACCCCCCACTACGGTGCAGACCCCCACTCTGTAGACCACCAGTGCAGACCCCCCCCCCATAGTGCAGACCCCTCACTACAGTGTAGACCCCCCCCCATAGTGCAGACCCCTCACTACAGTGTAGACCCCCCCCCCCATAGTGCAGACCCCTCACTACAGTGTAGACCCCCCCCCCCCCCCATAGTGCAGACCCCTCACTACAGTGTAGACCCCCCCCCCCATAGTGCAGACCCCTCACTACAGTGTAGACCCCCCCCCCCATAGTGCAGACCCCTCACTACAGTGTAGACCCCCCCCCCCCATAGTGCAGACCCCTCACTACAGTGTAGACCCCCCCCCCATAGTGCAGACCCCTCACTACAGTGTAGACCCCCCCCCCCCCCCCATAGTGCAGACCCCTCACTACAGTGTAGACCCCCCCCCCATAGTGCAGACCCCTCACTACAGTGTAGACCCCCCCATAGTGCAGACCCTCCCCAGTACACAACCTCCCTACAGTGCACAGACCCCCTAACAGAATACAGCCCCCGTTCAGAACACACACGGAGAGCCCAAGGTAATGGCTTCGCATCCGAGCCAGTCTGCACACCCGGGACCTGCATGCAGGGGGAGGGGGGAGGCGGCTTCACTGTGCTCGGCTGTCACAGCCGCTGTAGAGACCTATCTGAGCCGTGAAGGGGTTGTGCCGACTGGCCTCGGGGCGGGCTGTGTTTTGTCACTGCCGTTCTCATCGTAATAGGCGCACGCACCTTTTTTTTTTTTGCCGGCTGGCTAGACCGTGCATTTGCGAACCACGGCTGGCTTGACCGCAGTACCAATGGCAATGGTGACACCAATGAGCTGCCAGCTGTAAGCACACAGGTGATTGGTCGCAGTGTGGACGGGGTGGGCTCTCTCCTCTGTATTGCCTCCTATTCCCTCCCGGGGTCCCCCATAGGACTACAAGTCCCAGCATGCCCCGTCGGTCAGTGTGTATGCAGCGCACACAGAGCTCACCATGCTTCTTCCGCGGTGGCTTCATCTTCCACTAACACAGCGTGAGAACGGAGAGGCGAGAGAGGACCAATCCCAAAGCAGAGCTACGGCCTGAGAGGCGGGGCACGCTAGGCCAATCACAGCGGCCGTTTACAGCGTGATCGGCGTGTCCAATGTGAGATGATCTCATATGTAAACATATGAGATCATCTCTCAGCGCCGCTCTCCCTCCTCACACAGACAGCGTGTGAGAAGGGAGAGACCAACGGCTGCAGCGGCCGTAAGTTAAAAAAAAAAAAGGAAAAATAAGTGCCACCCGCCCCAGTGACATCCTCGCCCAGTGACATCCTCCCCAGAGCTACCTGCCACCTGTTAGTGCTATCTGCCCCCAGTGCCACCTGTTAGTGCTATCTGCCCCCAGTGACACCTGTTAGTGCTATCTGTCCCCAGTGCCACCTGTTAGTGCTATCTGTCCCCAGTGCCACCTGTTGTCAGTGCCATCTGTCATCAGCGCCACGTATAAGTGCCATCTGTCATCAGTGCCACATAGTGCCATCTGTCATCAGTGCCACATATTAGTGCCATCTGTCAGTGTCACGTGTCATCAATGCCACTTATCAGTGCCATCTGTCATCAGTGTCACGAGTCGTATTAGTGCCACCTGTCATCATTGCTACGTATTAGTGCCATCTGTCATCAGTGCCACGAATAAGGCCATCTGTCATCAGTGTCACATATTAGTGCCATCTGTCATCAGTGCCACGTATCAGTGCCACCTGTCATCAGTGCCACGTGTCATTGTCCTGGTGCTCCAGGGCCTTCAAAAGTGTAATAGGTAGTCAACAATTTAGATGTGTAATTTATGCTCCTAGAACACATGATGGCGCTCCCTGCATGTTGGGTCTCTATGTGGCCAGGCTGTGAAAAAGTCCCACACATGTGGTATCTTAATACTCAGGAGGAGTAGCAAAAATGTTTTTGGGGGTGTAATTTGTGGTATACACATGCCATGTGAGATAAATAACCTATTACAATGACAATTTTGTGGAAAAAAAAAATCTTAATTTTGCTAAGAATTGTGGGAAAAAATGACATCAAAAAGCTCACCATGCCTCTTACTAAATACCTTGGAATGTCTACTTTCCAAAAAGGGGTCATTTGGGGGGTATTTGTACTTTCCTGACTTGTTCGGGTCACAAGAAGCGAGATAGGCCACCAGTACATCAGATGTGATCAATTTTGTGCGATTCGCACCACAGCTTATAGACTCTCTAACTTTCACAAAGGCCAAATAATATCCACTCATTTGGGTTATTTTTACCAAAGATATGTAGCAGTATAAATTGTGGCCAAAATTTATGACGAAAAATTAATAATTTGCATAATTTTGTCACAGAAACAAAGAAATATGCGTTTTTTTCAAAATTTTCGGTCTTTTTTCATTTATAGCGCAAAAAATAAAAACCCCAGAGGTGATCAAATACCACCAAAAGAAAGCTCTATTTGTGGGGAAAAAAGTACAAAAAATTCATTTGGGTACAGTGTTGCATGACTGAGTAATTGTCATTCAAAGTGTGAGAGCACCGAAAGCTGAAAATTGGTCTGGGCAGGAAGGGTGTTTAAGTGCCCAGTAGGCAAGTGGTTAATAATAGTAATATTACTTATTATTATATTTATTTTAGTAATTAATGATAATATTATTGATATAGTCCCCACTGTAATATCCACAATCTCCCCCACTGTAATATTGGCTGAGTATGGCTGGGTGCGGCTGAGCATAGCTGAGTATGGCTGGGCACGGCTGAGTATCGCAGGGCACGGCTGAGTATCGCAGAGTATTGGCAGGCAGGGTATTGCTGAGTATTGGCAGGCAGCGTATTGCTGAGTATTGGCAGGGTATCGCAGAGTATTGGCAGGGTATCGCAGAGTATCGCTAGAGTATTGGGGTATTGCTAGAGTATTGGGGTATTGCAGATCATATTACTACAACATATAAACAATGCAACTGTACCGTACACAGTAAAACATAGCACACACACAGCATGCAATAGTAATACTGTCATAACACTACACCATATAGTAATGCAACACCACTGCTATGGCAAACAGTACTACAATTCTAATAATACAACCTAGCACACTACAATCCTAATAACACAGTATACAATAATACAATCATAAACACAGCATACAACTCTTAACTATTCCCCCCATGAAAATTGATACTACACCATCAAAAACAAGCATTAGTCAGAATGTGATAACACCATCATAATACTACGACACACACTGCAACCACAGTACTGAATAATATATGAAATAGTATTAATAATAATAATAAAGTAATAATAATATTATACTACACAATCATAATACACCATATAGTAACACAACCATAATTCTGCACCCCTACCCTGTCAGACACACATAATACACAGCACATCATGTAACCACACTACTACACAATAGAAATCCTAATACTACACCATAGACTACAACAACCATAACACCACACCATACAATAATGCCATCAAAATAACACAACATATAGCAATACCATATAACACCATCATGACGACTAATACACCACAATATACAGGATTTAGTACCATATATAGTAATGACATCATAATACTACTGCATAAAAAATAAAAAAAAGAAACCAAACACACTACACAGCAATTTAATCATAATAATAGACCATATAATAATAATAATAATATCATGCATACATATGATATGATCCCGGGTTTAGTACAATATAGTCATCATATCATAGATAGTAACACCACAATAATAACCCCCACACAGTACAATTGTCATACAATCACAATACCCAATCGTGAGAATTCTCCAGCACATTCTAGGCAATGATCACGATAATAATGCTGTGTGATGATCTCTATGTACAGTACGGCTATAGGTCTATGTGATGATCTCTCGCCGTCACTCACCTCCTCTCTGGGAGAAGTGTTCGCTCTGAGCTCTCCGCTCTCTCTGCTGGGGGCGCTCACACACAGGACACGCCCCTCCGAGACAAAACACGCCTCTTCGTTCCTCATCACCACGTCTCATCCCATCAAAGCGCCAACTATCCACGCCCTCTTCTGGTCCACAGACAGGGGAGAAACCACGCCCAAGCTGTCAAAAGAGCATTCCCTCCTCCTGCAGACCGAAGGAACCTCCCACTGAGATTCCACGCCCACCCCCCGTGCTACCAGTGAAAATTACTGACCATGCCTCTTTCACGGTACAAACACACCCAGAGGGCCCCACCCATCTTGGATACCCCGCCCGCTCATTCAATATACAGACGCAAACCACGCCCTTGCCGCGGCGGTCTCTGTCCAATGGGTAGCGCAAGTCGCCGTTACCGTGGTAACCTTTGCGAGGAAAGGGGGCGTGGGAAAGGGGATCCGCCTCCGGTTGATTGGCAGGAGGACCACGCGAGCTGGTTGCTATAGAAACGAAGGAGCTCCTGTGCCGTCTCACCACCCGAGATCTCTGCCAGCAAGGTAATACCGAGACCCCCACATTGTTACATTGTATATTATACTGACCCCTCCCCCTGATATTGTTACACTGTATACTACACACCCCCCCAACGTTGTTACAGGTGAGGTGTGTGCCTTTCCAAATCATGTCCAATAAACTGAATTTTCCACAGGTGAACTCCAATCAAGTTGTAGAAACATCTCAGGACACGTTCACACTGGTACGACGCGACATTCGTAGGACTGTGGATCTGACTTTGCTCCGCAATTTCATGTCCGACTTCCATCTGATGTCCAATCGGCTGTATTTACCAGATGGACTCCAATCAAGTTGTAGAAACATCTCAAGGATGATCAGTGGAAACAGGAGGCACCTGAGCTCAATTTTGAGTGTCATGGCAAAGGCTGTGAATACTTATATACATGGGGATTTTTTTTATTTTTAATAAATTTGCAAAGATTTCAAAAAAACTTCTTTCACTTTGTAATTATGGGGTATCGTCTGTAGAGTTTTAGGCTGGGTTCACACTGCTGCGGGGGGAGATCCGGATGTGATTCGCACCGCACTGCAGTGCAAATCACATCCGATCTCCGTAGCGATGCGAGTTCAGCCATACAGATAGTATGGCTGAATTCGCATCGCTCCCGCGGCAAACTCGCACGGGACCCTTTTTTTGGTCCGCAACAGAATCGGATCGCATGGGTGTTCACACCATGCGATCCGATTCCTGTGCGAGTGTGCAGATCGCACTGCAATATGCGGACGGATCTGGGGGTGTCATTAACATATCATTGACACTCCCAGCCGTCCGCATAGGGCAGTGTGAACTGCCGGCGGGAGTCATGCGATGCGGGAAAACGCTGCGGATTCGCGGCGTTCCCGCATCGCTATAGTGTGAACCTGGCCTTAGAGTTTGTAGAGTTTTGAAAAATAATAAATTGAATCCATTTTGGAATAAGGCTGTAACATAACAAAATGCTGAAAAAGTCAAGCACTGTAAATACTTTCCGGATGCACTGTATATAATGAAGTGAGCCTTATCGGTCTATGTGGACCTACAGAAACTCTTCAAGGTCCCCCATGACCAGTAAAAAATAAAACGCCAGTCCAGAGAACCATTTACAAAATACCCCAAATCGTCTTTTCTATTAAACGGCAACTTTTTTGTTGAGAAAATCTCTTTATCCAATGGCTGCTCCCCATAACAGTGGTTTACTTATGGCCATTACTCCTCAGGGGAGGCGGCAGAGCACAGCTAGGCTACTCATGGGCTGGATCACGTGCCTGTTCCCACCCCCAAAGCCCAACACAGACCCATAGTGTCTGCTGTCCTGTGTACAGATGGCGGGTTTGAAACCCCAATGTGTTTTTTGTCCAAGTATAGATCAGCATTCCTCCACCTTTTTTCAGCTGTGGCTCCCCTTTAAAAGTAGGCAAAATCATGTCGTTCCCCACCAGTCTAAAATGTAAAAAAATTAAATGTTGCTCATCAAGGGGAAACCTGAGCCTGGGGCGATGCACACAACCACCTTGATGAAATTAACTTAACATCAGAAGCCCCCTCCCCCCTTCACATCAGAGCCCCCCTCCCCAATATCAAAAGGTCTCCCATCACATCAGAGACCCCCCTTCAAATCAGAGGCACTCCCCTCGCATCAGAGTTTCCCCAGTACATTAGAGGGCCCCCCACACACACAAATACCCCCCCACAAAAGTCCTTCCGTGCAAGACCCCCATCACATCAAAGGCCCCCCACACAAGCCTCCCCCATCACAGAGGCCCCCAAAACAATTGGCCCCATCACATTAGAGCCCCCTATTGGATCAAAGCTCCCCACTCATCACAACAGAATTCCCCACATCACATCAGTGGATTCCCTTTCACATAAGAGGTCTCCAGCTCCCCCCAACACATCATAGCCCTCCTTTACATCTGAAGCCCCCCTTTACATCAGAGCCCCCCCCCCCATATCATAGGTCTCCCATCACATCAGAGATCATCCTTCAAATAAGAAGCACTGCCCTTACATCAGAGTTGCCCCAGTACATTAGAGGCCCCTCACACAAGTCCTACCATACAAGACCCTCATCACATCAGAGGCCACCCACACAAGTCCCCCTATCACATCAGAGGCCCCCCACAAGTCTTCCCATCAGAGGCCCCCCACACAAGTCCCCCTATCACATCAGAGGCCCCCCACAAGTCTTCCCATCAGAGGCCCCCCACACAAGTCCCCCTATCACATCAAAGTCCTCCTATACATCAAAACCCCCGCCATCATGCCAGAGGTCTCCCCCCAATCACAATGGACGTCCTCTGTTCACATTAGAGTCACCCAATCCTGTCAAAGGCCCCAGTTGCCGTTGTGCACCCTGATCCTAGGGCCTCATTGGTTGTTATTGTACTGACACTCATGACATTGATCCAAATTGGGTCCCATGCTCACGGCAGCTTGTGGGGGGGGGGGGGGGGAGAGAGAACCAGACAGCACCCGGATAGATCGATGGTGGTCCCAAGCAACAAGTCCCTGACTCCAGCGATTCAGAGCACAGGAGGTAAACTCTAACCAATGGTTATGGATAAACAAGTGACATGGTGTTTACTGGTTTAATAAGTCAATGTGGCAATTCCATTACAAAACTAGAGCTATTCTTTAAAAGGCAAGCCCCAGGCTGCATGAGAAGCTGTCAGTGGCTCCATATGGTCCTGGAAACAATACGTATTGCTCCTAATTATACCAGAACACGCTGTTCATTCAAATCCATGTAGAAAATCTCCCCAGGCGGGTGCTTGATGACGGTAGTACTTTGTTTAAAAAAAAAACAAAAAAAAAAAACAGGGCCCAATCCCGGACCAGCCCCCAACATTACAGCTACGCAATGCATTATAAGTCTTGATACTACATCTTCCAGCATGCCAAAACATTCAGAATATTTGATAAGACACCAGTAATTTTGGAAGACACAGCCACATGCTCTTTAGGGTAAAAATAAAAAATAAAATAAATAAACAAAAAGTCACAACATCATACAGTACCTGTTCCACTCGATGCCGCGTCTGAAGGAAGGGGTCGTAGCGAGCGCGGATCGCTTGCATTGATGTCGGCTATATATATATATATAAAAAAAAAAAATCAGTTGACTAGATTAGCAACAACAAATAATAGAGTCGATAATTTGGAGTTTTCATGCCGTCTTTCACTGGAACTTAGAAGTCTCCTCCGGGATTTTCCTGCATCAGCCTCACTAGCCAAAAGGAATACACAGTGCTGTGATTGGATCCTTCAGCACCCAAGGCAGAAAAGGCCAAAGTAGGACACCTAAAGCCCCGTACACACTATCAGATTATCTGCTGAGTTTTTCCTTCAGATTTACCAAAACCATATAATATGAGGTCAAACCTTAGGAGTTTCAATGTGTATGCAATCAGGCAGGCCCTTCTACTACATGGTTTTGGTAAATCTGAAGGAAAAACTCAGCAGATAATCTGATCTAAACACATAAAATCCCCCCTCCCCAGGTACAAATGTAAATGCATGCATCAGGGGCACCTACACGCATGAAAACATTGATTGCGATACACATCGCCGCACATACCGGAGTGAGCGCAATCATTTTAGCACCAGAGCTCCTCCACAACTGATGGGGCTTTAAAAGTGTTGCCTATGGAAAATATAGGGTACTAAAGTTTGTCACCATTTCACAGGTGCACGCAATTTTAAGGTTTGACATGTTGGGTATCTATTTACTCAGCGAAACCTCTGCTTTTATATTTTAGCAATCAATTGGCTCATTTATTGCGTTTGTGCACCCCAATATTAACTGCATATTTTTTTTATTTTTTTTTTTTTTTTTACAGAAATCTGGGGTTTTCCCTAGACCTTTGCATTAGTATAGTTTAACATAAAAAAAATTGGAACTACCGATATCCCGGTCTCTACTAATGACCAGGAGTCGGCCAAACGTGTGACTGCCGTGACAGCCAGACTCTAACCTAAATACGTTGGTGGCAGCAAAAAAAAGAGTTAAAAGGTAGTCTCTTACTGAGGGATGCAAAAGGATAGTTTCAAGACTGCATATAACAACAACTACTCAATTCTGTTTTCATATTGGCTCTTCACAGAACATGTCCTCACCTCATATCCTGTATAAGACTGGGTTGAATATTCAAAATCTGAATCTGGACCACCGGGACAATACCTAGGGAACATAACAAATATCATCTGATCATCATCATCAACCGATGAGCTAATCTCTCCTCCTATCAGCATGACTGTCTCTGGCCTGCCCCCATCATTCATTGATTTCAGTTCTTCCAATCATAGCGGCTCATCATGCCATCTGGGTATTACCTTGGGGGCAGTCTGCATGCAAAGTCTGCCTAATAACACCCATAAAAAAAATAAAAAAAAAATAAGGGGTATGGCCTTCTCTAACATCACACCCACTTTTCACCATGTCCACCAATCACTGCAGCACTGCTGATGCCCACCCCCCCCCCCCCCCTCCAGGGTAAAAGATAAAAGAGCGGATTGGTGGTACAGTGTATACTTACACACAGATATTCCCAGTGAAGTTGATGTGAGGACAGCGATGGGGTTTGCACATGACGGCAACTACCGCAATCTATAAGAAAAAAACAAAAAAAACACACAAGACGAAATAAAGATGGCACCCAATCACCGATGGATTTACCATTTTTTTGCCAGAACAGATTCTGAACAGAATATTTAGCAAAATAATGAGAAAAAAAGAAACAAACACCACACAGGGACTTTTCTACACTGAAAATCCCATCCGGTAACGTCAGCAGGACTATAAAAAGTCCACCTATCCCCACCCCTCCCTACATGCATACATGGATTTCCTTGGCAGTCTGCTCACACAAGCTTTGTAAGGAAAGGGCTCTTGGGAGATGCAGTTCTGGGTGTAAGGCCTACGCCCATAGACACTGCCCTTGCACCAAGCTTACAAGCCTGAAAAATAAGTGGTTTCTCAATATAGGAACAAATTAAAATATATTTTTTAATTATATATATATATATATATATATATATACATACATATACACACATAAATACATTATATATATATATATATGTTAGATAGAGATTTATATTATATATATATATATATATATATATATATATATATATATATATATATATATATATATAATCACATTACACCCATACACACACAGTTGTGCTCATAACTGTTTACACTTTTTAAATCATAATGACAACAGAAACTAGTCAAATGACCCTGATCAAAAGTTTACATACCCTGGTGATTTTGGTCTGATAGCATGCACACAAGGGGGTTTGAATGGCTATTAAAAAGGTAACCATCCTCACCTGTGATCTGTTTGCTTGTAATTTGTGTGTGTTTTTTTACATATTATATATATATATATATACACACACACACACACACACACACACACACACACACACACACACACACACACACACACACACACGGTCAATGCGTTTCTAGACTCCTAACAGACGCTTGCATCTTTCATCCAGTGCTGCACTGACATTTCTGGATTCTGAGCCATAGGAAAAACAAAAGAATTGTCAAAAGGATCTGCGCGAAAAAGTAGTTGAACTGTATAAAACAGGAAAGGGATAAAAAAAAATATCTAAGGAATAGAGAATGCCAATCAACACGTTCAAACTCTAATCAAGAAGTGGAAAATGATGGGTTCTGTTGAAACCAAACCACGGTCAGGTAGACCAACTAAAATTTCAGCCACAACTGTATGGAAAAAAATAAATAAATAAAAAATGTCCAGGATGCAAAAAAACCCCACAAATAACAGATGAAATACAGGACTTTCTGAAAACATGTGGTGTAGCTGTTTTAAGATGCACAATAAGGAGGCACATGAAGAAAGATGGGCTGCATGGTCGTCACCAGACATTACTACGCAAATGCTGCTTACAATATGCCAAACAGCACAGAGAGAAGCCTCAAACCTTCCGGCATAAAGTCATTTGGAGTGATGAGACTAAAATTGAGCTTTTTGGCTACAATCATAAACACTACATTTAGAGAGGAGTCAACAAGGCCTATGATGAAAGGTCCACCATTCCTATAGTGAAACACGGTGGTGGATCGCTGAAGTTTTAGGGAGGTGTACAAAAGGCACAGGAAATTTGGTCAAAATTGAGGGCAAGATGAATGCAGTATGTTATTAAAAAAATACTGGAGGAACATTTGCATTCATCAGCCAGGAAGCTGTGCATGGGACGTACTTGGACATTCCAACATGACAATAATCCAAAACACAAGGCCAAGTCCACCTGTCATTGGCTACAGCAGAATAAAGTGAAGGTTCTGGAGTGGCCATCTCAGTCACCTGACCTCAATATCATTGAGTCACTCTGGGGAGATCTCAAAACGTGCCGTTCATACAAGACAGCCCAAGAGGAATGGCCAGATTTACCATCTGAGAAGATAAAGAGCCTCATCCACAAATACCACAAAAGACTTCAAGCTGTCATTGATGTTAAAGGGGACAATACACGGTATTAAGAACTGGGGTATGTAAACTTTTGATCAGGGTAATTTGGGTAGTTTCTGTTGACATTATAATATAAAAAGAGTAAACACAGTTGATTGATAATAATTGACTTCAGCCAAACACTGACCATGAGTGAAAGAAAAGTTTTTGTGTTATCATTCATATTCTCTGAAAAATGGCCAAGAAATCATAAATTCTGCCAGGGTATGTAAACTTATGAGCACAGCTGTGTGTGTGTGTATATATATATATATATATATATATATATATATATATATATATATATATATATATATATACACACACACACATACACACAGTGAGGGACAAAAAGTATTTGATCCCCTGCTGATTTCGTGCGTTTGCCCACTAACAAAGAAATAATCTGTCTATAAATTTTAATGGTAGGTTTATTTTAACAAGGAGATAGAATAACAAAAATATCCAGAATAATGCATTTCAAAAAAAGTTATAAATTGATTTGCATTTTAATAAGTGGAATAGTGAAAAAGTGAAGTATTTGACCCCTTTTCGCAAAACATGACTTAGTACTTGGTGGCAAAGCCCGTGTTGGCAATCACAGAGGTCAGACGTTTCTTGTGGTTGGCCACCAGGTTTGCACACATCTCAGGAGGGATTTTGTTCTGCTCCTCTTTGCAGATCCTCTCCAAGTCATTAAGGTTTCAGGGCTGATGTTTTGGAAGTCAAACCTTCAGCTCCCTCCACATATTTCCTATGGGATTAAAGTCTGGAGACTGGCTAGGCCACTCCAGGATCTTAATGTGTTTCTTCTTGGGCCACTCCTTTGTTGCCTTGGCCATGTGTTTTGGGTAATTGTCATGCTGCAATACCCATCCTGACCCATTTTCAGTGCCCTGGCTGAGGCAAGGAGGTTTTCACCCAAGATTTGACCGTACATGGCCCTGTCCATCATCCAGTTGATGCGGTGAAGTTTTCCTGTCCCCTTAGCAGAAGAACACCCCCAAAGCGCAATGTTTCCACCTCCATGTTCAACGGTGGGGATGGTGTTCTTGGGGTCATGGGCAGCATTCCTACTTCTCCAAGCACGGCGAGTTAAGTTGATGCCAAAGAGCTTGATTTTGGTATAATTTGACCACAAACACTTTCACCCAGTTCTCCTCTGAATCATTCAGATGTTCATTAGCAAACCTCAGAGGGGCCTGTACATGTGCTTTATTGAGCAGGGGGATCTTGTGAGCGCTGCAGGATTTCAGTACTTCACGGTGTAGTGAAGGGTGGGGGTGGGTCAGCTACGCCTCTTGATCATTGACCTCTGGGGACCCGCCTGCTGACCTTTGGAGGAGGTCCCTATTTTAATACCAGAGTCCTAACCTTGTTCTTCAAGGGGAAACCCCAAATCTAATGCCCCATACATACGATCAGAAATTCTGCCAACAAAAGTTGGATGTGAGCTTTTGGTCAGAAATTCCGACTGTGTGTCCCGCTCCATCTGACTTTTGCTGGCAGAATTCCAGCCAGCAAAAGACTGAGAGCAAGTTCTCTATTTTTCGGTTGGAAAAAGTTCCGATTGGAAATTCCGATCATCTGTACCAATTCTGACACGCAAAATTCCTACGCATGCTCGGAAACAATTCGACGCATGCGCAGAAGCATTGAACTTTATTTTCTCGGCTCGTTGTAGTGTTGTACGTCACCGCGTTCTTGACGGACGAAAGTTCAGAGAACTTTTGTGTGACAGTGTGTATGCAAGCCAAGCTTGAGCGGAATTCCGTTGGAAAACACGTTTTTTCTGACGGAATTTCTGATCGTGTGTATGGGGCATTACCTTCATGGCATAGTGTGTTACCAATTGTTTTCTTGGTGACTGTGGTCCCAGCTGCCTTGAGATCATCAACAAGATTTTCCCGTGTAGTTCTCGGCCGATTCCTCACCGTTCTTATGATCACTGAAACCCCACGAGGTGAGATCTTTTATGGAGCGCCATATCGATGGAGATTGACAGTTATTTTGTTTCTTCCATTTGCAAATAATCACATCAACTGTTGTCACCTTCACCAAGCTGCTTGACAATGGTCCCATTCCAGCCTTGTGTAGGTCTACAATCTTGTCCCCGACATCCTTGGACAGCTCTCTGGTCTAGACCATGGTAGAGAGATTGGAATCTGATTGATTGCTTCAGTGGACACGTGTCTTTTATACAGGTAACAAGCTGAGATTAGGAGCACTCCCTTTAAGAGAGTGCTTCTAATCTCAGCTCGTTACCTGTATAGACAACACCTGAGAGCCAGAAAGCTTGCTGATTGATAGGAGATCAAATACTTATTTCACTAAAATGCAAATCAACGTACAACTTTTTTGAAATGTGCTTTTCTGGATATTTTTGAGATTTCGGTCTCTCGCTGTTAAAATAACCCTACTATTAAAATTATAGTCTGATCATTTGTCAGTGGGCAAACGTACAAAATCAGTAGGGAGTCAAATACTCCCCCCACCCCCCCGTATCCATTAAATAGAATATATCAGGTGCTTTTAAAAAGGGAACTTCAGTCCCCTTACTGCTGGCACCATACAGGAACTGCCATTTTTGATGGCCCGGCCTCCAGGACCCGGCAGAGCGGCCCACTGGTGCATGCACAGACCGAATAGAGGTCCTATGCCTCCACCTGTGTGCAAAAACTGAATAATAATGACTGGGGATGTGCTTTAGGAGACCTAAATGTTACAGGAGACTGCTAGAGATAAGATCAATAGGGAAAAGCAGATGATTGCCTCAAGGGCCACTTGCAGCCTGGGGCCTTAGTCAATTAGAATTACCAATGCTACATACAAACTGAAAGTCAAGACTGGGAATCCTTGTACATCTAATCCTGATGAAGGAGAGCATTATCTACCGAAACGCGTGAACTGATGGCTAAAGGTTTCCATGCAGGTACACGTGCAAGGTTTTCCTCCCTGACCTGCAAACCCAGTACTTACCAGTGGGTGGCGTCAGAAAGACCCAGCTTAGCAACAATGGCTCATTCAACAAGAGGGTGTGAGCAATCTGGATTAATAAAGCGTGCGTCTTTAGCAGACAGAAAACATTTGGGGAGATTTACTAAAACTGGTGTACACAGATTCTGGTGCAGCTGTGCATAACCACCAATCAGCTTCTAACTTCAGTTTGTTCAATTAAGCTTTGACAATAAAACCCAGAAGCTGATTGGTTACTATGCAGAGCTGCACTAGATTGTATGTGCTCCAATGTTATTTTTTATTATTATTATTATATTAATAATTGTCCAAACGTCAACATCCAATAAGAAATTACCATTATTACTTCAGGTAGGTATAAAAAAAAAAACACAAAATTATTACATCATTAAAATGTATGTAGTTCAATGCAAGCAGTGTACAATCCTGAATTTGACCTGGTATTGGCCTGTACAACAGAGCTCAGACTAAAGGAGGGAGAAGCAGCACAAGGAGCCAATCCCTTGTGCTACATTTTAAGATAGAGTATCTCACAAAAGTGAGCACACCCCTCACATTTTTGTAAATATTTTCTTCTATCTCTTCATGTGACAACACTGAAGAAATGACACTTTGCTACAATATAAAGTAGTGAGTGTACAGCTTGTATAACAGTGTAAATTTGCTGTTCCCTCAAAATAACTCAACACACAGCCATTAATGTCTAAACCACTGGCAACAAAAGTGAGTACACCCCTCAGTGAAAATGTCCAAACTGGGCCCAATTAGCCATTTTCCCTCCCCAGTGTCATGTGACTCAGTGTTACAAGGTCTCAGGTGTGAATGGGGAGCAGGTGTGTTAAATTTGGTGTTATCGCTCTCACTCTCTCATACTGGTCACTGGAAGTTCATCATGGCACCTCATGGCAAAGAACTCTCTGAGGATCTGAAATAAAGAATTGTTGCTCTACATAAAGATGGCCTAGGCTATAAGAAGATTGCCAAGACCCCGAAGCTGAGCTGCAGCACTGTGGCCAAGACCATACAACGGTTTAACAGGACAGGTTCCACTCAGAACAGGCCTCCCCATGGTCGACCAAAGAAGCTGAGTGCACGCGCTCAGCGTCATATCCAGAGGTTGTCTTTGGGAAATAGACGTATGAGTGCTGCCAGCATTGCTGCAGAGGTTAAAAGGGTGGAGGGTCAGCCTGTCTGTGCTCAGACCATACGCCGCACACTACATCAAATTGGTCTCCATCGTCCCAGAAGGAAGCCTCTTCTAAAGATGATGCACAAGAAAGCCCGCAAACTGTTTTCTGAAGACAAGCAGACTAAGGACATGGATTACTGGAACCATGTACTGTGGTCTGATGATTTATTTGGTTCAGATGGTGACAAGTGTGTGTGGCGGCAACCAGGTGAGGAGTACAAAGACAAGTGTGTCTTGCCTACAGTCAAGCATGGTGGTGGGAGTGTCATGGTCTGGGGCTGCATGAGTGCTGCCGGCAGAGACGGCTCTAGGCTTTGTGAGGCCTTAGGCATAACCTAGACATGAGGCCCTACTCACGTCTATAATGGGGAAAAAAAATAATTCAAGCAATAAAAATGAATTGCATATATTAAGAGTACTGGTATCAATGTGCTCAATCACACCAGTACTGAGAGCGCACTGACAGCAGCGCTGAGAGCGCACTGACACCAGGACTGAGATGAGCACACTGACACCAGGACTGAGATAGAGCACACTGACACCAGCGCTGAGAGAGAGTACATTGACACCAGCGCTGAGAGAGAGCACACTGACACCAGCACTGAGATGAGCACACTGACACCAGGGCTGAGATAGAGCACACTGACACCAGCGCTGAGAGAGAGCACACCGACACCAGCGCTGAGAGAGAGCACACCGACACCAGCGCTGAGATAGAGCACACCGACACCAGCGCTGAGATAGAGCACACCGACACCAGCGCTGAGATAGAGCACACCGACACCAGCGCTGAGATAGAGCACACCGACACCAGCGCTGAGAGAACACTGACACCAGCGCTGAGCACACTGACACCAGCGCTGAGCACACTGACACCAGTACTGAGAGAACACTGACACCAGCGCTGAGAGAACACTGACGCCAGCACTGAGAGAACACTGACGCCAGCGCTGAGAGAACACTGACGCCAGCGCTGAGAGAACACTGACACCAGCGCTGAGAGAACACCGACACCAGCGCTGAGAGAACACCAACACCAGCGCTGAGAGAACACCGACACCAGCGCTGAGAGAACACTGATTCACGGCCATGTGCAGTTTTAAAGTGGAGCACTACCCAAAAGGGGAAGCTCCACTAGCTTGCCTTCCTGTTGACACATTTGGCACCTTTGAGGGGGGCAGGTACTTGGTTTTGACAGGTGCCGCTCCCACTTCCGGCTGACTTTGCTGTAGAGCCAGAAGTTCAGCCCCCCTCCACCTTCCCCTGCCATTCGCATGCGTAGGGAACCAGCTATGAAGGCGCAAGGCTTCACTCCTGGATGTCCTTTAGCTGAGATGGCGACGGCAGCACCCGAGATCCAATTGAAAAATTGGCTTGGATGAAGACACCGCTGGATTCATGGACAGGTTAAGTGTCTAGATATTAAAAAAGTCAGATACAGTAATTGTAGCTGCTGACTTTTAATTACTTCTGAAGGAGCCTAGAGCAGCGCCTTAAGGTTTGACATGTTGGGTATCTATTTACTCACCACAACCTCGCTTTTTATACATTCTACCTACAAATTCGGTAATAAATTACATTTAGGTATCAAAATATTTACTTTAGTGTATTTTTTTTTTTTTACTAGGAAACGTTTAGAAAAGAGCCAAGAGCTCCCCCTACTGACTGCTTCCAAAATACAACGTAGTCACACTCTACTTACACTTATAAACCCTAAGTGGGTGACAATGAGTTTGCTAAAACACTGTGCATCAAACTGTCAAACAGTTTTCATAAAAAAATACATTTTACTTTCATTTTTTTAATGGATCTCACAGCAGATTATATATATGAAAGGTCAATTTAATCCTCATTTTTTTCTCTGTAGTGTGTGTATATATACACGCATATATATATATATATATATATATATATACACACACACACACACACACACATATACATATATACACACACACACACACACACACACAGAAAAAAAAAAGGGGGGGATTAAATTGACATTTTAGCGCCAATACATTGATGGGGGTTCAGAGTCTCACCCCTGTTCCTACCTTGCCTACTTCGGCATTGCCCATACTGATGACTTTAATCCACAGCACCTTGCGGCTCTCCTTCCTCTTCTGCAGGTTGGCCTCCATGTCGTGTTCAGGATCGCAGTGACGGCAGTGTGAGGGCGACGGGAGACACACACGGCATAGGGACTCCGCACACCTGCATAAAGCACATACATGAGAAGGAGGAAGATATAAAGAAGATGTATTGGGGGGGGGAGGGGTCAGAAGATGTAGAGGGAGAACCAATAGGTGTATAGGGAAGTCAATAGATACAGTGGGGGTCAGTAGACATAGAGGAAAACCACTAAGAGTATAAGGAGGTCAAGAAGTGTATAGGAAGGTAAGTAGGTGTAAAGGGGGTTGGGAGAGGTACAGGAGGAGTCACATTGATGTACAGGGGGTCAGCGGGTATATAGGGAGGTCAGTAGATTTAATAGGGTTCCGGAGATGTATAGGGAGGTAAGCCGATTTAATGGGGTACCGGAGACGTATAGGGAGGTCAGTAGATTTAAAAAACGGGGTTCAGGAGATGCCAAGCTGGATGGAAAAGGACCAGTAGATGATAGGCTCAGCAATGGCATGCAATGCCAAGCTGCTGCTAAGAAAACAGAATATTGGCATGCATTAAAAAGGGGATCAACTCCAGAGATAAACAATAATTCTCTCGCTCTACAAGACTCCGTCTGCACCTGGAGTATGCTGTCCAGTGCTGTCCACCTGGAGTATGCTGTCCAGTTCTGGGCACCAGTCCTCAGGAAGGATGTGCTGGAAATGGAGCGAGTACAAAGAAGGGCAACAAAGCTAATAAAGGGTCTGGAGGATATTAGTTATGAAGAAAGGTTGCGAGCACTGAACTTATTCTCTCTGGAGAAGAGACGCTTGAGAGGGGATATGCTTTCAATATACAAATACCGCACTGGTGACCCCACAATAGGGAAAAAAAACGTGTGGCCACTCAAAATTAGAAGAAAAGAGGTTTAACCTTAAACTACATAGAGGGTTCTTTACTGTAAGAGCTGCAAGGATGTGGAATTCCCTTCCACATGCGGTGGTCTCAGCGGGGGGGCAATGATAATTTCAAGAAACTATTAGATAAGCACGCGAACGACCACAACATACAGGGATATGCAATGTAATACTGACATATAATCACACACGTAGGTTGGACTTGTGTCTTTTTTCAACGTCGCCTACCATGTAACTATAACTGTGGGTATAGGATTGTATGATTTTTTTTTTAGTTATTTTTTTTTTAGTTATTTTTTTTTTATGGTTGAACTGGATGGACTTGTGTCTTTTTTCAACCTAAGTATGTATGAGATGTATAGGGGAGGTCAATAGATATATTGGGGGTCAAGTAAATGTAGAGGGGAGATCAGGAGATGTATGGAGAGGTCAGGAGGTGTTCAGAGAGATCAATAGCTATATTGGAGATCAGTAGGTGAATGGAGTGGGAAACTGGGAAGGGTATAGAAGAGGTAAGATGTACTGGGGGTCAGTGAGTGCATAGGGAGGTCAAAAGATATATTGGGGGTCAGTAATTACAGAGGGAAACCAGTAGGTGTATTTGGGAGGTCAATACATGTAGTGTGTTGTGGTGATCAGGAGATGTATAAGAAGGTAGGTAGGTGTATAGGGGGTTGGGAGAGGAAGGCATCAGAAGATGTACAGCAGGTCAGCGAGCATACAGGGAGGTCAATAAATGTAGAGTGGAACCACTGGGGGGGGGGGGGGGGGCTGGGAGAGGTATAGAAGGTTTTAGAAGATGAACTGGGGTTCAGGAGATGTATAGGGAGGTCAATAGAGATATTGGGGGTCAGTAGGTGCATAGGGAGGTCAGGAGATGTATAGGAAAATTAGGAGTATAGGGGGTTGAAAGAGGTACGGGGGGGGGGGGGGGGGCGATCAGAAGATGTATGAAGAAGAGGTCAGTAGGTGTATAGGGTTAGGGTGATCAATCGTTATTGTGCAGATCAGTAAGTGAATGGGGGGGGGATAGAAGGGGTCAGAAGATGTACTAGGAGTCAATAAATGTAGAGGGGAATCAGTAGATGTATAGGGAGATCAATTGATATGTTGGGGGTCAGTAGGGGCATGGGGAGGTCAGGAGATGTATAGGAAAAAAAAGAAGGCGTATAGGGGGTTGGGAGAGGTACAGGTGACCAGGAGATGTATGAAGGAGAGGTCAGTAGGTGTATAGGGAGATCAATAGATAAGTTGGGGGTCAGTAGGGGTATGGGGAGGTCAGGCGATATATAGGAAGGGAAGTAGGTGTATAGGGGGCTGGGAGAGGTACAGGAGGAGTCAGACGATGTACATGGTGTCAGGAGATTTAATGGGGTTCAGAAGATGTATAGGAAGGTCAATAGATATATTGGGGGTCAAGTAAATGTAGAAGGGAACCAGTAGGTATACAGGGAGGTCAGGAGATGTATAGGGGGTTGGAAGATGTACAGGAGGTCCAGCAGGTTGGGGGGGGGGGGGTGATCAGGAGATGTATGGAGAGGTCAGTAGCCGTTATATTGGGGGGAGTGGAGAGGGATATAAAAAGGGGCAAGATGATGTACTGGGGGTCAGCGAGTGTATAGAGAGGTCAGTAGATATAAAGGAGTTCGGGAGATTTGATTTACGGGGAGGCCAACAAATCTATCGGGGGTCAGTAAATGTAGAGGGGAACCAGTAGGTGCATAGGGAGGTCAGGAGGTGTATAGGAAGGTAAGAAGGTATATGGGGGGTTGGGAGAGGTACATGAGGATTCAGACGATGTACAGGGGGTCAGTAGATTTAATGGGGTTCAGGGAGGTCAATAGATATAGGTCAGTAAATATATAGGGAGGGCAGTAGATTTAATTGGGTTCAGAATATGTATAGGGAGGTCAGTAGTAGGGGTGCAACGGATCAAAAAACTCATGGATCTGATCGTTCCTCGGATCAGAGTCACAGATCGGATCATTTTTCGGATCAGCAAATAATAATTTAATTTGCAAAAACCTGTGAAAATTCCACCACCATATAATCCCCACTGTAATATCCACAATCTCCCCCACTGTAATATTGGCTGGGTACGGCTATTATTATATTATTATACAGACAGGGAGCTGGAAGAACTTCATCATCTATGATGCCGTCATTATTATTATTATTATTATCATTATTAATAATAATTATTAATAATAATAATTAATAATACATAAAAATAATAATGATGATAACAAACAATATTAATAATAGTAATATTACTTATTATTATATTTATTTATTTTAGTAATTAATGATAATATTATTGATCTTCGTAATCTCAATAATAATTAATAGTGCTATTATTAATATTGTTTGTTACTATTATAATGTATTATTATTAATGCTAATAATAAACACAATAATAAAAAGATAATACATATTATTATTATAAATATTTGTTATCATCATTATTATGTACCATAATTATTAATAGTAAAAATAATAAATATTTATAATACGTTTTATTAGTATTTTATTAACGTTGTGATTATTAACATCATTATTATGTTTTATTAATATTGTCAAGAATAATATTCATCATTGATAATCACAATAACTATAAATAATTATACTAATTATTAATATTCTTTTTTAATATAATCATTATTGTTTCATATTATTATTATTGTTATTATTATTATTATTATTATTAATAATTACTATAATAAGTAATATTACTGATATCAATATTGTTTGCTATTGTCATTATTATTCAGCCATTTGTTATTTTCAAATGTAACCCTCAGCTCAAATAAAGCTGGTTTAAAAAAAAAAAAAAGTCTGTTGGATCTGCACTGTGATGTCCAGGGTCCATATCAGGATGGTTGCAACAGTTGGTGGCAGGTAAAAAAAAAAAAAAAAAAAAAAACGGCAGTTGAGTTGCCATGGTGATGCACTATGATGTCATTGACAGGGTGCATATAAGTACAGCATGTGCAGCAGTTGGTGGTCAGTTACTCAGAGTCTTTCGATCAGAGAGGAAGCGAGTGATTGTGTGTCGTGATTTATATCATTTGACAACATTATTTATAATTGGAGAATGAACATTTTTCGCAAAATGAGTAGGGAAGCAAAGGCTTCTCTGACCACCACCAAAGAGAAACCTGCAGACAAAACCGATATTTATTTAAAGTATTACCAGCCCGCTAAAATGCCCAAAACTACGACCCCTCCAAAAAAGGGGAAGTGGCGGGCGTTTAAACGCGGAGCAAGGAGCGTATTTAAATACGTTTTCCCATGTTTTGGGAAAACAGAGAAGGACATTTCAACAGATGGTAAGAGTGAAATCTAATAATGGAACATTATATAAAATCACATTATCTGCACACAACATTAATATGACATCATTTATACAGAATGTCACCAAACATGTCATTTATGTGTCCCGACAGAAAACACTAATTATAGAAACACCTTCATATGTCAGACAACGGTTGCTATGGGAGCCTCATGTTGATTGGCAGAGTATGGCAGAGTATTGGCAGGGTATTGGCAGGGTATTGCTGGGTACTGCAGGGTATGGAGGGATGGCTGCTTCCATCTCAGGATCTCTCCCCTCCACTGTACAGGTTAGTACAGAGAGGGGAGAGAGGAACCGCTGTTCTGGCAGATAGTGTCCTGCCATCATATAACGTCCGCCCCACAACACCTGAAGTGACGGGGTGAGATTTTTTTCAGTAGTCGCACACTGACCAACCGGGCATGCTGGGACTTGTAGTCCTATGGGGTGACCCCGGGAGGGAATAAGAGGCAATACAGAGGAGAGAGCCCGCCCCCTCCACACTGACCAATCACCTGTGTGCTTACAGCTGGCATCTCAGTAGGCTCTAGTGGTGCATGCGTAGTACGGAGCGGACGGTATATGATGGCAGGACTGTTGTGCCGAGAATGGCTTCCCCGTCGATATCTGCTCCCACTGGCTCTCGGCTCAGATCGTAACTCCGCCTATCCAGCCCTCTGCACTACGGCTCCGCCTCCTCTATCCCGAATGCAAATGGCACTTCTACCTTCCCCGCCCCCTGGCTCTCGGCTCAGATCGTAACTCCGCCTATCCAGCCCTCTGCCTAACGGCTCCTCCTCCTCTATCCCGAATGCAAATGTCAATTCTACCTTCCCCGCCCCCGTGCTCGTCCCCTGGCTCTCGGCTCAGATCGTAACTCCGCCTATCCAGCCCTCTGCCTAACGGCTCCTCCTCCTCTATCCCGAATGCAAATGTCAATTCTACCTTACCCGCCCCCGTGCTCGTCCCCTGGCTCTCGGCTCAGATCGTAGCTCCGCCTATCCAGCCCTCTGCCTAACGGCTCCTCCTCCTCTATCCCGAATGCAAATATAAATTCTACCTTCCCCGCCCCCGTGCTCGTCCCCTGGCTCTCGGCTCAGATCGTAACTCCGCCTATCCAGCCCTCTGCACTACGGCTCCGCCTCCTCTATCCCGAATGCAAATGACACTTCTACCTTCCCCGCCCCCGTGCTCGTCCCCGCGCATACACACATAATGTAATAATATAATATAATATAATATAATATAATATAATATAATATATATATATATATATATATAAATAAATATATATATATATATATATATATATATATATATATATATATAAATAAATAAATAAATATATATAATATATATATATATATATATATATATATATATATATATATATATATATATATATATATATATAAATATATATATATATATATAAATATATATAAATATATATATATACATATATATATATAAATAAATAAATATATATATATATATATATATATATATAGGGGTGAGCTTTTTTCATAAGTCGCAGGAATTTTTACAACACAGCGCACACAGAGCTCACCATGCTTCTTCCACGGTGGCTTCATCTTCCACGAACACAGCTACGGCCTGAGAGGCGGGGCACGCTTTGACCAATAGCCAATCATGAAGCGCTACTGCTTTTAGAGGCGGGACAAATCTTCCTCGATAGCCAATCCATGCTAGCTACAGTCTGCAGGTCGGGACAAACTTCTAATACGGAATCGGCAACAAACAACCGCTTTATGGGCGGGAAAAATCTAAGTCTATCCTAAAAAAACAAACCTAAAGCCTATCAGCAAAGCGCTCCATTTTTCGGGGCGGGACAAACCTTCCTCCGTAGCCAATCATGAATAACGGGCAGTGCGACTGCCATGAGCTGACATCACACAGTGTATATTATAGAGACAGGGAGCTGGAAGAACTTCATCATCTATGATGCCATCATTATTATTATTATTATCATTATTATTATTAATAATTAATAATACACAAAAATAATAATGATAACAAACAATATTAATGATAGTAATATTACTTATTATTATATTTATTTATTATAGTAATTAATGATAATATTATTGATATAGGTGTCCTTTTATGAAGCAGTGAAATCTATTCACTGCTTCATTCTCCGGCATTCACATAGGAGATCTTTCTCCTCTGTGTGCCACTATATGAAGCAGAGTAGATCGCTTCACCCTTGGAGGAGTGAAGCGATCTACAAACGCTTCTAACACTGGAGAACGGCCCCTAATACTGCAATCTCGTGAGACTTTACGAGATTACAGTACTAGAAATTCACTGATACACAGAGATGTCAATATATTAAGCAGTGATAAATTATCACAGCTCAATACACTGACACGCGGTGTGATTAATGTTAGTGAAATAAAGCGTCCCCCTACATAATATATACATGTATACACACACAGACATTATATATACATGTATATACACACACATTATATATATATACATATACACATTATATATATATATGTATACACATACATATGACAGGGGGACATGGTTACAGTGTTGGGGGGTCTGAACGAGGCATAAGGAAGTTAATTATCTTCCTCTTTCCTCCTCAGATCCCCCCGATTCCCTCTTCACTACCCCGGTTCTCCACCTCTGAGTTGGTGAATCGGGGCGTGTGAATTCTGACACAGATCACAAGTGAAGCGCTGAGATCACAGCTTCATATAGTGACCGTTACTGTGTCAGTCTATGTGGATTCTCCATGTGCGGAGATAATCGGCGGGAGAACAAGTTAAACACATCTCCCCCCGATTATCTCTGGTTTATATACTGTTTATGGGCTGTGATCAGCGGCGATCCTCTGGATCTCCACTGATCATTGCTTCATAAACGGACACCATAGTCCCCACTGTAATATTCACAATCTCCCCCACTGTAATATTGGCTGAGTATGGCTGGGTGCGGCTGAGCATAGCTGAGTATGGCTGGGCACGGCTGAGTATGGCTGGGCACAGCTGAGTAAGGCTGGGCACGGCTGAGTAAGGCTGGGCATGGCTGGGTATCGCAGAATATGGCTAGGTATCGCAGAGTATTGGCAGGCAGGGTATTGCTGAGTATTGGCAGGGTATCGCAGAGCATTGGCAGGGTATCGCTAGAGCATTGGCAGGGTATCGCAGAGTATTGCTAGAGTATTGGGGTATTGCTAGAGTATTGGGGTATTGCTAGAGTATTGCTAGAGTATTGGGGTATTGCATGACATGACGCCGGTTTGTTTACAAGTGATCGCTCCATCGGAGCGATCAGTGTGGGTGTAGAAAGATGGGCGATGCTTCGGAGCTAGGCCGAAGCCACGGCCTTTCCTAAGGCAGAGAGCGAGGAGCGCTCCGCGGATCGCGGCATGTGCCAATCCAAGCAGGTTGACCCGTTCGGATCACAGATCGGTGACGATCCATTGCACCCCTACTGGGAACCTTGCTATATACACATATTGGAATCACTGCTATATGTACACATACTGGGATCACTGCTATACACACACACACACACACACACACACACACACACACACACACATATATATATTGTTTGGGGGTATTAAGTGATTTTCTAACAAAAAATACTGATTTAAACCTGTAAACAAAAAGTACCAGAAAAAGCCTGGTCAGCAAGTGGTTAATGATTGACCGGGCAGTGATCCCTGTATGATTATTGGTCTAGTCCTCCTCGTCCAATCACCATTATAATTACTATTTAAAATATCATGAGTGCCAAAAAAAAAAATCTCTTTATATCAATTGCACATCATTTCACCAATCTATGTATTGTACCAAAAATGTAATTGAGGTGTCCTTATTTAAAAAACAAAACAAAAAACTACTTTAACCACTTCAGCCCCGGACCATTTTGCTGGCCAAAGACCAGACCACTTTTTGCGATTCGGTACTGCGTCGCTTTAACTGACAATTGCGCGGTCATGCGACGTGGCTCCCAAACAAAATTGATGTCCTTTTTTCCCACAAATAGAGCTTTCTGTTGGTGGTATTTGATCACCTCTGCGGTTTTTATTTTTTGCGCTATAAACAAAAATAGAGCCACAATTTTGAAAAAAAATCATTATTTTTTACTTTTTGTTATAATAAATATCCCCCAAAAGTATATAAAAAACATTTTTGTCCTTCAGTTTAGGCCGATACGTATTCTACATATTTTTGGTAAAAATAATCGCAATAAGCAATTATTGATTGATTTGCGCAAAAGTTATAGCGTTTACAAAATAGGGGATAGTTTTATGGCATTTTTATTATATAGCCCCTGACCCCCTGTACCATGTCCATACAGCCCCTGACCCCCTGTACCATTTCCATACAGCCCCTGACCCCGTGCACCATGCCCATACAGCCCCTGACCCCCTGCACCATGTCCATACAGCCCCTGACCCCCTGCACCATTTCCATACAGCCCCTGACCCCCTGCACCATGCCCATACAGCCCCTGACCCCCTGCACCATTTCCATACAGCCCCTGACCCCCTGCACCATGCCCATACAGCCCCTGACCCCCTGCACCATGCCCATACAGCCCCTGACCCCCTGCACCATGTTCATACAGCCCCTGACCCCCTGCACCATGTTCATACAGCCCCTGACCCCCTGCACCATGTCCATACAGCCCCTGACCCCCTGCACCATGTCCACACACAACCTCTGACCCCCCTGCACCATGTCCACACAACCCCTGCCTAAAGGTCAGGTTCACTGTTAGGACTAGTGTGAGGGTTCAGCATTTTTGGCTCCTGTATTTGATTGGCTTATGGGTCAAATCGAATGTTAGAATACTTTAACCGTAACATAAAATCCAAAACCTGAGAACTGGTTCCTAAGTCCAAAAGCAACCATGTTACCCATGTATATGAAGAATTTCTAACCAGAAGCATGTTTTATATAGTAACACAAATTAGGTAGACAATTTACATTACACAGATCTAATTCTCTAACAGAAGTCTAAAATGCGAATTTTCTGTTTCTTTCTAGGAGAAAATGACGTCAAGAAACCACTGGATCCACCCATCAGTGGCAACAAGCCATCTTCGTTGGCCGAAGGGACCAGCTGCATCAAGCCATTCAAGAAGTTATCTTTGCAGGCCGAAAGGACCAGCTGCAATAGCACATTGGCTCTCCCCATACCAGCCCCATCCATCAGCCCAGGGTCAGACCCTTTATCCTTGGCCAGCTTTACATTTCATTGTAAGCTGGGAGAGGGAGGTTTTGGAATGGTAAGTGATTAGACTGATTTTCCTATAGTTTGACCATGCAGTAGTCTACCATGTGGATTTTCTTGCAAAATGTAGCCATTCCTGTATGTACCTTGTTATGTACAGTATATGTCTATTACCTGATCAAGACCAATCCCCAACCTGCACTATTATTGTACCATATTAATAATGTATCTCTTTTTTTCTTCAGGTGCTGTTAGCTTCTCATTCAGCATATGACCATCCACTCGCCGTCAAGTTGGTGAGAAAGAGCCGTGTGCTTGTAGAGGGAGGATTTGAGGTCATGGTAGAGCGTGAGGTGCTAGAGGAGACCAGGCACAATGTCTTTTGCACCCATATGTTTGGTGCCTTTCAGACAAATGTAAGTAACCTTCCCCATTCTCACCAAATGCAAACAATGTTATATGGGGCTTGACCACACTGCACTGTCTGCCTCTATAAGTTACCCCACCAAACCCTTGATGACGATCGTTTAACCCTTGTCTTTATCCCTTATTTTCACACAGAAATACCTGGTCTTTGTGATGGAATATTTGAGCGGAGGAGACCTAGAACATCTCATACAGAAGTCAGCTCCAATTTCTACAGATGTCATCCGGTACCTTGCTGCAGACATCATATGTGGACTGCGATACCTGCACAGCAAGGGAATCATACACAGGTAAGTATTATAATAATATGATTAACCATGGAGTAAAGTGAAGGGTGACATCACCGAAATTGCTACTTTTAATTATGGATAAAATGGTAAAATCAACCCCTGGCTTCTGATTCATAGGTGACATAATGGCAGTATTTTCTATACCTGTCTCTTATAAAATCTACAGAAGTCTTAGTTCTCTTGTCCTATTTTTAATGAAAGATGCATGAGAATCCAGCTGGGCAAGTCAGACTTCCCCATAACCATTGTGGGATAGAAGAAGCTGTGATCCACCCATTACTAAAATTCTGTGTGTGCTTTTTTTTTTTGGATCCTGTACCCTCAGGCAGTGGTCTTCAAACTGTGGCCCACTGGGCCAAATGCGACCCTTTGCTTGCCTTGCTGGCCTTTGGGGCACTGTTTCTTCCACTGATATGAAACCCAATTCTTCCCAATAACACTATATTCAATTTCTGTAAGGAAGGCGCCAACCCATAAATGCTTTACATACAACTTCTGCCCCTTTAAGTGTGAATCACACAACATACGTTTATCAATGTAAAAGTCTGGTGCTGCTATGTTTATATTACACAAACCTGAATACTTCCCAATATTCCAAAAAATAAAAAATAAATATTCGACACTTAATCCCACAATTGATTATGGAAAACAAATACCAATATGAATTATGTGAATATCAATAGTGCATTCATACTTTTCTATTTAAAATAAAATGTGCACAAAAAATCTTGCAAAATATTGTGCGTGAAATTTTCAAATCACATAATTATTATTATTATATAGTGCCAAAAGTTTATGCAGTGCTTTACAATGTAGAGGGGGGGACAGCACAATTACAGTACAATACAGAAGGGACAGGAGGTCCCTGCTCGTAGAGCTTACATTCTAAAGGGAGGGGCTGGTGGTACAAAGGTAATAATGGACGATGGACAATGGAAAATGGACAAATAAACTCAAAGGGCCCCTAAAATGTATGGATTTTTACGAATTTATAAGGCGTCTTAAATATATAGTTATCCACCAATGAAATAGGGGCAGCGGGTACTTAAGTCTCCCAGGAAAATTGTGGCAACCAGAATTCCTGATGATGCCTCTAAAGGCGAAATGCATAGAGATCAGGGTGCTGTCCAATACTGTGGATAACCAATGACGCCATATCCAGGTACTGGTGGAACGCACACTCACCGGTACCATTGGCAAAGAAGACGAGCATGTTAAACTTTCTTTCAAGCACAGTGGATGGACACATGTACTGTAGTGTTGAAACTTCACTGCAAAGTGGATTTAAATAAAACATTTTAGATTTTTTGATGTTCGTTTGATGTTGATCACAGCACTATTTTTTTCCTTTTTTGTTTTTCATGGATTTCTGTGGCATTAATACGAATTATGTGATTTGAAAATTTCACGCACAATATTTTGCGAGATTTTTTTCTGCACATTTTCTTTTAAATAACAAAGTATGAATGCACTATTGATATTCACAGCATTCATATTGGTATTTGTTTGTATAATCAATTGTGGGATTAAGTGTACAATCATTTTAGTTTTTTTGGAATATTGGCCAACGTATAACACGCACCCCAAGTTTAGGAGGTTAATTTTAAGAGAAAAAAAAACTTTTAGGAGGGAAGTTTAAGGAAAAATAAATACATTTAAATGCCCATCAATGCAGCCTTATCAGTGACCATCTGCAGCCTTGTCCATCATTGCAGCCTTGCCCAGTTTCCATCTGCAGCCTTGCCCAGTGCCTTTGCAGTCTTGCCAGTCTTTTGCAGGATTGCCCTGATTTAAATTTGGCACTGATCTCCTCTGACTGAGCGGAGAGGAGTGAGTGGAGCCAAGATATACAAAGCCGAGTGTACTTCAGCTAGACTCGGCTCTGCTCACAGTCCCACCCATCTCCACTGATTGCGAGAGGAGAGGAGCGAGCGCCGCTGACATACAGAAAGCCGAGTGCACTTTGGTTAGACTCCGCTCTGCTCACAGTCAGGGGCAGGACTGCAAGAGGAGCCGAGTCTAGCCAAAGTACACTCCCCGGCTTTCTGTATGTCAGCGGCGCTCACTCCTCTTGCAATCAGTGGAGATGGGCCGGACTGTAAGAAGAGCTGAGTAAAGCCGAGTGTACTTCAGCTTTGTGTATCTTGGCTCCGCTCGCTCCTTTCCTCACAATCAGCGGGGGATCGGCGTATAACACTCACCCACAATTTTCCCATGATTTTAAGGGGAAAAAAGTGCGTGTTATATGCCGAAAAATATAGGTAATATAAATATAACAGCGCCAGACTTTACCATCTATAAACTATTCTTCCCAATGACACCAACAATGAGGCACCATTCCCCACTGACCCATGGGCACTATGTCATTTTTTTACTCCCACCGACCAACAAAAGCTTGAAGGACAGTAAGCTGGCCCTTTTTTTAGAACGTTTGTAGACCCCTGCCCTAGGATCAAAGTCTTCCAATACTTGTGTTATTGTGTGATATATACTAACTCTTTCTTCGCCTTACAGGGACATTAAGCCAGCAAATATTCTTCTGAGCAGCACCGGCCACGCAAAGATTTGCGACTTCGGACTGTCCGTCAGGGACATATTCCAACCAAAGAAGTACGCAGGACAGGGTGCAGGCACCAACCTCTATTGTGCCCCTGAGGTAAGAAACAGTCTACTGAATTACTTTTAGGGTTTATCTAGATACTCATCTCTTCGTTATTGGGTATAGTAGAGTTAAGTGGGCATTTCACTTTCACTTAGTGAAAATTGCCTCCTCTCATGTCCTGGGTGTCCCATGTCATTGGGTTTCCAGGCTGGGACTAAATAACTAACAAAAAGTGGGCAGGGTTGAATCCTAAAGAAATTTTCCGAGTTCCTCTGAGGCTGATAGATGAATAAAATAGATAGAGATAGATAAAAAAAAAAAAAGCCATCAGGCCCTTTTCTAGTTTAGGATTTACATACACTTTAAAGTGGAGATTCGCAGAAAAATGGAACCTCCGCTTTTTGGAACCCTCCAGTGTCACATTTGGCACCTTTCAGGGGGGAGGGGGATGTAGATACCTGTATAATACAGGTATCTGCACCCACTTCCGACATAGACTCCCACGGGAGTCACGTCCCCCCTGCTGTGTTCTGGGAAACACACAGGTCCCATAACACAGCAGGGACCAGTAAGGACACGCAGCGCGACTCGTGCATGCGCAGTAGCGAACCGGGAAGTGAAGCAGCAACTATTCAAAACCATAATGAAAAAACAAAAATAACCCGGAGAGATCAGGACACTTGGGAGGATTAATAGATCACTTATGCTGACATAGATCTATCTCTGTCCCATGCCTGGCATGACAATGTTCTCATAATTCTCTTTTCTTTCTACAGGTCCATAACCGTCAACCGTATGATGCCATGGTTGACTACTTCTCACTGGGGATCCTACTATACGAATTGGCCACTGGTGAGCACCCATTGTGCGACTGTTACATGAGTGACTCAGAGGTGGCCGACGCAATTAATCAAGAAGATCCGATGTACCCCCCAGAGATGATTGCTGACCTCAAGGACCTCATTCGAAGGGTAAGTAGAAAAAGATCTTTATACTGGGAATATAGCACATAGAAGGAAAAAGAAATGGCAATTTTTTGCAGGGCTGGCTAATTTAAGCATATATGACACCCCATTCCTGATGGAAGAACTATTCTGCCTGCCGAGTGCCACAGTGGGGATACATTTAACATAAGGGGCAGTGGTTGGGGTATGGTAAAAACGTGGCTAAACAAGGCTTAATAGAATGCTTTTTACATACTGTACAATATTATTATAACATAACAGTAGTCTGATGGGGGGGTCAATAGATTACTATTAGAGACACATTTTAAAAAGGGATTATATTGTCTTCTTATTGCTTGTTCATATTTGACATTCTGTTTCTCCCTTTATAGCTTCTTCGGAAAAACCCAGAGCGCAGGCGAATGGATCTGCAAGACGTTCAAGAGCATCCATTTTTCCAGGGGATAAATTGGACTGAGGTGGAGTTGGGACAGTCACCCCCAATAAGTCATTTGCTATCTCTACCTGTAAGTATATTATTAAGAAAGAAGTTTGGGCACATGGGGGGTAGAGGTTTTAGGGCTCGTTCACACCAGAAAACGTGTTCTATAAACGCTTTGGACTTGAGAACTGTGGAGGTGTCAATACAATGCTAATGACGCCCCAAACGTAGGTCACAAACACGGTGCATGCACGGGATTTTATGGTACAGAGGGTATTGCGACTGCATTGCGTTTTTTTAAAATAGAGTATGTACTACTTTTGTTGCAATCCAGTGTGATTTCAGCCCATTCAAGTGAATGGGATAAAAATGCACTGGCACAGGAATCGCACAAGAATGTGAGCGAGTAAATGATGTGCGCTTAACTTTTATGATCAATTTCTGTCTAAACTAGTGAGATTAATGTTTCCTATTTTTTTCTTTGCAGAGCCCAAAGGCCCCACTACATCAAAAATTTAACATGGCCTATATTATGGCCTCGGAAGAGCAAAGAACTTCAATAACATCAGAGGACCAGCGGCTCTTCATCAATTTTAAATTTATGAGCGAAGGATTTAAGATGAAAACATCCCCTCGAGTCACCACCACCACCACCAGATAAAAGCTGCACCGTGGATGGAGAAATCGCACCGGCATCAGATTTTTTGGGGTATTTTATTGCCAGTGTGTGTGACAGCAGGTTGCCTAAGCTATTTTTATTATCATTCATATTATTCGTAGTGTTCTTATTTGCTATTTATATAAAGGCAGCATTTTAGGCAGCACTTTACAATATAAATTTGGACAGTACGATAATAAGAATACAGTAAGAATAAGAGGGCCCTTCATCACCTACATCACAGGGGGGCTCTCACCTACATCACAGGGGGGCTCTTACCTGGGAAGAGGATTGAGGGGATGCCGTGGGAGGAGGGACAGAGGTGACACCGTGGGAAGAGGAACAGAGGGAGCGCCGTGGGAAGAGGAACAGTGGGGACGCCGTGGGAAGAGGGACAGAGGGGACGCCGTGGGAAGAGGGACAGAGGGGACGCCGTGGGAAGAGGGACAGAAGGACGCCGTGGGAAGAGGGACAGAAGGACGCCGTGGGAAGAGGGACAGAAGGACGCCGTGGAAGGAGGCAGAGGGGACGCCATAGGAGGCGGGACAAATGGACGCCATGGGAGGCGGGACAAATGGACGCCATGGGAAGAGGGACGTCATGGGAAGAGGGACAGTGGGACACTATGAGAAGAGGGACGCTGTGGGAAGAGGGACGATCTGCGAAGAGGGACAAAGGGACAATGTGGGAAGAGGGACAGAGGGATTATTACACACTTTTTTTTTTTTTTTTTTTTTTAACAGAAATTTTTTTATTAGACAAATCAGCATTACATTGCAAAGTACAGTACATCCGATATTACACAGTTATAGAAAGAAAAAAAACACCTTCATCCAGTAATCATTCTTAAATGAATAATCCAGCAGTACAGATAACAGGAGTAGCCATTACTCTATCATAAATGCAGGACATCCCCAGCGGAACTTCACAGTCATCATGCAGGTACCTGACATTTGCGCGAGCATGCGGAAGGGGGGGAGGGGGGCCAGGGAGGAAATGGTCGGGAGAGAGAGAACAGGGCGGTCAACTGGGGGGGGGGGGTGGGGGGGGGATCCACCACCGTCTCAGTTCAACTCAAAGTTAGGGGGAGGGGGAACCAAGATCAGCAGACGCGTCTATCCAGGAGTATTACACACTTTTTAGTCACCTTTTTGATTATGTAATTGGCTTCCCCCAACGGCTTGTAGAATCCCTACTTAGACGGGGGAGAGAGCCAGCTTGAGTTGTAATAATTTGTTAGCAGTGAAGTGGAGGGATTCACAGAATGTTTTCATTCTGTCCTCCCTTCACGCAGATACGACAGTCAAAACTTCTATGGCGACTGGTGTTGTGGAGAAACCCCTCTGTGTCCATGAATACAACCTTAATATGGGAGGGGTGGACCTCAACGACCAATTGTTGGCACTGTACCCAATTGCCCGTAAGACCAGATGCTGGTACAAAAAGGTGTCTGTATACTTATTTCAATTGGCTCTGCTGAACGCTTTTTGCTATACAAAGCTTCAGTACGGACTGGATCCTTCCTCAAATTCCAAGAAGAGATCTTTACAGCCCTTTTGTTTCCAGACGGTGCTGTGGCCCACCTTCCCAACACAAATTAAGTGAGCCGGCTGCACAAGAGGCATTTTCCACATGTCCTCACTGGTACCCCTACCCAAAGAACACCCCAAAGAAGATGTCGTGTCTGCAGAAAACTCGGATTTAGGCGTGACACTCACTTTTATTGTCCCTCCTATCCTGACCAACCTGGTCTCTGCATCGGTGACTGTTTCAAACGCTATCACACACTATTGGAGTATTAGCGTAGGGTACAGCACTACACACTCCTTTCACAACCACAGTTAACAAAAAGAGCATACATGCCTAAGCATGGGGGCAGGGGTGGAGGAGCGATTTGCATTAGGGGTGGATTGCCCCCATGCTTCAGCATATATTTTTTAGGCACAGATTGTGTTTAAAAAAAATCTTTTTACTATGTTTTGTTGCATTTGCTTTGCAGGTATGGTAAGTCTAACTGTTATACTGTAATTTTACTTTGTTTTATTGTTAACCATTATTTGCTTAGCAGGTACGCCATTCAGCTGCAGCACTGATTTATTTATCTTGACAGCAACAGCGTTTGCTTCCACGATACGTAAAGCCGTGACTCCAGCACTGTCGGAGGTGATTTCACCACCACAGTAAAAAAAGAGCATATACGGTATGCCGAAGCATGGGGGCAGGGGTGGAGGAGTGATTTGCTCCTAACATTAGGGGTGGATTGCCCCCATGCATAGGGGGCAGGGGTGGAGGAGTGATTTGCTCCTAACATTAGGGGTAGATTGCCCCCATGCATAGGGGGCAGGGGTGGAGGAGTGATTTGCTCCTAACATTAGAGGTGGATTGCCCCCATGCTTCGGCATATATTTTTTAGGCACAGATTGTATTAAAAATGTTTTCTTTTTACTATGTTTTACGCCATTCAGCTGCAGCACTGATTTATTTATCTTGACAGCAACAGTGTTTTGTTCCCACGATACGTAAAGCCATGACTCCAGCTCTGTCGGAGGTGATTTCACCACCACAGTAAAAAAAAGAGCATATATGCCGAAGCATGGGGGCAGGGGTGGAGGAGCGATTTGCTCCTAACATTAGGGGTGGATTGCCCCCATGCTTTGGCATATATGCTCTTTTTGTTAACTGTGATGGTGAAATCACCTCCGACAGCGCTGGAGTCACGGCTTTATGCTCCAATCATCTCTATGGCCTAAGCATGGGGGCAGGGGTGAAGGAGCGATTTGCTCCTAACATTAGGGGTGGATTGCCCCCATGCTTAGGTGGTAGGGGTGGAGGAGCGATTTGCTCATAACATTAGAGGTGGATTGCCCCCATGCTTCGGCATATATTTTTTAGGCACAGATTGTGTTTAAAAAAAATCTTTTTACTATGTTTTGTTGCATTTGCTTTGCAGGTATGGTAAGTCTAACTGTTATACTGTAATTTTACTTTGTTTTATTGTTAACCATCATTTGCTTAGCAGGTACGCCATTCAGCTGCAGCACTGATTTATTTATCTTGACAGCAACAGCGTTTTCTCCCACGATACGTAAAGCTGTGACTCCAGGACTGCCGAAGGTGATTTCACCACCACAGTAAAAAAAAGAGCATATATGCCGAAGCATGGGGGCAGGGGTGGAGGATCTATTTGCTCCTAACATAAGGAGCGGCTTACCCCCATGCTTCACAATATATTTTTTAGGCACAGATTGCGTTAAAAAATATATTTTTACTAATGGTGCATGTATGCCCATCATTAGAAGCGGGTGGATGAAGGGCGGTATTCTAATGGTGGGCATACCCACTGATCAGTCTCTTTTTTTTTCCATTCAGCCCACAGGCTGCATGAAAAAAAGAACACTACAATGTATGCCTAACAAGGACCAGTGGCGTACTGGTATGTTGCTGGACTTTGAGTGGTTATACCAGAATGATGCCTGCCTGTTTAGGTGTCATCTTGGTATCATTCTTTTCAGTGAGCGGTCGGCTTTCATGTAAAAGCAATCCTAGCAGCTAATTAGCCTCTAAACTGCTTTTACAAGCAGTGGGAGGGAATGTCCCCCCCTCCCACCGTCTTCCATGGATTTCTCGGGCTCTCCTATCCCAACAGCAATGCCAAGCTGCGGTTTCCAAAGCGAGCAAAGTCCTTTCCTGTATTAAGAGAGGTATGGACTCCAGAGAGAGAGAGATATCATTTTGCCCCTGTTCAAATCATTAGTAAGACCTCATCTGGAATATGCAGTTCAGTTTTGGGCACCAGTTCTCAAAAAGGATATCGGGGAACTGGAGAAAGTGCAGAGAAGGGCAACCAAACTGATAAGAGGCATGGAGGAACTCAGCTATGAGGAAAGATTAAGGGAACTGAATTTATTCACTCTTGATAAGAGGAGATTAAGGGGGATATGATCAACATGTACAAATATATAAGGGGTCCATATAGTGAACTTGGTGTCGAGTTATTCACTTTACAGTCAACAAAGAGGACAAGGGGGAACTCTTTACGTCTAGAGGAAAAGAGATTTCATCTCCAAATATGGAAAGGTTTCTTCACAGTAAGAGCTGTGAAAATGTGGAATAGACTCCCTGCAGAGGTGGTTATGGCCAGCTCAGTGGATTGCTTTAAGAAGGGCCTGGATTATTTCCTAAGTATACATAATATAACGGTACTAACATTTATAGGTAAAGTTGATCCGGGGAAAATCCGATTGCCTCTCGGGGGATCAGGAAGGAATTTTTTCCCCTGCTTTAGCAAATTGGATCATGCTCTGCTGGGGTTTTTTGCCTTCCTCTGGATCAACTGTGGGTATAGAATTGGGTATTTAAAAGATTTTAAAATTGAAAAAAGAAAAAAAAGTTTTTCTTTTCTTTCTTCATTTTCAAAAACAAATGAGAGCTGCAAAATACTCACCATGCCTCTTAGCAAATACCTTGGGGTGTCTACTTTCCAAAATGGGGTCATTTGCAGGGGGGGGGGGTGCTATCTGGACATTTCAGGACCTCCGTGACTATGATAGGTACTGAGGAGTAAAATCACCACTTTACACCCTTAGAAAGCCTGAAGGCGGCAATTGGTTTTCAGGGTCCTGTACGCAGCTAGGCTCCCAAGTCTCACACATGTGATATCCCTATACTCAGGAGAAGCAGCAGAATGTATTTTGTATTTTGGAGTGCAATTCCACATATGCCAATGGCATGTTTGAGCAATATATCAAATAATATACATCTATATATATATATATATATATATATATATATATATATATATATATATATATATATATATATATATATATATAGTGACAACTTGTGTAATTTTGTTTTTGTCATTTTTAAATCACTTGTGACAAAAAAATAAAATATTCAATAGGCTCAACATGCCTCTCAGCAATTCCCTTGGGCTGTCTACTTTCCAAAATGGGGTCATTTGGGAGGGGGGGGGGGGTTGTACTGCCCTGCCATTTTAGCAATTTTACCTACTAGCATTTTAGTAGGTACGATGCCCGGCAGGTGTGGAGATGCGACTCGGTGTACATCTTGCGGCATGTATGTGTTCCGGGTCCCCACTTTTTATGGCAATGACTTGCATATAAGCCTTTAAAATTAGCACTTTTGATTTTTCACGTTCATGTCCCATAGACTTTAACGGTGTTCACGTGTTCGAACAAATTTTTTACTTGTTCGCATGTTCTTCTGCGAACCGAACCGGCTCATCCCTGTCTTTTGGCCTTTGCAACTCCCTCGCAACTTTTCAGCATTTCATTAGTGATGTGCTGAGAGATCTGCTAGTTTGCCAAATCTGTACGATATTCTAATCTTTTCTGATAACCTTGAGGAGCATCGCAAATAGGTTTGTGCGGGTTCCGAATCAACTTTACATCAAATTGGTGAAATATGATGAGAGTTTGAACACACCCAGATCCATTTCTTAGGATTCATCATTTCTCTAGAATGAGAGAGCAAGGATCCCAAGACGATCGAAGCAGTGGTGGATTGGCTTGTCCCTAGGAACGTTAAGGAAATGCAATGATTTGTACAATTTGCCGACTTTTACAGAAGATTCATAAGGAATTTCTCAAGATATTGTCATTGAAAACCAGTCATTGTCCTTTCCCTCCCTGTGCCCCTGTAGCACATATTTGGGACTGGTTTGATTGTTTGGTCCCAGGTTTCATTCCCAGCTAGGCACATGGTAATTTACAGCCACTCAAGTCAGAAAACAGGCTGCATGTCTTTTTGTGGTCTTATTTTGTTAAAGAACTGGGATAGGGCGAAGGTGAGCCTTGGGATACTCGAACAAACTTCAACACACTGTAGTAGGAGGGCACTAAAACTGATTTATTCCTTCAGGATGATGACATGCCCTTTAAAATTGAGGGTACACTGGTACTATATAGGGCAATTTATGAAGTGTGTTCTGTGCGGTTTGTTGTGCATATTAACCCGGATACTGCACTATTGGAAGCTGTCTTTTCTATTTATTGCCTATGATCTACTTGTGAGCTGTGTGGAGCCATTTTGGAGAAGGAATCCCATGGATCTTAAGGAAACCCGGACCATCGGAGTTTGGTCCAACAGATTGATCTGCTCTAATGGTTTATTGACCTCTTTGGGGTCTATAATGAAAGTGAGCTTGTGCTGCACCTGGTGAAAGGAGCACAAGTTGGAAATTGTTGAAACACCATGGTGTCATCTCAATAAAGCATTTTATTAAACAGAGCCTTTCTGTAGTGCACAATTTATAAGAAGTTTTACTATTCATATTCTATTTTATTGGACTTTTTTGCATTATTCATTTATATTTTCGTTCAAGGATTTATTTTTCACTGGTTCTTTGACTTTGTGACATGTTTACATGTATAGTCATTTATTGTAAATTTTTAATTATCACCCTTCCATAGTATTGAGGCAGCGCGATCACACATTTTTAATATTGATTTACCTTCAGGGTTAAACACAGTGACTTCTCACAGGCCCACACAGGCCCCCAAGGACACGGTCACATTCCAGATTAAAATTTTACTGCACATTTATGGGTCCCAAGTGGCGGCTTCGGGACCCCCCCTTTTTTTTTTTTACAGACACTAGCAGCAGCGCCCATCAAATTTGCCAATGCTTAGTCTATAGATCCGGCCGCCGCTGCCCACAGCCACTGTAACTAGCCTGGCCGAGTGATCTGGTTACTATGCTGTGCCGGCATTCCATCAATACAGGGGACAGGGCTGCCCAGAGCTGGAGAGAGGCACTACACTCAAGAGGACTGGAGATTGTGGAGGAGGCTGCTCACTGTGAGCGGCTCACACAGACACAAGAGACAGGCCAAAACACGTTTCTATTTTCAGCAAAGTACACTGCCAATATTGCCTTGTTTTATCATGTGACTACATTACAGAGCAGACCCATTTGTTTTTTTTAATTTACCATTAACCACTTCCTGCAAAATCACGTACCCGTACGTCATTTTGTTGAAGTAGTTGTACCGGAGTGATGCCTGCAGCTACAGGCCTGACCCTGGTACTGGTTTTTAGAGTTGACGGTCGGCTTTCTAGTAACAACAACCATTGTGGCTAAGGGGAGGTGCCCCCCTCCCATCACCTTCCGCCAATCTCCCATCCCACCAGCCATCACGTCCACTGAAATACTTATTTCATTAATTAAAATGCAAATAAATTTATAACTTTATTTGAAATGTGTTTTTCTGGATATTTTTGTTATTCTGTCTCTCACTGTGAAAATACACCTACCATTAAAATTCTAAGCTGATAATTTCTTCGTCAAAAATACTTTTTCCCCCTCACTGTAAGACCCAATAACCCTCCTTTGCACTCACAACACCAAGATTGGCGTTTCTGAATGCTTTCGATTTTCAAAAACATGGTGCCAATGGTTTCTGAGTAAACTGGAATTGATGTCAAGTCATCGGTTACTGTTATGACCAGCCGATCAACGCCGTTTTCAGCTTTGTTTGGCTGTCTGACCAGCCAGCAGACACGCTGGCTGGTTGCTCAGGTCTCCCAGATGGAACGAGAGAGCCGCGGAAGACAAACGCTGCAAAATGCACAGTAAAAAATAAAAAAAATTTAAAAAGTAAAAAGATTTAAAAAAATGAAGTCCAGTCTTTGTAGTTAAAATAACAAAATACCAAGTGACTTGTGGTGGTATCCAAAGTGACTCGTGCATATATTAAGCCACAAATCTTGTGCAAATAGTGAAGTGACTTCCATGCTCTCCTTCAGTTCTCCACTCACCAGATCATAGCACCCTTGCAGGGGTAAAGCGCATGGAGTGAGTGTATGGCGGTATCTAAAGCAATCACCTCCTCTTTGAAACGTCCAACCTGAAGGAGGTTCATCCGACTCGGTGCTTTGCAGTTGTCCTTGTTGAGGTTCAGACAGCAGTATTAAATCCCCCTCATGAGGAGGATTTACTAGTAAGGAAAATGATACTGCTGTCTGAACCTTAACAAGGACAACTGCAAAGCACCGAGCCGATTGAACCTCCTTCAGGTTGGATGTTTAGGACAACTGCAAAGCACAGATTCCGATGAACCTCCTTCAGGTTGGATGTTTCAAACAGGGGGTAATCTCTCTGGATACCGCCATACACTCACAACATGCGTTTTACCCTTGCAGGAGTGCTATGATCTGGTGAGTGGGGAACTGAAAGGGAGCACGGAAGTCACTTTACTATTTGCACAAGATTTGTGGCTAAATATATGCACGAGTCACTTTGGATACCAGCACAAGTCACTTGGAATTTTGTTATTTGCACTACAAAAACTGGACTTCACTTTTTATATTTTTTTGTACGTTTATTTATTTTTTCTGTGGAGGAACATTTAGGATGATTTTTTTCTGATGAATTTTCTGAATGTAATTTCCTCATATTGAATTTTTTTTATATCGATTTTCAAATTTTTTACCTTTACGGTACCGGTTGGAACCTATACACAACTCTGTACCCAAACAAATAATAGAGCACTAAATGATAGAGCACTAAATGTATACACCTCTTTGGTATAGGATATAGAGTGAGAACCCTTTTAAATACACTAGATTCACACATTGACATATCTCATGGCTTGTTACTTGGTAAATTTCACTCTCACCTGAGAAGATTGACTCACCCAGGAGTTTCACTCTTCGGGTGACGGGTAGCGCCACTCACCCCTATACTTGCATATATATATTTTTTTTTTTTTGCAAATATACGTTTATTCAAGAATTTTTCACACAAAAAAGGGTAGAGCCCCCAAATAAAAAATAACAACATAGTCAGTGGAGGTCGCAGCCTCCAGAATGTGCATCACATTAACAGAAATACGACTCCCAGCTGATATAATACATCGTAAATAGTTAGTCGACTGTACCATAAACATCCCCTCTGTCGGTTCCGGCAGAGGGGGCCGAAGATATACCAGAGCCAGTCAACTTCTCAGCTACTGGACCCATAGGCCAGGATCATGGCCATAGTAAGCAGTTAGCAGGTCGTATTGATACAAAAAGGAAAAAGGGGGTCAACAATTAGCGTACCCACAAGAGAGAAAAGAGAGGGGGTGAAAATTACAGAACAGGAGAGAAGGGAGAAAGAGAAGGGGGGTGGAATAAAAGAGAAAAGCAGTGAGAAGGAAAGGGAAGGGGTGGAAGAGGGGGGGGATAAGGGAAGGAAGGTAAGAGAAAGATTAGGGAAAGGGGAAGGGGGAAAGGAGTGGAGGAGATTCGGAGTTCCCAACAGTATCGTCTCTTACCGCCCAAGGAGGGCTCTGCCTTCTGGCGAGTACACAAACGTGTTCCAAAGGGACCAGGTCTTTCGGTAAATTTCCTGCCTATCCTGGGCAGTCATTATCAGATCTTCCAGTTTGTTAATTTCTTCCACCCGCCGTAGCCACATCGCCACGGAAGGAGGAGTTTGTTGCTTCCAGAGCAAAGGGATGCAAGATTTGGCCGCGTTGGTGAGATGGCGCAGTATTGACCGCGCATATCTCTTGGGGGGTATGTCTGACATATGTAGGAGGAAAAAGGCTGGGTCATTCGGAATTTGCCACTCCGTAAACTGTTGGGCAATGTTTCGGACTGCCGTCCAAAAGTCCAAGAGCCTGGGGCAGGACCAAAAAACATGTATGATCGTACCTCTATCCTCCCCGCAGCGCCAGCAATATGCAGATGCGTCAGGGAAGACAAGGTGGAGGCGACTAGGGGTCAGGTACCATCTCGTGAGGATTTTATAATTTAACTCCTGCGTCTTGGTGCATATAGAGGACTTCAGGGTGAACCGCAGAGTCTGCGCAACCTGCGCAGGCGTGAAGGTGCAACCCAAGTCCCTCTCCCATTTCGCGAGACTAGAGATACGGTGCGTTGGTGGTGGCGTATTAAGCTGTGTATACATCGCAGAGAGAAGTCGGGAAATAGGTTCCGTACCCGAAAAATGTTCCTCAAACTCGGTCAACGGTCTAGAATAGGCCGCGGGGTTCGGGATGGACTGAAGAAAGTTATGGAGGCGCACGGCGTCCCAGAAATTTAAACCATAAGGACCTCTGAGATCCATAAGGTCACTGATGGAAACCCAGCCGTCCCGACCTACAAACTGAGAGGCCCTAGTAAGGCCGGAGTCCCGTAATCGACGAAACTGCATCGCCGGTAAACCCGGCGGGAAGCTAGGGTTGCCGAGAATTGGCGTCTGCGGTGACGACCCGTTCGTCAGGGAGTGGTGGAATGCCGCTTTCTCACTCTGGTAGAGGGTGTTACCTATAAGCGGGTGGGCTTTCACTTCCCTTGGTAGTTCCGTCCTGCACCAGAGAGCGGACTTCAACGGGACCGGCACTGGTGCTGCTCTATCTGGGCCCACAATTTGGTGGGGAGATTGCGAGCCCAATCAATCACCCTACTCAAATGAGAGGCGTTATAATACTGCTTAATGTCTGGTAACGCCACACCTCCGTGCCGCTTAGGAAGGGATAGTTGGGAACGTGGCATCCGAGGCTGCTTCTGTGCCCAGACAAAGCGGGTAAACAGTGCCTGTACCTGTTTAAAATAAACAGAGGGAATTTTGATCGGTAGAGTCTGAAATAAATACAGGTATTTTGGCAAGATGCACATTTTTAGTAGGTTACATCTACCGAACCAGGAGTGCGTCCCTTTGTGCAATGAGTCCAGGAGCAGCCGCGTCTTAGCCAGTAAGGGGGGGAAATTGCGTGCATATAAGTCTGCCAGGTCCGGAGGAATGTAAGTGCCTAGGTACGTCAGGGCGGTCGTCGTCCACTTAAATTGAAAACTGGATTGCAAAGCAGGGAGCAACCGTGGTGGTATCAGTATCCCCATGGCTTCCGATTTGGTGAAATTGATCTTAAGGTTAGATAATCTCCCATAAACCTCAAACTCCTTGAGTAGGTTAGGTAAGGAAATGGCAGGGTTAGTTAAAGTAAAGAGCATATCGTCGGCATAGGCCGATATTTTGTGTTGCACACCCCCCACGGCTACTCCCCGGATATCTGAGTTCTGTCTCACCGTAGCTAGAAAAGGTTCAAGCGTCAATGCGAACAGAAGAGGAGATAGCGGGCAACCCTGGCGCGTCCCATTAGCTACCGGGAAAGGAGTGGACAGCGTCCCATTAACCTTAACTTGCGCAGTCGGTCTGGAATATACCCCGGATATACGTGCTATCATCCGGTCTCCCAGTCCCACGTGTCTAAGCACAGCAAACATAAATGGCCAGTTTACGCGATCAAAAGCCTTTTCGGCATCAGTGTTCAACAGTACACATGGTAGCCCCTCTTTGCGCACCACGTGAATCAGGTTAAGCACCTTTGTGGTACCATCTCTGGCCTCACGGGAGGGTATAAATCCTACCTGATCTAAATGAATCAGACTCTGGAGATGACCCGCCAGCCTGGCAGCCAGGATCTTGGTGTAAATCTTCAAATCCACATTGAGGAGGGAGATAGGTCGGTAGCTACCGCAGGCTGTCGGGTCCTTCCCTTCCTTATGGATCACTGAGATGTGAGCGTTCAAGGAATCGTTAGCAAACTCCCCACCCTCCCCTATTGCATTAAACAGTGCCAACATGGGCTGCCTGCATATATATTTTTACACACTGTTGGTGCCCCAATTTTGGAGTCCACCAGGGGAGGCAGCAGCCCAGCCTACATCTAAGCGCGGAATCTACAAAATTTATACAATCTAAAAACAGGTCTCGTCTTTCTCCTGGATACAGTCAGCAGTCAGTGACAAGCACAGCTTGACAAACCAGATCACACAAAAGGTCTGCGATGTTAAACGGTATGTATGTTTTCTATGATAACCTTTATGGCTCTCTTTTGAAGAAGGGGCGTACAGCAGGTTTGAGCAGTATGGAGGAGAAAGCCTGAGGATGGTCAGACCATAAATCAATTTCTGTACTGCTTCAGGGTAACTGGCAAAAAAAAAGGGGGGGGGGGGGGTCACCATTTCATAGAGAGATTTCACAATTTGCGTTCCCTTGTGTCAATGATAGTTGCTGCAACATCACCAATATCAGCTCTACAATTAGGGCTACACTGAGGGACTGTATGTGAAGCATATTATCCCTGATGGGGTATGTGCGGATATGTAGGATCTTCAGATATTCTTTTAATTAAAATATATATGCATATTCACAAAGCAGGCAAAATTTTGGATCAGTCACATAGCCAAGATTTGCTGCCGATTTGCTGACTGCTGCCCTGACCAGATTCCCATATTCTGTACATGAAAGCCTTCGGTCCTTGTTGGGTCAATGTGTGCCTTCAGCGACAAAGGGCCCTTTGGATTAGTAAGTAAACCCAACTAATGTCATATCCATCCAGCCTAATCACCAAGCCAGGCCTCAGGTGGTACAAGGACTCGGTGACCCAGAACTTCCCATACACTGGTGTTTGATGTGAACCGTTGGAACATGTCCATGCATCCAACACCTGGTTAATTCCATCCTGCTCAAGAGCGTAAGACCACACTACCAAGCCATCCTCCCACATCCACCTCTCATTGAAGGCTCAGGACTCTTCCCCCTCTGTCACACCCAACTATACATTTACCGAGACGCAGGTGCAGGATTCTCCGATTTCCTTCCATCTGTTTCTAAAGATCTCCACCCCTGGGAACATCAAACGACAGAAACATCCCTAAACAGAAGGTTACCATGAAGACGGGTTATCAAATCTTCTTTGTAACCCTTCACTTAGGACCCATTCAGACCATGGGGTTGCGTTAAAGCACATGAGTTATCTGCACATTACCATGCGTTTCACTAAAGGCAGCCCATTTAAACGAATGGGCTTCCAATGCACCAGAGGTAAAGTTTCCCATTAGATTACTGCATGAATCTAGAAAAAAAAATATATATACAAAGCACACCAAGACTCAAGTAAGAATAAATGTACTTCTTGTAAGGCAGTTGTTCTCATTCATCAGGCCATGGCCCAGCTGGGCTACAGCATCCCTCCTACCCGGCCTTCAGGTAGCTGATGACCCCCTAATCTCCCTCATTGCCTCTCAGCTCTCATATCGGCCAGCAGTTCCTCTCAACCTCCCATGGTGCCCTTAGTCGCTCTACCTCACACAGTGTCCCCAGCCCCCTGCAGCGCCCCCCTAGTTTGCTGCAGAATCTCTAGCCCCCCCCCCCCTCCCCCAAATAACACAGCCTTTATCAGTGTACCAAAATGTCCCTCCAATCCCTGCCATGCGCTCCATTCTCCTAGATCAGGGATATGCAATTAGCGGACCTCCAGCTGTTGCAAAACTACAAGTCCCATCATGCCTCTGCCTCTGGGTGTCATGCTTGTGGTTGTCAGGGTCTTGCTATGAATCATGGGACTTGTAGTTCTGCAACAGCTGGAGGTCCTCTAATTGCATATCCCTGTCCTAGACAGACCTTCAGCCTCCCATAGTACCCCCAGCCTCCAACAGTATCCCATAATAATGCCCCACCTAGTCGTTGTAGTGTACTTCAGTCTCTGGGGAGACCCCACATTCCCCCACAGTTCCTCCAGCTCCCAACAGTGTCCCACAATCTCCCCCCTCCCAGTTCCTGCAGTGCACTCCAGTCTGCCGAAGAGACCTCCAGCCCCCATACCGCCTCCAAAAGTGTCCCACAATGCCCCCAGTCTCTGCAGTGACCTCCAGTCTGTTAGAAGGACCACCAACTCCTTATAGTACCCCTAGCCTTTAACAGTGTCCCCAAGTGCCCCCCCCAGTCCTTGGGACCTCTTGCCCCCTCTAGAGTCTCTATCGCCCACAGTTGCCTCCAGTTCCTTACAAAAACGTCATCCCCTACAGGGCCACCAAGTCTGTCCACCCACAGTGACACCCAGCCCCATCCAGAGCCCTCCAGTATTTCAATACATATTTTGCTTTCCATACTTTTATTGTGGGAGCATAAAACGTTTTTATTCTGTAGGGGCATTGAAGGTTGTGGAAGAATCTACTGGACCCTGGTCCCACTCAAGGTTGAGAACCACTGACATAGTGAACACTGCATAGCTATGGAGTCAGCCCATAACTGAGATTCCATTTCTGGTGGACCCCTATCTTACCCAACGTTTCCAATTCAAAAACTACCCAAACTTTCTGTCAGAAATCAGAAAACCTCAGTTCACAAATCAGATGGTGAGGACTCCTGGGAAACATCCAATAATGCTAAGGTTCCAGACACCAAAATATTTTTTGATCCTGACTTCAAAGAGAAAGCCCCCATATACAGCGTTTACCAGTCAACAGTCCTCCAAGCTGGGAATGTCACTGGACGGATTCCATTAACTCTTTCATGGGTTTTCATGATGAGGGCTTCTGCATACAAAGTAAGACTAACCCTCCAGGTATCTTGCAGCATCAATTGATACCTGGTCAACAATTTACACTGATAAAATTAGAGGGGAGCCAAAAAAATAACTTTTCATCCCAAATTTGACATATATTGTATATTTGGGTGTCAACCTTTCAAAAAAAAAAAGGAGAATTTTTCCCACTGACCTCCAAAATAAGGAACATTCTTCCCACTGACCTCAAATATAGGGAAAACTCTTTCCACTGGCCATCAATAGTGATGGACGAACGTTTCGCCCGGCGGTCGTTTCGCGGCGAATTTCCGACTTTCGCCGTCCGCGGGTTCGAACGCCTTTTTCCGTCGTTCGCCCCGGCGGACTTACGTGTTTAATGTATACAAGAACTTTAACCTTTCGTGACACGTTTATCATGTGTTACAGGACAACCAATTGAGACATGACAGCTCATGGACACTTGGACATTCCCCCTAACCTATAAATACACCCGATCCGGTGGCCATTTTACATTCTTTCTTCTGTCACTGTAGGGAAAGGATCCTGTGTGGAGTAGGGACAGAGAAAACGCTAGCTATTTGGTACACAAAAGTTCTTTTCAGGACTGGTATAGGTGTTAGGTCAGCAGCCTGAGTTTCTTTTGTCAGTTTAGATAAAGGGACAGAGCGCTGTATGCTGCTATTTTAGGGACAGCTCAGCCAGATTAGTCTTTCTTCATCATCATCATCATCATCATCATTAGCTGTTACTATCAGGTCCACAAAAGAGCTATTCCAGCTAATCGTTCCAGCCTACTCTTTTTTGCCAATTTGTATAGGGACAGGCAGGAAGCAGTGTGTCAGGCAGTGAGGATAATTTTAAAGACTTGCTGTTACTATTAGTTCCACAAAGGTTCTTTTCAGGACTGGTATCAGTGGTACGGTAATAGGCTTGTACACGTATAATATTCTTTCTTCCAAATATAGAAAGAATATTATACTTGACTGCTGCCCTTCTGCTGCAGTCTGCTAATCATTCACAACTCACTTGTTCCACAAAGCTCTTTATCAGGACTGGTAACTTGGTCTGTCTAGGGTGCTACGGTACATAGGCTTGGGTGCGGTACAGTCTGCTGTTCTGTAAGGACCGCTATCGGTCCACAATACATAGGGTTGCCGTGCACTACTGCTGACCGCTGCCCTATACTGCAGCAGTCCTTCAGCGGTATAGGGACTGACGCACAGTCTGCTAAACACTAATACACAACCTGCTTGGTCCACAAAAGTTCTTATAAGGACTGGTAACTTGGTATAGGGTGCTACGGTACATAGGCCTGAGTGCGTTACAGTCTGCTGTTCTGTAAGGACCGCTATCGGTCCACAATACATAGGGTTGACGTGCACTACTGCTGACCGCTGCCCTATACTGCAGCAGTCCTTCAGCGGTATAGGGACTGACGCACAGTCTGCTAAACACTAACACACAACCTGCTTGGTCCACAAAAGTTTTTATAAGGACTGGTAACTTGGTATAGGGTGCTACGGTACATAGGCCTGAGTGCAGTACAGTCTGCTGTTCTGTAAGGACTGCTATCGGTCCACAATACATAGGGTTGCCGTGCACTACTGCTGACCGCTGCCCTATACTGCAGCAGTCCTTCAGCGGTATAGGGACTGACGCACAGTCTGCTAAACACTAATACACAACCTGCTTGGTCCACAAAAGTTCTTATAAGGACTGGTAACTTGGTATAGGGTGCTACGGTACATAGGCCTGAGTGCGTTACAGTCTGCTGTTCTGTAAGGACCGCTATCGGTCCACAATACATAGGGTTGACGTGCACTACTGCTGACCGCTGCCCTATACTGCAGCAGTCCTTCAGCGGTATAGGGACTGACGCACAGTCTGCTAAACACTAATACACAACCTGCTTGGTCCACAAAAGTTCTTATAAGGACTGGTAACTTGGTATAGGGTGCTACGGTACATAGGCCTGAGTGCGTTACAGTCTGCTGTTCTGTAAGGACCGCTATCGGTCCACAATACATAGGGTTGACGTGCACTACTGCTGACCGCTGCCCTATACTGCAGCAGTCCTTCAGCGGTATAGGGACTGACGCACAGTCTGCTAAACACTAACACACAACCTGCTTGGTCCACAAAAGTTTTTATAAGGACTGGTAACTTGGTATAGGGTGCTACGGTACATAGGCCTGAGTGCAGTACAGTCTGCTGTTCTGTAAGGACTGCTATCGGTCCACAATACATAGGGTTGCCGTGCACTACTGCTGACCGCTGCCCTATACTGCAGCAGTCCTTCAGCGGTATAGGGACTGACGCACAGTCTGCTAAACACTAATACACAACCTGCTTGGTCCACAAAAGTTCTTATAAGGACTGGTAACTTGGTATAGGGTGCTACGGTACATAGGCCTGAGTGCAGTACAGTCTGCTGTTCTGTAAGGACCGCTATCGGTCCACAATACATAGGGTTGCCGTGCACTACTGCTGACCGCTGCCCTATACTGCAGCAGTCCTTCATTGGTATAGGGACTGACGTACAGTCTGCTAATCACTAACACACAACCTGCTTGGTCCACAAAAGTTCTTATAAGGACTGGTAACTTGGCATAGGGTGCTACGGTACATAGGCCTGAGTGCGTTACAGTCTGCTGTTCTGTAAGGACCGCTATCGGTCCACAATACATAGGGTTGCCGTGCACTACTGCTGACCGCTGCCCTATACTGCAGCAGTCCTTCAGCGGTATAGGGACTGACGCACAGTCTGCTAAACACTAACACACAACCTGCTTGGTCCACAAAAGTTTTTATAAGGACTGGTAACTTGGTATAGGGTGCTACGGTACATAGGCCTGAGTGCAGTACAGTCTGCTGTTCTGTAAGGACCGCTATCGGTCCACAATACATAGGGTTGCCGTGCACTACTGCTGACCGCTGCCCTATACTGCAGCAGTCCTTCAGCGGTATAGGGACTGACGCACAGTCTGCTAAACACTAACACACAACCTGCTTGGTCCACAAAAGTTTTTATAAGGACTGGTAACTTGGTATAGGGTGCTACGGTACATAGGCCTGAGTGCAGTACAGTCTGCTGTTCTGTAAGGACCGCTATCGGTCCACAATACATAGGGTTGCCGTGCACTACTGCTGACCGCTGCCCTATACTGCAGCAGTCCTTCATTGGTATAGGGACTGACGTACAGTCTGCTAATCACTAACACACAACCTGCTTGGTCCACAAAAGTTCTTATAAGGACTGGTAACTTGGTATAGGGTGCTACGGTACATAGGCCTGAGTGCGTTACAGTCTGCTGTTCTGTAAGGACCGCTATCGGTCCACAATACATAGGGTTGCCGTGCACTACTGCTGACCGCTGCCCTATACTGCAGCAGTCCTTCAGCGGTATAGGGACTGACGCACAGTCTGCTAAACACTAACACACAACCTGCTTGGTCCACAAAAGTTTTTATAAGGACTGGTAACTTGGTATAGGGTGCTACGGTACATAGGCCTGAGTGCAGTACAGTCTGCTGTTCTGTAAGGACCGCTATCGGTCCACAATACATAGGGTTGACGTGCACTACTGCTGACCGCTGCCCTATACTGCAGCAGTCCTTCAGCGGTATAGGGACTAAGAGTTTTGTCACAGGGTGATTTAAAAAATGACAGGCAGAGGAAGAGGCAGGCCCTTCCGCAGGGGTGGTAGGGGTAGGGCAGGAGCAACAGCCTTGAGCCAAAGTGGGAAGTTGCAGAAGGTGCGTTCAATTACTTTAAAGGACGCACCAGACTTGGTTGAGTGGCTCACTCAGCCTTATTCTTCTGCACCCTCCTCATCCTCTCGATCTGCACCCTCTTCTTCACTCTCTGCTATGTGCACCCCCAAAGACACTACCACCAACAACACCACCACCACCACATACCTTCCGCTTGAGTGCAAATGGGGGCCTTCATGCTCCAGTGTTTTAATAGGGACCCCCGTATAAAAAGCATGAGGGTCAAGGACCAGTACTGGGTGGCAACGTACTTAGATCCCCGGTACAAACACAAAATGGCGGAAATGTTACCGCCGTCGCAGAGGGCTGTCAGAATGCAGCACTTCCAGGCCTTGCTTCGAGAAATGCTGCATTCTGCTTTTGCGTGCGCTGGCAGAGGAGCAATTCCCACTCCCAGAGAAGGATTTGCGGGTACCAATCCAACAGCGCCTGCAAGAAGAGGCCGGTTTGAAGATGTGTTGGTGACTTCGGATATGAGGTCATTCTTTCAGCCGACCCATCGACAGGTGTCATCCGGATCCAGCATCAGGGAACGCCTAGACCGTCAGGTGTCCGACTACATTGGGTTAACGGCCGATGTGGACGCTCTGAGGAGTGATGAACCCCTAGACTACTGGGTGGGCAGGCTTGACCTCTGGCCAGAGCTTGCCCAATTTGCAATCGAACTGTTGGCTTGCCCCTCATCCAGTGTCCTGTCCGAAAGGACGTTCAGCGCAGCAGGGGGGATTGTGACCGATAAGCGTACTCGCCTAGCTCACGACAGTGTTAACTACCTCACATTTCTAAAAATGAATGAGGCATGGATCTCGGAGGAATTCAACACATGTGATCAGTAGACCATGTATATGTCTATAAACAATTTTTGGAATCAAGCACACAGACCTTCTTAATTCATTTGGCTCACTTCCCTGACCCAAAAAAGCACACCGTACTATATGCCCCTACCCTCCTCTTTGAAGAGGTTGAGCGGTGTCATATTTCTACTGGGGCTGCTTATTATGAGGGGTTCCCACCATCCCTGTGCTGTGCTGACTTCCTCCTGGGGGTTCTTATTATGAGGGGCTCCCACCATCCCTGTGCTGTGCTGACTTCCTCCTGGGGGTTCTTATTATGAGGGGATCACACCATCCCTGTGCTGTGCTGACTTCCTCCTGGGGCTGCTTACGGTGCTGCTGTCAGCGCTGTATGTCACGGAGCTGCTGTCAGCGCTGTATGTCACGGAGCTGCTGTCAGCGCTGTATGTCACGGAGCTGCTGTCAGCGCTGTATGTCACGGAGCTGCTGTCAGCGCTGTATGTCACGGAGCTGCTGTCAGCGCTGTATGTCACGGAGCTGCTGTCAGCGCTGTATGTCACGGAGCTGCTGTCAGCGCTGTATGTCACGGTGCTGCTGTCAGCGCTGTATGTCACGGAGCTGCTGTCAGCGCTGTATGTCACGGAGCTGCTGTCAGCGCTGTATGTCACGGAGCTGCTGTCAGTGCTGTATGTCACGGAGCTGCTGTCAGCGCTGTATGTCACGGAGCTGCTGTCAGCGCTGTATGTCACGGAGCTGCTGTCAGCGCTGTATGTCACGGTGCTGCTGTCAGCGCTGTATGTCACGGAGCTGCTGTCAGCGCTGTATGTCACGGAGCTGCTGTCAGCGCTGTATGTCACGGAGCTGCTGTCAGCGCTGTATGTCACGGAGCTGCTGTCAGCGCTGTATGTCACGGAGCTGCTGTCAGCGCTGTATGTCACGGTGCTGATGTCAGTGCTCTGTATTACGGTGCTGCTGTCAGTGCTCTGTATCTCCTGCACCCTCTTGTTTGCCTACCCTGGTCCCTGACCTTCCCTCTCCTCCATTGCCTTCATTAGCTCCATAGTCCTGAATTGTCAGAACAATTTCCCAAATAAAAAAAAAATGCTTGTAGTTATCGATCCCAAATTCACCTCATACATGTATTATGCTATTGTCCAGGTGGTGGGACTACGTGCTACCCCCTAATAATTACCCCGTGGCCGCAAATTCGACCTAAAGGTTTGCGAAATTCGCCTCCCATTGAAGTCAATGGAGCCCGCGGCGAACGGTCGTTTTCGCGAACGTTTGTGTCCGTTCGCGTTTCGCGTTCGCGAAACGTCCCGTCGGAAGTTCGTCCATCACTAGCCATCAATGTAAGGGACATTTCTTCCACTGACCTCCAATGTAAGGAACGTTCTTTCCATTGACCACCAATATAAGGAGAATTTATCCCACTGACCACCAATGTAAGGAGAATTTTTCCCACTAACCTCATATAAGGAACATTCTTTCCACTGACCTCAAATATAAGAATAATTTTTCCCCATTGACCACCAATGGAAGGAATATTCTTTCTACTGATCTCCAATGTAAGGAACATTTTTCCCACTGATCACTAAAGTAAGGAACATTCTTCCCAATGACCACCAATGTCAGTAATTAGTAGCAGGGGTTCCCTGAGACTTAAGAAGTGATTTTAAGTGTTCTCCCATATTAAAAAAAGATTGGAGAAAGTCTAGCTTGGAGTATAGGTCCAATTTAAGTGTTATGAACCAACAGGATACAAGCTGGACATTTTCTTTGAAGAAAAGACAAACTCACCTCCATGGCCAGGGCCACCGTCTGCTGGTCGTAGTGGTTGAGGAGATTGGGCATGAAGGTGGTATTGTACGGGAGGTCCTAACACATTCTTAGCGTGATGGGCTCACAAGCAAACAAGCTGTGTCCTATGGCTCCTTGGACAAGAGCAAATGACATCAAGAAGAAGACGTCCATGATGGATCCATACAGAGCCATAGCGTCCTTCAAATCCTAGCTGTCCTCCACAGTCCCATGGGTGGACGGCTCTTGTGATGGGGCTTCCAGTACGCATTGATCATAGACGGATTTCTGACATGTTCCCTGCGGTCAAAAGACTGGGATCATTCGGTGCCCTCCTTAGACATGGGTTCATAATTTCTCCTTAGCAGATTACCAGGTGCTAACCACAATCCCAAACCACAGTCTCCATGTTTCTGCCAAAGAAATAACATCCACGAGTCTTCCAGAGCTGCGAAAAATAAGGACACAAAGTGAAAATTTGTTCTTCAAAAAAATTGGATGAACAAGTAATGAATGATGTTGGAGGCATTTGTGACAATTGTCATTCATTGACCATAATCCTTAACCAAGAAAATTCATCTCTAAGCAAAAAGGTTATCCACCATTCTCGACTCTCATCACCTTCTTGGCTAGCTAGGTACCCACACACCATAAAATACCATGAGTGAAGCTTTATTTTTTCGAACAAACACCACTATCTGGGACCCTCTTTCTGATGTGTTTCACCACAATTGGGCAAAGCCTCAGGGTTGTCCCAATTTTGGGTGAAACGGGTCAAAGAGTTTTGTTTACAGTTCATCAAGCTTAAGGGGGGGGGGGGGGGACCGGATTGTATTAATATTCAGGATTTATATAGCACAAACAGTTGGCGCAGTGCTTCACAACATGGGGGCAGACAGTACAGTTACAATACAATTCAATACAGGAGGGATCAGAGGGCCCTGCTCCTTAGAGCTTACAATCTAGAAGGGAGAGTCAAGTGGAACAAAAAGACAGTAACTGTGGGGGATGTGCAGATGGAGAAAATGAAAATACAATTCTTAGTTTTGGGTAGGATAGGCTTCTCTGAAAAGGAGGGTTTTCAGGGATCGTCTAAAAGCGAATAGAGTAGGAGATAATAGGGTAAGGAGTTCCATAGGATTGGAGAAGCTCTAGAAAAGTCCTGGAGGCGAGGAGTGCCAGACTGAGACAGAAGTACAGTTAAATCACACTTGTTTAATAATAAAAGTAAAAAGAACAAACATAGCCAAAGTTCAGTAACCGGAACGGATAGTCAGCCAAGCCAGAAGTCAGGGATCAATGTAGTGAAATTGGTTAGAAAGGGACGTATTTTGGAGATGTTGCCGAGGTTGAGGCAGCAATATTTGGACAGTGATTGGACGTGAGGCTTAAAGGAGAGTTCAGAGTCCAGGACTACACCTAGGACCTTGGCATGCAGGGATGGGCTTATAGTTGTGCCATCGATTTTGACAGAGAGATCAGCAGAGAGATCAGGGGAGAGATCAGGGGAAGGGGCACAAGGTGGAGGAAAATGTATGTTTGGTTTTGGATAGATTGAGTATGAGGAAGTGGTATGACATCCAGACTGATCTGATATATCGGATATATCTGTTAGTAAATTAGTGATACGTGAAGAGACTGAAGGAGTGAGTTGATGGGTAGAGAAATAGATTTGGGTGTCAAAAATAGGAGAAGTCCAAGAACAGAACCTTAGGGGACCCCAACAGAGAAAGGAAGAGGAGAGGAGGAAGTAGAATTGTAAGTAACGCTAAAGATGCGGTTGGATAAGTAGGAAGAGAATCAGCGAAGAGCACAGTCACGGAGACCAAAGGCGTGGAGTTTTTTGAGGAGGAAGGGGTGGTCAACTGTATTAAAGGCAGCAGAGAGGTCCAGGAGTAGGAGTAGAGAATAGTGATCGTGTAGCCAGTAGGAGTTGAATATGCCCTAGTGGCACCAGTGGCCCATCATTAGTTTTAATGGGAGGAATAGGGTCACAAAACCTGTCATAATCCTCAACCAGAAGCACAGAGAGCCAGATATGTCAACACAAGGTCTAAAATAAGGTATTTAATGAAAAAAATAAAAGGTTTTATTAAAAAAAAATTCTGGTTATTAAAATTTTGATGGGGTGGGAGAAACAGGGCAGACAAAAATAGATGGGAAAAAAAAAATGGTTTGACATACGCTTTAACATTAATAGAACTTTGCTTGTAAATGTACTCAATAAAACAGGCTGGCAAAAGAAACAGGCACTTTGGAAATGCCGTAGGAAGGGGAGGGAAGCAGGTTCTGCAATTAGGTTTAATACCGGATTAGGTAGAAAAGCCGTTGGAAACAGGATGGAGAGACAGTAACTGTACAGGTCTATGGGAGGTGTCAATGGCAATGCACCAGGTACTGCAATCCATAGACATACATTGCCTGTGATCGCCAACCACCACTGGGATTGCAGCTCCTCACCGCCTCGAACCTGTCCCTGGAAATGTTTAATATCATCAACTACATTAACTGAGATAGAGCACACTGACACCAGCGCTGAGCACACTGACACCAGTACTGAGAGAACACTGACACCAGCGCTGAGAGAACACTGACACCAGCGATGAGAGAACACTGACACCAGCGCTGAGCACACTGACACCAGCGCTGAGAGAACACTGACTCCAACACTGAGAGAACACTGACGCCAACGCTGAGAGAACACTGAGGCCGCGTGCACACGGGCGGACTGTTGGCTCAACTTTGTCCGCTGAACAGTGTTTCAGCGGACAGTCCGCTCGTGTGTGGGGCTTCAGCGGACAGTTTCAGCGGACAGTTTGACGAACAAAGTTTTTCGGAAATTCCGAAAAACTGTCCGCTGAAACTTGGTTTGAGCGAACAGTCCGCCCGTGTGTAGGCCACTTTCGAAATGAGCAAACTGTTCCCGCTCGGAGGGAAGTCTGCTCATTTCGAGCGCGTGTGCAGGTAGGCGGGGCCCGCGACGGAGACGTCGCGGGCTCCGCCGCCTGGAATGGACTTAAAGGGGAACCCCAACGCCGAAAAAAATCGGCGTGGGGTCCCCCCAAAGTCCACAACAGACCCTTGTCCGAGCACGCTACCCGGCCGGCCAGGAAAGGGGGGCGAGCGAGCGCGCCCCCCCTCCTGAGCCGTACCAGGCCGCGTGCCCTCAACATGGGGGGTGCCTTGGGGAAGGGGGGGCCGCGTGGCCCCCCCACCCCAAAGCACCTTGTCCCCATGTTGATGAGGACAAGGGCCTCTTCCCGACAACCCTGGCCGTTGGTTGTCGGGGTCTGCGGGCGGGGGGCTTATCGGAATCCGGGAGCCCCCTTTAATAAGGGGGCCCCCGGATACCGGCCCCCCACCCTATGTGAATGAGTATGGGGTACAATGTACCCCTACCCATTCACCTGTAAAATAAAAGTACCCAAAAAAAAAACACAACACACGAGATAAAATATTTTATTGCACAGCTCCGGGGGTCTTCCGTCTTCGGGGGTCTTCTCGCCGGACTCCTCCGCTATCTTCTTGTAGCTCTTTTGCTAGCTGAGGAGTCCGGCTTTCTTCCTCCCCGCCGCCGGCCTCTTCTCCCGACTTCGGGGGTCTTGTCCCCCTCTTCGGTTCTTCTGCCGGGCCACCGCGCCTTCTTATAGCTCTTTTGCAGGCGGTGGCCCGGTCTTCTGTCGCCGCTGTCACCGCTGTCGCCGCCGCCTTCCGTTCTTCTTCTTCTTCTTGTTGTTCTTCTTCTTCTCCAGGAGATGTTGACACGTCGCTCTCTCCGGCCGGAATGCCAGAGCCGCGCTGTGCGGCCACTTATATAGTGACAATGGGGCGGTGTCACATGGTATATGTCACATGGGTTGGTCACATGGGTTGATGTCACATGGGGACTATGACATCGTAAGGGGGCGGGGTCACCATGTGACCAACCCATGTGACATATACCATGTGACACCGCCCCATTGTCACTATATAAGTGGCCGCTCAGCGCAGCTCTGGCATTCCGGCCGGAGAGAGCGACGTGTCAACATCTCCTGGAGAAGAACAAGAAGAACAAGAAGAAGAAGAAGAACGGAAGGCGGCGGCGACAGCGGCGACAGAAGACCGGGCCACCGCCTGCAAAAGAGCTATAAGAAGGCGCGGTGGCCCGGCAGAAGAACCGAAGAGGGGGACAAGACCCCCGAAGTCGGGAGAAGAGGCCGGCGGCGGGGAGGAAGAAAGCCGGACTCCTCCACTAGCAAAAGAGCTACAAGAAGATAGCGGAGGAGTCCGGCGAGAAGACCCCCGAAGACGGAAGACCCCCGGAGCTGTGCAATAAAATATTTTATCTCGTGTGTTGTGTTTTTTTTTTGGGTACTTTTATTTTACAGGTGAATGGGTAGGGGTACATTGTACCCCATACTCATTCACATAGGGTGGGGGGCCGGTATCCGGGGGCCCCCTTATTAAAGGGGGCTCCCGGATTCCGATAAGCCCCCCGCCCGCAGACCCCGACAACCAACGGCCAGGGTTGTCGGGAAGAGGCCCTTGTCCTCATCAACATGGGGACAAGGTGCTTTGGGGTGGGGGGCCGCGCGGCCCCCCCTTCCCCAAGGCACCCCCCATGTTGAGGGCACGCGGCCTGGTACGGCTCAGGAGGGGGGGCGCGCTCGCTCGCCCCCCTTTCCTGGCCGGCCGGGTAGCGTGCTCGGACAAGGGTCTGTTGTGGACTTTGGGGGACCCCCACGCCGATTTTTTTCGGCGTTGGGGTTCCCCTTTAAGTCCATTCCAGGCGGAGGAGCCCGCGACGTCTCCGTCGCGGGCCCCGCCTACCTTGACACGCGCTCGAAATGAGCGGACTGTTGCCTCGTGTGTGGGCGAGTCCGCTCATTTCAAAAGTTGCGCGGACTTAGTACGACGAACAAAGTTTGCCGTATTTGTCCGCTCAAAAAGTGCCGTGTGTGGGCGTGTTCGTTCATTCAAAAGTTTGAGCGGACTGTTTGACGAACTTAGTTTCGGCAGACAGTCCCCGCGTGTGTACGCCGCCTGACACCAGTACTGAGAGAACACTGACACCAGCACTGAGAGCACACTGACACCAGCACTGAGAGCACACTGACACCAGCACTGAGAGCACACTGACACCATTGCTGAGATAGAGCACACTGACACCACACTACTGTACCACCCCCCCCAATCACATGCACCCCCTAGTCACATTTACCTCACATATAGCAAGGCTCTGTCCCCTCATAGTTCAGTCTGTCGGCTGCACAGCGCACACAGAAAGTCTTAATTGGCTCCGCCTCCATCAGGGAGGCCCTGACCTGGAAAGAGGGTAGACTCGGCGATCCTGTGCTCAGATGCTAGCTGTGCTCTGCCCATGCACAAGAAAGGACGGACAGGATTTGATGGTGGGGGGGCGGGGCAGGACAGTTGATGGTCTCTATCCGGTGTTCTGACTGGAAGGACACCTGCACTGCAGTTCCACTTCCAGTGAAGTTTTCTTGACAGGAGTGGGGCGGGGTGTTACAGAGAAGAGAGGAGGCGGGCTGACTGTACTCTGAACGAGGAGGCACCTGGGACTGATGTATGAGGATAGCCAGAGGCGGCTCTTTAGGCAAAGTAGGTGGGAGCGAGGCCCCTAGGAGGCCTTAGTCCACCGCCTACTTTGCCTAATTAGCCTCTGGCTGCCAGCATTGGGGAGCTACAGTTCATTGAGGGAAACAAATAGCAACATGTACTGTGACATACTGAAGCAGAGCATGATCCCCTCCCTTCAGAGACTGGGCCGCAGGGCAGTATTCCAACATGATAATGACCCCAAACACACCTCCAAGATGACCACTGCCTTGCTAAAGAAGCTGAGGGTAAAAGTGGAAACTGTGGGGCATCTTCAAACAGAAGGTGGAGGAGCACAAGGTCTCCAACATCCACCAGCTCCGTGATGTTATCATGGAGGAGTGGAAGAGGACTCCAGTGGTAACCTGTGAAGCTCTGGTGAACTCCATGCCCAAGAGGGTTAAGGCAGTGCTGGAAAATAATGGTGGCCACATAAAATATTGACACTTTGGGCCCAATTTGGACATTTTCTCACGTTTCTCACTTTTGTTGCCAGCGGTTTAGATTAATGGCTGTGTGTTGAGTTATTTGGAGGGACAGCAAATTTACACTGTTATACAAGCTGTACACTCACTACATTACATTGTAGCAAAGTGTCATTTCTTCAGTGTTGTCACATGAAAAGATAGAATAAAATATTTTCAAAAATGTGAGGGGTGTACTCACTTTTGTGAGATAGTGTACTTGCTGATAGGACTCCGATAGGGACCCTGATGTAAGGGCAGGGCGACGGTGGGGACCTTGACCTAAGGGGGGCAACGTTGGGAACCCTAATGAAAGGCATGGGGGGGTGATGATGGGGCCCCCGGCATAGAAGGGGAGTACCTGGACGTAGAGGGGGGGAGGGCGCGGATGGGGACCCGGACGCAGAAGGGGGGGGCACGGATGGGGACCCGGACGTACAAGGGCGGACGCTGATGGGGACCCAGACGTAGAAGGGGGGAGGGCGCGGATGGGGACCCGGACGCAGAAGGGGGGGGGTGCGGATTGGGACCCGGACGTACAAGGGCGGACGCCGATGGGGACCCGGACGTACAAGGGCGGACGCCGATGGGGACCCGGACGTACAAGGGCGGACGCCGATGGGGACCCGGACGTACAAGGGCGGACGCCGATGGGGACCCGGACTTACAAGGGCGGACACCAATGGGGACCCGGACGTAGAAGGAGGACGCCAATGGGGACCCGGACGTAGAAGGGGACGCCAATGGGGACCAAAGGGGGGGCACTGATGAGGTCCATGAGGGAAAGGATGCACGCCAAAGGGGACCTTGGCTTAAGGGAAGGGATGGCACCGATGAGGACTCTGACATAAGGGGATGCCCATGGGGCCCATAACACAAGGGGGGGGCACACACCAATGGGGATCTTGACATAAGGGGGCGGGGGGGTTAGGGGACACCAATAGGAACACTGACATAAGAGCAGACCAACTGCGATTTTCTTTTTAGTCCACCAATATTTTTAAAATATATCACGTGAGCCTCATACTGGAAAGTTTGGAGCCCCCTGCTATAGAATGAGATCTGCATCTTACCCCGCTGGCAGTACGGATGGGTTTTGCCTTTAACTTGGGCAGCAGAAGCTTCTGCGGCGGCACGGCGGCGATGATATCTACAAGCCGGGGCTGGGAGGACAGTCCATACTTGGCCGATGTTTTGGTCTTCAACCTGCGGAAAGAACAGCAAATATTTGAGAGCCGCACGCTATACAGGAGAGCCTTTTAAAGAGTTTTTTTTTTTATTAACTGCGGCGGCTGAACTCCACCGCGCTGTGTGTAGCTGGGGGGGTAAACACAGAAAGCACTTACAAGACGCTCTGCGCACAAATCCAATTACCCGGCATGGCGCTGGCCTCCATCAAAGCACACCACTTTGAACATGTGCCTTCTGATAGCCAGGCTCCAAAATCCATTGTGCTATATCAACTTCCAGCTGATTGGAAAAGTAAAAAAACACATCCCAGGCACCTTTTAGACATGCATGTTACAAGGAGGGAGCTGGGAACTGATGGTGTAGACTACGTTTTCTCAACTGGGGCATCACGATCATGGGACCTAATTTTATCAACATCATGAGTTGCCATGGTGTGGTTAGGTTGGCCGGCCACCAGCACCATAACAACCAATGACAGAGCCGGGCTGCATGGCATCATTTGTTGCTAGGGTGTTGACTGGCTGGCAGCCGGCCTGCTTAAACCATGGTAACGCATGGCATGGATTCAGGGCAGGCAGCATGCGGGCCACCCTCAACATATAAGAGGAAAGAGTGTGGATTCTCCAGAACTGCTCCACCTCCCGCCCTCTGCTGAACAGATTGAGCCAAAAAGTAGGGCACTGATGTGAAGAGAGGACTGTGTTATGGGGGTCACTGACTTAAGGGGGTGGCAACGGTGACGTAAATGGGTGGCAAAAGGGGTGGCACCTGTGACGTAAAGGGGGGGCTCTGACGTAAAGGGGGGGCCTCTGACATAAAGTGGGGGATCCTCTTGCTTTAAATTATTTCATCAAGGCAGTTGTGTTCACTGTCCCAGGCTCGTTTCCCATTGATAAGTAATATTTCCATTTTAGACTGGGGGCCTTAAGATTTTGCATTCTTTTAAAAGTGTGCCTTGACTGAAAAAAAGTTTGAGAAATGCTGGTGTAGACCAATCAGTTGCTTGATTATATTTGCAAACCTGTTTCTGGAACAGTTACCAAGCAACTGATCAGCACGGCTAAAGTCTGCACCATCCAGTAGCAAAGCAGGGAGAAACATGCTCATCTAAAGGGATGCCACAGATGCGTTTTTTTCACCCAGACTCATCAGTTGTCATTGCTTTCACTCTCTGCTCTCAGTGAATCTGAATGGGTGGCTATAAATGGAGATATTGAGAGAGCATGATAAATTGTAGACAGCTATAAATTAATTGGATTCAGATGGGGATCTCTAGAATGATTATACGATATAGATAAGGACTAAATATACACATAAAATTGAAGAAACAGGATGAAGAAATTGAGAATTGAAACTGCGTCACCATTTTGCATTCAACTGCACACCCCATTGCTGTGTCATCGGCAGCTCCTCCCCACAGAAAGAGGATTAGGAGCTGGTAGGCCAGGCTCCTGATCATGTGATCACTGTGGCAGCCAAACACATGATCAGGAAGCACAGAAACACCTTCCCCTTTAAAACGTTAAGATTTAATTTAATGGCCAGCAGATGGGGTTAAAAGGGGACTGAAGACTGGAAGCTGTGCAGGAAAACAGCAGACAAAGGACAAAGGGGTAGTCATTAGGATTGCCAGTGGTTTCTCTGGAGCTGATCCTTTCCACATTACTGAATTATAATGCCTTGTTCTGTATTGTGCGTGTGTGGAGGCAGCAAACTTGGTAGAGGCAGGACTTTGCTTCCAGGTATCAGAGCTGCCCCCCTTAAGATTTGCGATTTGATGACTGGTGGGGTAATGATAGTGGTGGGGGAAGCACGGATCTACAGAAATGATGAAGCAGAAGCAGGGAGATCCTTGCACTGCAGATCTTCAGGTACAACTTCCCCTCCAGCAAGGAGAACAGTGATCAGCACAGCGGCGGCACCACCAAACCTCACTCCAAATCTGGTGAGACTAGCAGATCCACAGAACAGTTGAAGCAGAAGCAGGGAAATCCTTGCACTGTAGTTCCTCGGGTACAGCTTCCTCTGCAGCAAGGAGAACAAGTGAGTATGATGATAGAGGGAGGGTGTGTTGCGCTTCCTTAAATACCAAGAGAAAAATAAATAAACAATAAATAAATAAACATAAACAATAAGCTTATGTGATAAAGAGTGACTGTCAATCGTTCACAAAGTATCAAAAAAACTGTGCAAAAAAGTGCATAGAAATGAACATCTGAAAAAAAAAAATATATATATATATAAGTATATTAATAGTGCATCATACCAGTGCCTATATAATAAAGGACAATAAAAAACGGGGGGGACTCCAACTATGCAGTGTAAAAAGTGGATTGCAATAGCTATATAAAATAGAGTGAATCGTCTAAGATAAAACAGAAAAAGGGGGGAAAAAATCTAACATCTAAAATAAAACTACAAACATTGTATATCAATAGCTTAGTGTAATAAATAGTCCAAAAAAATATCTATGAATGGTTTAAAAGTGCAAAGACCATAGAAACCAACAGTATGATCCTTAGTGAAAAGAAATAAAAATAGCAAAAAATTGTAACGACAAATGGTGAATCTCGATAGTGTCCCATACACAGTCCAATCGTGCAGATCTAAAATGTGATTTCACAACCAAACATAAAGTGCAAATGTGCCAAGGTAGCTCTCCTCCAAGCGGTATCCCGTGTTAATGTGGATAATCCTAAATAATTACCTCACAGCTGTAAGGTTACAGCGAGAAAGTAAATTTGCAGGGGAAATTCCAGGGGATCAGATGAGCTGTGACTGGGACTTCTGACAGTGCCACTCTTCCTTGTAGTTTTAGCCGACCAACAATGCTCAAAATAACAAGTAAAAGATATCCTCCATTGTGTAGTAGTTTTTAAAAGAACAATTTATTTGTAAAACAAACTATATCTACTCACAAACAGGAGCGAATAAACAGGCACACACAACTAGACGGATCGATAAAAGATACGAACGTCACTTCCGATTTCCTACGCGTTACGTCTCGAATGGACTTCAACTGGGATAATTCTAAACGGATCGGAAGAGCTTATATGGGAGTACTGGGCGGATCACGTCCGCCCATTATTTACGTAGTTAGAGTGTGTAAATCAAAATTAAATCAACCTGCATTAGCATAACTCAGGCATGAATTCGTAGGACAGGTAATTCGAATGCCGGAGATATGTACCGTTCTTTATCTCAACTCCCTCCGTACTTAACAATAAATTCGTTAAAAATTAAAAAAAATAATAGCGAGTGGGTACGGACAATCTAGGAAAAAAAGAAAGGCAGCACAACGACCGAATAAAGATTTAAGAGAAATATTATTTTATAATACGAATCCACCGTAAGACTATATGTCTAGGGTAACGATTCGCATCGTATAACGTATTTATGTCACTCTGTCGGACATACGATCACATCGTCGGCCATTTTATCGAAGTCCTAAATTGCCATCAAATATAATGGTCTTTATTCTAGTGACAGTGGCTGAATTAGGATCATCGCAAAGACAGCTATTAAAAAATTATAATTATTTTACTAATTAAAAACACAATCAAACAGCCCGGAATATAAAACCTATTACCTTTAATTATTCCTTTTAAAATTAGGGAATGGTTCAAAACGTTCGTATATATAACTAAATATTAATACGAGTAAAATGTCTTATACTAGTGTCTGTGTAAACAAAGTATTAGATAAAAAGTAGCAATTTAATTAAAAATTATTAAATTAAAAAATTCAATAAAAAGAGATGAGACCAATCACATAGAAAAAAGGGGGGGGGGGGGTTTTCAAGTTCAATTCAGAGGCCTAAAATTAAACGTATAGGGGAATTTCGGAAATGACGTATGTATTTACAGTGCAATTAGCATATAAAAATTCAATCATATTCCATAAATTAATCCTCTAAAATATAATTCCAAATTTTAAGACCAAGAATTAAAAAATTATTAAATTATTAATTTATTAAAATATATATCATAGTGTGTAATTGAGGCAAAAGATATGTAAAAGAGAAGATAAAAACGTTAAAAATTACTGATAAAACAGTTTAAGTCGAACTCAATATTTAATCCTCTGGGGCTGAAAGTGTCAAGCGTGAATATCCACTTCGATTCTATTTGGCTTAGGGTCCTCACTTTATGTCCACCCCTCCAATGTTTAGCATACGGGACAATGCCCCAAAATTTCAAATCCCTGGGGTCTTTTTTGTGATGAGTGGCAAAGTGCTTAGAAACACTATGTTTATCATACCCCTTTAGAATATTCTGTATGTGCTCCTTGAGTCTAATCCTTAAAAGTCTCTTTGTGCGGCCAACATATTGTAGGCCGCAGCTACATTCTAAAACGGAAACCGCACCTTCTGTATTATAGCATATGAAGTCTTTGACTTTATATGAATTACCAGTACTTGTGGACGAAAATTCAAAAACTTTTTCAGGTTTACTTGCTCTTGTGCATGCGTAGCACCTCTTACAGGGATAAAACCCCTTACCTGTGAAGAACGTATAGTTCGTCACAGGGGGATCTGGTATATTTTTTACCAGCATATCTCTCAAGGTTGGGGCACGCCTATAGGTAAAGTGCGGCCTAGGTGGTAAAACCTCATGCAGGTCCCTATCATTCAATAGAATGTGCCAATGTTTTTTTATTATATTTTCAATGCTTTTGTATTGGCTATTATAGTCAAGTATTAATGTCCCTTCTTTACATCTCTTATTTTTGTCCAGTTCTGTGGTTTTTTCTTTCTCTTTAAGAAGATTTTGACGATCGATCTTTTCGACTTCTGCTATTTTTTCCAGAATTATGTCCTTATCATAGCCTTTTTCACAGAATCTCTGTCCCATGGAATTAGCCTGATCCAAAAAAACTTCCTTTTTGCTACAATTTCTCCTCAGTCTCATAAATTGGCCTTTCGAAATGTTGAAGAGCCAATTATGATGGTGGCAACTTGTTACTGGGAGGTAGCTGTTTTTGTCTACGCTTTTGAAATGCGTTTTGGTCTGCAATTTACCTTCTTCCTGTAAAATTGTCAGATCCAAGAAAGTTATTTCTTTTTCATCTGTGTTCCATGTTAGTTTTATATTTAGATCATTAGAGTTCAATTTCTGTTTAAAATCATTTAGGCTAGCGCTGTTTCCTTTCCACAGAATTATTATGTCGTCGATATATCGTCTATACATTACCAACTCGGGTGGTATGTTAGAGAAAACTGTATTTTCCTCCCATTTTGCCATAAATAAACCGGCGACGCTGGGAGCAAATTTTGCTCCCATTGCGACGCCAGTCGCCTGATGATAAAACTTACGGTTGAACCAGAAATAATTATTCTTTAGGCAAAAATCGAGACACTTGACTATAAACTTCCTTTGGGAACAGGTAAATTGAGAGTGGGTTCTCAGACCCCATTTTACAGCTTCGCAGGCCTCATAGTGGGGGATTATCGTATAAAGGGAAGTTACATCTGCTTTCCCGTTTGTGTGATTTACACACTCTAACTACGTAAATAATGGGCGGACGTGATCCGCCCAGTACTCCCATATAAGCTCTTCCGATCCGTTTAGAATTATCCCAGTTGAAGTCCATTCGAGACGTAACGCGTAGGAAATCGGAAGTGACGTTCGTATCTTTTATCGATCCGTCTAGTTGTGTGTGCCTGTTTATTCGCTCCTGTTTGTGAGTAGATATAGTTTGTTTTACAAATAAATTGTTCTTTTAAAAACTACTACACAATGGAGGATATCTTTTACTTGTTATTTTGAGCATTGTTGGTCGGCTAAAACTACAAGGAAGAGTGGCACTGTCAGAAGTCCCAGTCACAGCTCATCTGATCCCCTGGAATTTCCCCTGCAAATTTACTTTCTCGCTGTAACCTTACAGCTGTGAGGTAATTATTTAGGATTATCCACATTAACACGGGATACCGCTTGGAGGAGAGCTACCTTGGCACATTTGCACTTTATGTTTGGTTGTGAAATCACATTTTAGATCTGCACGATTGGACTGTGTATGGGACACTATCGAGATTCACCATTTGTCGTTACAATTTTTTGCTATTTTTATTTCTTTTCACTAAGGATCATACTGTTGGTTTCTATGGTCTTTGCACTTTTAAACCATTCATAGATATTTTTTTGGACTATTTATTACACTAAGCTATTGATATACAATGTTTGTAGTTTTATTTTAGATGTTAGATTTTTTTCCCCCCTTTTTCTGTTTTATCTTAGACGATTCACTCTATTTTATATAGCTATTGCAATCCACTTTTTACACTGCATAGTTGGAGTCCCCCCGTTTTTTATTGTCCTTTATTATATAGGCACTGGTATGATGCACTATTAATATACTTATATATATATATATTTTTTTTTTCAGATGTTCATTTCTATGCACTTTTTTGCACAGTTTTTTTGATACTTTGTGAACGATTGACAGTCACTCTTTATCACATAAGCTTATTGTTTATGTTTATTTATTGTTTATTTATTTTTCTCTTGGTATTTAAGGAAGCGCAACACACCCTCCCTCTATCATTTCTATTTCTATTGAGAGTTCACTCATAACAGTGTCTGCTGCTCCGATTAGAACCTTTTTTTCACTCCACTTCCAAAATTGTTCTTTTTTTGCCATAGAGCGCAGGAGCCTTTTTACATACATACTACCTGACCTAAAACTTTTTACTCCCGCTGCAAATATGGAAGTTTTTTCTTTTTTAGAGAAAAGAACAATTAATTTGGAAGAAGTGTTCAATGCTACCAATATAGAAACTAAAAATAAAAATAACAATGTGGAACATCTGGTAAAAAAACTGAGGTACAACATGGAAAAGAGAGTTAGTCTATGGTGGGACACTACCACCTTTGAACAGTACCTGAAAGATGGTTTGGTCCCTAGACGTCTCAGGTGGGATATCCCACCTAATGACGGACTAATGGATCAGGACTCAGTAGATGAGTGGTTTAGGTTTTTTAATGAAAAAGGGCTAGAATTATTACGGTTTCTACTACATAGAAAACAGAAAAAAATAAAAATAGTAGAGCAAAATATAGAACAAATAAAAAGTGACCTAGAGATCTTCAAAGACTCTACAGAGTTTATTACTCTGACCACACAACTGAATAAGGATTTGATGAAAAAAGATAAGGAAGTACAAACTAGAAAAAGTAAAAAATATACTAGAGATATGGGAGATTTTAAAAACGACCAAGTTTTTAGATGGCAGAGCCAATTAGGACGTGTAGATCCTATCTCCACATACTCTACACCTGAGAGACCAATTAGACCTGAGGTAGCGGCATCTTTGGTGGAGACTGCCTCTGGGTCCCATAAACTACCTCCCCCTAATGTACAAACTAGGAATAAGATAAATGACCCCCCAAAGACAAATAAATTAAATGATGGGCACAATTTCCCGAAACAATCAACTCCCCAACATTTAGAGAGGAGACCGTCACAGAATCCCCATACTCCGAAAAAAGGGTGGAAGAAACCCCATTGGAAAAAAGCCAATAACAAGAGGCCTAACTATGGTGATAACTGGCAACAGCCTCCCTATGATCAATCTCGGGGTCCCTACCATCCACCATATATACGGCATCCGGCACCCCACTATGAGTATAATCGGAGAGAAAGGGATGACTGGGTACCACCCCAGGTGTACCAGCGACCATACGAGCAATACCCCGTCCCTACATACAATCAGTATGCACCTCTTAGAGATTATAGGGATGATGAAAGAGAGGATAACTACTATCAGACCTACTACCCTGATCCATATGAAAATAGGGCTTTTTTAGGGAGAGGTCCAGATCACCACCCCCCAAGGGCAAGAGATGTTCAAGTGGAGAGAGATGTAAGTCCAAAAAGAAGAGAGGCAGAAGAGCGGGAGCGCGAGAACAAGCGAAAAAGAGAATAAAAGGCGAAGGGGTATTCAATCTGAGTGGTATACCCCTAACATCAGAAGAAATGGCCGTATTAGATAGAGGTCTGAAATTTGCGCCTAAAAAGAACTTGGACAAGTTTCAGACATATGTGAATATTCAAAAATATATTAGAGGGCTCAATATCAAGAAATATTTGTGCAATAATCCGATTAAGATCCATGCCCCCCCTCCTAATGAGGTTATACATAGCACCTTAAGAAACAAGTCGGTTTTTAATCCTCAAATTAATAACAACAAATTTGTTGATGTTTTTAAAAAAATTGTTGTTGAGGACTTAAAGGCCCTAGAGGTTAAGAAACAAAAAGAACCAAATTTTATGAAATGCGGAATGAAACGGTTAAGCGAGCGGAAAGACATAGTAATACGCCCGGCCGATAAAGGAGGAGGAATTGTAATACTGTCGAAAATACAATACAATGAAAATATGGCAAATTTACTGAATGATCCTAAAACCTATACTCCATTAGCAAAAAATCCTGTTTTTAAAGGAAGGAAAGAGCTTGAAAAAGTTGTGCATCTAGGTTTAAAAAGATCGATTCTGAATAAAAAAGAGGCTCAGTTCCTTATACCCGAATCTGTAAGGACACCAATCATCTATTATTTGCCTAAAATCCATAAGGATAAAACTAACCCCCCTCCGAGGCCCATAGTAAATGGCATAGACTCGCTTACCACAAGAATAGGTTCTTACATAGATAATTTCTTACAACCAGTAGTTAAAAGGACGAAAGCATACCTCCAGGATACAAAGCACATTCTGCAGATTTTGGAAACTGTCTTGAATGATGGTCCATTTATCTTGACCACAGCAGATGTAACTTCCCTTTATACGATAATCCCCCACTATGAGGCCTGCGAAGCTGTAAAAGGGGGTCTGAGAACCCACTCTCAACTTGCCTGTTCCCAAAGGAAGTTTATAGTCAAGTGTCTCGATTTTTGCCTAAAGAATAATTATTTCTGGTTCAACCGTAAGTTTTATCATCAGGCGACTGGCGTCGCAATGGGAGCAAAATTTGCTCCCAGCGTCGCCGGTTTATTTATGGCAAAATGGGAGGAAAATACAGTTTTCTCTAACATACCACCCGAGTTGGTAATGTATAGACGATATATCGACGACATAATAATTCTGTGGAAAGGAAACAGCGCTAGCCTAAATGATTTTAAACAGAAATTGAACTCTAATGATCTAAATATAAAACTAACATGGAACACAGATGAAAAAGAAATAACTTTCTTGGATCTGACAATTTTACAGGAAGAAGGTAAATTGCAGACCAAAACGCATTTCAAAAGCGTAGACAAAAACAGCTACCTCCCAGTAACAAGTTGCCACCATCATAATTGGCTCTTCAACATTCCGAAAGGCCAATTTATGAGACTGAGGAGAAATTGTAGCAAAAAGGAAGTTTTTTTGGATCAGGCTAATTCCATGGGACAGAGATTCTGTGAAAAAGGCTATGATAAGGACATAATTCTGGAAAAAATAGCAGAAGTCGAAAAGATCGATCGTCGAAATCTTCTTAAAGAGAAAGAAAAAACCACAGAACTGGACAAAAATAAGAGATGTAAAGAAGGGACATTAATACTTGACTATAATAGCCAATACAAAAGCATTGAAAATATAATAAAAAAACATTGGCACATTCTATTGAATGATAGGGACCTGCATGAGGTTTTACCACCTAGGCCGCACTTTACCTATAGGCGTGCCCCAACCTTGAGAGATATGCTGGTAAAAAATATACCAGATCCCCCTGTGACGAACTATACGTTCTTCACAGGTAAGGGGTTTTATCCCTGTAAGAGGTGCTACGCATGCACAAGAGCAAGTAAACCTGAAAAAGTTTTTGAATTTTCGTCCACAAGTACTGGTAATTCATATAAAGTCAAAGACTTCATATGCTATAATACAGAAGGTGCGGTTTACGTTTTAGAATGTAGCTGCGGCCTACAATATGTTGGCCGCACAAAGAGACTTTTAAGGATTAGACTCAAGGAGCACATACAGAATATTCTAAAGGGGTATGATAAACATAGTGTTTCTAAGCACTTTGCCACTCATCACAAAAAAGACCCCAGGGATTTGAAATTTTGGGGCATTGTCCCGTATGCTAAACATTGGAGGGGTGGACATAAAGTGAGGACCCTAAGCCAAATAGAATCAAAGTGGATATTCACGCTTGACACTTTCAGCCCCAGAGGATTAAATATTGAGTTCGACTTAAACTGTTTTATCAGTAATTTTTAACGTTGTTATCTTCTCTTTTACATATCTTTTGCCTCAATTACACACTATGATATATATTTTAATAAATTAATAATTTAATAATTTTTTAATTCTTGGTCTTAAAATTTGGAATTGTATTTTAGAGGATGAATTTATGGAATATGATTGAATTTTTATATGCTAATTGCACTGTAAATACATACGTCATTTCCGAAATTCCCCTATACGTTTAATTTTAGGCCTCTGAATTGAACTTGAAACCCCCCCCCCCTTTTTTTCTATGTGATTGGTCTCATCTCTTTTTATTGAATTTTTTAATTTAATAATTTTTAATTAAATTGCTACTTTTTATCTAATACTTTGTTTACACAGACACTAGTATAAGACATTTTACTCGTATTAATATTTAGTTATATATACGAACGTTTTGAACCATTCCCTAATTTTAAAAGGAATAATTAAAGGTAATAGGTTTTATATTCCGGGATGTTTGATTGTGTTTTTAATTAGTAAAATAATTATAATTTTTTAATAGCTGTCTTTGCGATGATCCTAATTCAGCCACTGTCACTAGAATAAAGACCATTATATTTGATGGCAATTTAGGACTTCGATAAAATGGCCGACGATGTGATCGTATGTCCGACAGAGTGACATAAATACGTTATACGATGCGAATCGTTACCCTAGACATATAGTCTTACGGTGGATTCGTATTATAAAATAATATTTCTCTTAAATCTTTATTCGGTCGTTGTGCTGCCTTTCATTTTTTCCTAGATTGTCCGTACCCACTCGCTATTATTTTTTTTAATTTTTAACGAATTTATTGTTAAGTACGGAGGGAGTTGAGATAAAGAACGGTACATATCTCCGGCATTCGAATTACCTGTCCTACGAATTCATGCCTGAGTTATGCTAATGCAGGTTGATTTAATTTCCCGTTTGTGTGATTTACACACTCTAACTACGTAAATAATGGGCGGACGTGATCCGCCCAGTACTCCCATATAAGCTCTTCCGATCCGTTTAGAATTATCCCAGTTGAAGTCCATTCGAGACGTAACGCGTAGGAAATCGGAAGTGACGTTCGTATCTTTTATCGATCCGTCTAGTTGTGTGTGCCTGTTTATTCGCTCCTGTTTGTGAGTAGATATAGTTTGTTTTACAAATAAATTGTTCTTTTAAAAACTACTACACAATGGAGGATATCTTTTACTTGTTATTTTGAGCATTGTTGGTCGGCTAAAACTACAAGGAAGAGTGGCACTGTCAGAAGTCCCAGTCACAGCTCATCTGATCCCCTGGAATTTCCCCTGCAAATTTACTTTCTCGCTGTAACCTTACAGCTGTGAGGTAATTATTTAGGATTATCCACATTAACACGGGATACCGCTTGGAGGAGAGCTACCTTGGCACATTTGCACTTTATGTTTGGTTGTGAAATCACATTTTAGATCTGCACGATTGGACTGTGTATGGGACACTATCGAGATTCACCATTTGTCGTTACAATTTTTTGCTATTTTTATTTCTTTTCACTAAGGATCATACTGTTGGTTTCTATGGTCTTTGCACTTTTAAACCATTCATAGATATTTTTTTGGACTATTTATTACACTAAGCTATTGATATACAATGTTTGTAGTTTTATTTTAGATGTTAGATTTTTTCCCCCCTTTTTCTGTTTTATCTTAGACGATTCACTCTATTTTATATAGCTATTGCAATCCACTTTTTACACTGCATAGTTGGAGTCCCCCCCGTTTTTTATTGTCCTTTATTATATAGGCACTGGTATGATGCACTATTAATATACTTATATATATATATATATTTTTTTTTTTTCAGATGTTCATTTCTATGCACTTTTTTGCACAGTTTTTTTTATACTTTGTGAACGATTGACAGTCACTCTTTATCACATAAGCTTATTGTTTATGTTTATTTATTTATTGTTTATTTATTTTTCTCTTGGTATTTAAGGAAGCGCAACACACCCTCCCTCTATCATTTCTATTTCTATTGAGAGTTCACTCATAACAGTGTCTGCTGCTCCGATTAGAACCTTTTTTTCACTCCAGTTCCAAAATTGTTCTTTTTTTGCCATAGAGCGCAGGAGCCTTTTTACATACATAATAAGTGAGTATGATGGTAGTGCCCTCACCAATTCTCACTCCAAATCTGCGGAGACTAGCAATCAGAGGCAGCAGACACTGCAGCTCACAGCGGGACTGTTTCAGTGCTGTCAATCCAGAAAGCAGTGGGCGGACCTAGGCGTGTCCAGGTGCTGATTGAAAAGCTACATGTTTTTTGAATCAGCAATGAAAATGCTGATAGCCACACCCCCTGCAAAATCTTTGCCTCCTAATGTAGTTGCAAGCATATATGATGGGGGGCAACAACCCTGCTCTGAATTCAGGAGCAGTGCAGTATTGTTGCCACCCCATCACAGGAAGCTGCATGAGGTGGACTTTGTTGGCGGAGTAAATTTATACATCCAGAAAAAAAAAGACCAACGCATTTTTAGGTAAGTAGTAAGCGGACTGAATTTCCTGTTTAGCTTTTTCTTTCCCTTTACTATTATTTTCTTGTTTTTCTTTATAATTTTGATTTGTTTAGCCGTTGGCATTTAAACTTTTTTTGCATTTTTATTTTCTATTTAAAAAGGCCAGTCTCTTTAATTGGGCTGCAATTCCTCCTTTGATGTACCCTGAGAAATCAAGGCATGTCACAGAGCTGCCTCGTCTCTCTGGAGGTCGGATAACATTATAGGCTGGCAAGTCAATATTTACATGTGACTACAATGGGAACAGACCTGTCACCGGCTTTCCTTTCCTTCCACTCTCTACTGTTTGATGTTCTTCTTTATTTGTCCAAATGTAAATTACAGGACGATCGTATCTAGAAATCCCAACTAACTCAGCAGCCTCGGGGGAAGTTTAATAAAGTTGGCCTGTCATTTGTAGAAAACTTCACCACCTTCATAGACACATCATGGAGGTGGTTCTAGCAGGTTACACAATTAGCAGAGAGGGAGAGAGAGAGAGAGAGAGAGAGAGAGAGAGAGAGAGAGGGAGAGAGAGAAGAGAGAAAGGAGAAAATTCAACACTCCGCCATTAATGTCTAATCCACTGGCAACAAAAGTGAGTACACCCCTAATTGAAAATGTCCAAGTTGGGCCCAAAGTGTCACTATTTTGTGTAGCCACCATTATTTTCCAGCACTGCCTTAACCCTCTCGGGCATGGAGTTCACCAGAGCTTCACAGGTTGCCACTGGAGTCCTCTTCCACTCCTCCATGATGAAATCATGGAGCTGGTGAATGTTAGAGATCTTGCGCTCCACCAACTTCCATTTGAGGATGCCCCACAGATGCTCAATAGAGTTTAGGTCTGGAGACATGCTTGGCCAGTCCATCACCTTCACCCTCAGTCTTTTTAGCAAGGCAGTGGTGTGTTTGGGGTCATTATGTTAGAATACTGGCCTGTGGCCCAGTCTTCGAAGGGAGGGGGATCATGCTCTGCTTCAGTATGTCACAGTACATGTTGGCATTCATGGACCCTCTGAACGCCGACATGTTGTCCCGGAGAGACTTCCGGGTATCGCAAGCTCCGGCGCTGTGATTATCCGGAGCCGCGATGACGTCACTCCGCGCGGGAACTGCACAGTGCAACTAAAGCAACGGGATATAGCGCCATTGCTTCAGTTGTCTTAAGTGCGCATGTGCTGCATGACGTCGGCACATGCAAATACAGGGATATCTTCTAAATCGTGCAGGTTTAGGAGATATCCTTGTTCGCTACAGGTAAGCCTTAATATAGGCTTACCTGTAACATAAAGTTGCAAACAAGGGTTTGTAACCACTTTAATGGCTGTGTGTTGAGTTATTTTGAGGGGACAGCAAATTTACACTGTTATACAAGCTGTACACTCACTACTTTACATTGCAGCAAAGTGTCATTTCTTCAGTGTTGTCACATGAAAAGGTAGAAGAAAATATTTACAAAAATGTGTGGGGTGTACTCACTTTTGTGAGATAGTGTGTGAATATAATTTTTTTTTTTTATTATTTATATATTACTTCTTTTTTTTTTTTTTTTTTATTTACCTTTGGGGAGCTTATTCTTCTAACTATATTACATTACACACATTGCTTCTAGCAGGTTAGAATATTATCATTGAAATAAATAAATACAGTGTGAATGGGAAAAAAAAATGGCCACTTAATGGAGCATGCTTCCTATGATACTCTGCTAAATCTATTGGCTGTAAAGCAATATTTTCCCCATTCATATTTTCTCCTAATGTAATCTAATGTCCTGTGTCAACGGAATGTTGTTTTCAGGCTACATTCTCTGCAGATCGAATGTTTTTTCAACAAAACAATAACAGTGCGAATGGAGAAAAATTGCTGCATTATGGCCACTATTTGGAGCTGAGGAACTTGCCGATTTCCTATGATACTCAGCACCATCTAGTGGCCATAATGCAGTATTATTTTTCTCATTCACACTTCTTTTTCTTTTCTTTATGATTTCCTCTGTGAAAATGGGGCAAAATGTTTTGTGGCTATATTTTCTGCAGTTAAAATATTATTCATTAAATGAAAAATGTGAGAAAATAACAGCATTATTGGCACTAGGTGGTGCTGAGTTTTATCGGAATTATGCTCCTCGGCGATATCTAGGAGGCCATAATAAATTATATTTTCCCCATTCCCCAATTTTTTTAATGTATTCTGTGTGTATGGGGGCAAACATCAAATGTTTCTATATTCTTGGCAGGTCAAATGCTTTGTACCGAAAAACAAAAAATAAATGTGAATGAGGAACGTACTGCACTAGCCTAGATGGACGGTCGTTGGAGTGTCACAAAATAAGTAGTTTGGTGACCATAATGTAATTAATTAAAATCATTTTTTTTCCCCAATTAAATAAAAAAAAAATTCCCTTTATCAAAACTGAGTGATTTATTTATTTTTAATGTAATTAATTTAAATTTAAATTCTCTACAGGCATCTCCCCCCCAGGCTCTGGGGATCATTATTCCAGAGACCTGTTCTGCCATCATTCAGGTCCTGCAGAAGGACTATATGAAGGTAAGTGTTCTCCTTTAACATCAGATTCTATGTATTTAATGATTGCTAATGTCTTGCATTTCTTTTCTCATTCCCCAATTACCATAATTGCAATATTCTCTAATTCATATGCTCTGCCCCTTTGTCCTCATGCATATTTGCCTCACTAACTTCCCCACCATGCTCTTCTTGGCCCATAAAACTATAGTCTAGTCACTTACCAATGTCTTTTGTCAGCTCCATAGTATTGCTTTCCCCTAAACACCCCCTAAAATGTCTACAAGTATGGGGCTGGACTTCTCGTCTCAGACTTGTTAGAGCAGTCACCACTTATGTTGATGAAAAGCGCAAAGCACTCTTTATAATGTACAATCTGAACCTCACTGGGGTTGAAATACTAAATGAGTGGAGACATATATATATATATATATTCATTTTGGAAAGTGAATGTTCACCTTGTTAATGGAATAAGGAAACACGGTTTTCATTCACTAACCTCAGTCAGCATTTACTTTGATATGTCTTTTTTCCTTTTCTAAACCAAATCTGTCGTGTTGACATCTAATAAAGTGTTTGATAGTAGACTGATTGATGTGTATGTGACCATCCCACACACATACCTCTTAGAATATGAAGCATCAACTGCTATGTTGTAATAATCATCTTTAAGCCTTTACCATGTGCTAGCAGTTAGTTAGCACTGCAACTCTGGTTTATGCAGTGAACATCTTCCCTGATTAGGAAGGTTTAAATAGGTTGCTGGACATTTAGCCTGCATCTGATCAATATGTCTGTGTGACCATACTGTGGGGGGATAGCCCCATTGGGAATTACAACAGTAAAGTGAGGAGAAGGCTAGAACCTCTGTTCACGTGATCCCTGTTCTCATTTTTTGTCATCGATAGCTTGACCTATAAATACTACAATCCATCTCATATCCACGGGATCATAAATCCTCAAAGACACCAAGCCGCTCAACCACCCCTCTTCCAGGCCCACCATCCCACATTGCCTAAACTTACTCTTCTCACTTCACCCCTTTTATACTCTTCCCTTAATTCTTGACTCACAAGTGAACCACTCAATGGTTCCTTATTTATAAAGAACTTGAAGTACTGCTCAAAGCAAAACTACTAGTCAGTCCCTGCAGTCCAAAGCACAAAATGGGTACCGTTGTTCTGTCAGATAGTGTCCCCGGTCGGCTAGTGTCCGCTGTGTACTGCGCTTGTGCAGTACACAGGACAAGCAGATTTGAAAATAGCCAAAGATGAACGGTGCCTGCGCCGTGAGTCCAGGTTCTAGCCTCACCATCCAAGTGGACATTGAGTTAGAATAAAAAGAGCCGAGCGATGTGAGGCCGTGCCCGAAGCGTGTCGAGGGGCCCTCTAATATGTGCAGCCCTATGTCCACTTGGATGGCGGGGCTTGCACCTCGACTCACAGCGCAGGCACCGCTCATCTTCAGAGATTTTCCGAATCTCCTATTGCTCCGTACTGGGCAAGCGCTGCGTCTGTGCAGTACGCAGGGGACACTTTTTGATGGCCGGACTCTATATGTCACAACACCGGCATTTAAGCAAGTTCATTAATTCGTCACACTCGAAACATGTCAGAGGAGTGTAGTCAGGAGGGGCTAAGGCTGAAGCCACAACTTCACTCAATGGTTCCTGTTACATTAGGGAACTCGCCTCTACCAAAGGCTTTCTCAACTAGGGTTCCTCCAGAGGTTGCTAGCGGTTCCTTGAGCAATGAGCAATTTCTGCCTCTCAGATAAGTTCCCACCGACACCACTGATCTTTTTATGTGACCAGGGAAAAGTGTGAGGGCCGCTCAGGCTCGATAGGGAATCAGTATGTGTACAGTGCATCTGCAGCTGCTACTAGAGTGCTGACAGTGGATGGAGCCAGTCTTGACTCCTGCAAAGGTTCAAGAAAAGAAGGTTAATCCCTGGAAGTCGCATACCTGTGACGTCCTACTGCAATGAATATTATTACATTGTGTTTGTTTCCTTCCTATGCCTTTTAAATGATGGCCTTTTATTATCTTTATTAACTCAATTCTGGATACTAATCCCTTATAAGGTAGACAACCATGTTGGTTGTAGCTCAGATTAAAGCCACACAGACCACTACCTTATATATAGTCTGATGTTAGGACTCAAATTATTTTCGCGCACAGTTTGATCCCATTAGGGGTGCGTGAGATAATATGGAATTTACAGATTCATTATTACTCTAGTTTGTTACACCTTTTTTTGGTTTCTTATGAGATGTAGGTATGCGACTAATATGACTCCATATATACGCATGTGTTGTTTAAATCAATTTTATCCAGCTTGGAGTAATTTCATCTATATGATAGATATTTACAAGTGTGTTTTTTTTTGTTTAATTTTTATTTTATTGATCTATGCATTTCTATCTTATGCCAAATATCAATTCATATTGTTGCTTTATTTTCAAATTCTGTATTTCATAATTACAATGATATTCAGATTTATGTTTTACTATGTGTATGTAACATGCAATTTTTGTTTTATCAATAATAATCAATAAAAACATTGAAACATTATTATCTTTATTAGTTGTCCACTTATAAGTGTTTCTGAAGTGAGAATTTTGCTTTGCATAGCCAGCCATCTTTTATTAACTCCTCTGGGATGGGGGAACCCCTCATTATGGGCACAGTGGATGTACAGATCTGGAAATTCAGCACATGGATGGTGGGAACCCCTCATAATGGGCACAACAGATGTACAGATCTGGAAATTCAGCACAGGGATGGTGGGAACCACACATAATGGGCACAGGAGGTGTACAGACATTCAGTACAAGGATGGTGGGGACCACTTAGAATGGGCACAGCAGGTATGCAGACCTGGCAACTCAGCTTAGGGATTTTTTCACAAGGATGGTGGGAATCCCTCATAATGGGCACAGTACCCCTGATAATGGGCATAGCAGGTGTACAGACCCAGGAACTCAGCACAGGGATAATAGGAACCCCTCATGACAGGCACAGCACGTGTACAGACCTGGTAACTCAGCACAGGGATGGTGGAAACCCCTCATAATGGGCACAGTATGTGTACAGACCTTTAGTGTAAGGATGGTGGGAACCACTCAGAATGGGCAGAGCAGATATACAGACCTGCAAAGTCAGCTCAGGGAAGGTGGGAAATCCTCATAATAGGCATAGCAAGTGTACAGAATTGGGAACTCAGCACAGGGATGGTGGGAACCCCTCATAACAGGAGTACAGACCTGGAAATTTTGCACAGGGATGATGGGAACCCCTCATAATGGGCACAGCATGTGTGCAGACCTTTAGTGTAAGAATGGTGGGAACCACTCAGAATGGGCAAAGCAGATCTACAGACCTGGAACGTCAGCTCAGAGATGGTGGGAAACTCACATAATGGACACAGCAGGTGTACAGACCTAGAAATTTAGCACAGGGATGGTGAGAACAACTCACAAGGGGCACAGCAGTTATACAGACCCAGGAACTCAGTACAGGGATGGTGGGAACCCCTCATAATGGGCACAGCAGGTGTACAGACCTGGTAACTCAGCACAGGAATGGTGGGAACCCCTCATAATGGGCACAGCAGATATACAGACCAATGAATTCAGCACAGGGATGGTAGGAACCCCTCATAATGGGCTCAGCAGGTGTACAGATCTGGGAACATAGCTCAGGGATGGTGGGAACCCCTCATAATAGGCACAGCAGGTGAACAGATCTGCAAACTCATTATTGGGATGGTGGGAACCCCTCTTTATCAGGACAGCAGGTGTACAGACCTGGGGATTTAGCAGAGATCTCAAGAGATAGCGTCAGGAGTTGGGGCAACATTCACACTTTTGTGCACCTCATTGTAGCATTCATGTGTATTTGTTTGTAAAACAATGTAAACATAAAACATACAAAATATTAAAGTACAAGTAGTATAGTATGGCCAACGCAAAGTTATTCTGAGGATAACTGGTGAATAAATAACAAGGTTTATTACTCAGTAATCTTTACCTCATTACTCGTCACTTTTTCCCATGCCCACCTCCAGAACTTCTCCGGGACCTCTCCCATCCTCTGAAACTCTTTCCCTCAAACTGTCCGACTATCTCCTACTCTATTCCCCTTTATGTGATCCCTAAAGAGGCCTATCCTACTTCTCCATCAATATTCCCTAAAGTTATTATCTTTTGCATCTCACGTGAGCTTTGCTTTTAGATTGTAAGCTCTAACGGAGCAGGGACCTCTCATTCCTCTTGCACTGAATTGCATTGTAACTGTACTGTCTGCTTTCATATTGAAAAGCGCTGTACAAACTGTTGGCCCCATATAAATCCTGTATAATAACAATAATAATTGGGAATTAAAATTAAAATGAACAAAATCAAGATGCGAGTCTTCACTGAAAGGTAAATATTTTATGTCTATTAAAAACACAAAATATACAAAGTAACAGTACAAAATAAACAATATTTAAAAGATAAAACCATATTTAAACAATCCAAAAAACAAAACAAAAAACAGCTTCATCGATCTCTCCTTGGTGGGTTTCTTATTCAAGCTCCATTCACACTTGTTACTCCAAAGCTGCATGATTTCCATTGAAACTTTAGATAGGTGCGACTTTGGCTGTTGACTTTGCTGCACTACTGTCACATTGATACCATTAAAATGCAATTTTCATGCAACATTTCAGAGTTTACATCGCAGTCTATGGCACCCAAGTTGCATGAAGGGTCACAAAGTAGTGCAGGTACCTACTTTAAGTTGCATAGATTTGAACGGCTTCCACTGAAACACATGGGCTGCGACTTGAGGTGTCCAAAGTCCCATGACAAGTCTTACAAGTGTGAATGGAGTCTCACAGCTGTGTAAATTAATCAGAATTTGTAATTGAAATGACTGATTTGGGAGCACATGGCACTAAATAAATGGTACAGAGTAGTGCTTACTTACTAACAGGCCGAAACTGAAGTTCATTTCTGCTTGACACCAATGATATGGAATGCCAGTAAATGGAGTATAAGCATTTCACTATTTGCAATTCGCAAAGAAGGTCATAAAGTTACCTTAGAGACCATGCCTTATAATTGCTGGTTACTCAGTTCTAAAAGAAGGAAATATCTGAATACCTTAAATGTTATTATTAAAATGGTTTGTTTCACTCATTTACAGTACATTCCCCTTGTGGTTAGGGAGGAGAGATCTAACCCCTATCTTGACCAGTGGTCATTGATGCCTAGAGGGCCTGGCAAATTTAGCAGCGTCATGCGTCAGTTAACGTGACAATAAATATTTGACTAATTTGTCTTCCTAAATAATTTTTATATTTAATATATATATATATATCTCAATATTTTTGGTACATGTTTAATAATAACTCTTCTCTTATATTTTATTTTAATACTTTGATTGTATCTGACAATTACAGTATAAAACAGAGGCACACTGCAGTGCCATCTGTAGGTTGAAGGTTTATTTTATCAATGAATCCTTCAGCCTGATCACTATGTCACTAATGATAGACAACTAATTGCCAGTGACAGCAGAGTTTGAGAGGTAGCTCCGGGTACAATGTCCGCTGTTGGCTCTCAAAGTGTGCACCTTTATTAATGTACAGTGTTCCTGGCCCTTGGTATTGTGCTGATGAACAATAATATAGGGACTGCAGACGGAAAGGGGGTAAAAGAGCAAACTTTATTTAGATACAGCAGGGAAGTGACTAATCCTTATTAGCCTGTAATTGTCCCCCACTGGATGGGGTTCCTCGCACTTCCTGTCCAGTGAACAAGTGCCAAGGACGCACACAAGGTTATAATCTCGTCACAGCATCGAACCTGTACCCACTTTGCACAAAACTATAAAAAGAAACTGTTTTGCTGGAGTAACGCTTTCTGGTAGACATCTAATCCAGGACAGCAGACAAAACGTCTATATCAGGGTTCACTAAATGGCGGACCACGTTCGGTCCAGACCCGGACCGAGCAACAGTCCTATCCGGATCGCAGCCATGCTACTTTTCAGCCTGGGTGTTCTCCCTCGGGATCCCGCTATCATACTCACAGCAGGCAGGGGTGAGAGGTACTGAGAGAACACACACAGAACACACACAGATGCTATGTGCCTCTGCCCTGGTAGGACTGTGAAGGGGAGGCTGCAAATGAAAGGGGCACCGTGATGTAAAAGAGGATAAGGGGGCTATGATTGCAAGGGGCCCGGTAATGTGTAAAAGGGGCAAGGTAAGGTGTAAAAGGGGCACTGAAATGTGTAAAGGGGGCTTTGTGGTGTGTAAAGGAGGTACTATATAATGTGAAAGGGAATTGATACGGTTGAACTGCTTTAAAGGGGTGGCTGTGATGTAAAGTGGAGTGGAACTGTGATGTAAAGGGGAGGAGGGGTGATTTGAAGGGAGAGCTGAGGACAGTGTTGTAAAGAGGGCACTATGATGTAAAGGTTAGTCTGAAGACACTGATGTGCAGGGGGGACTGTTATGTTAAGGGCAACTGAGGACACTTTTGAAGTGCTTTAAAGGGGGACTGTGATGTAAAGGGGGACAGTGGACACTGGTGTAAAGGGGGGGGGGGGTTATGGACAGTGATGCAAAGAGGGTGCAGAGATATGAAGGATGGGCTGAAGACACGGATGTATGGGGGGCGGTGATGCAAAGGTGGGGCTGAGGGCGCTTTTGTAAAGAGGGGGACTGTGATTTGAAGGGTAGGCTGAAGACATTCATGTACGGAGGGACTGTGATGTGAAGGGGGGCTGAGGACACTGATGTAAAGAGGGGGACTGATGTGAAGGGTAGGCTGAAGACACTGATGTACAGGGGAGACTGATGTGAAGGGGGCTGAGGACACTAATGTAAAGAGGGGGACAGTGATGTGAAGGGTAGGCTGACGACACTGATGTACAGGGGGGACTGTCATGTAAAGGGGGGATGAGGGCACTTTTGTAAAGAGGGGGACTGTGATGTGAAGGGTAGGCTGAAGACATTCATGTACAGGGGAGACTGTGATGTGAAGGGTAGGCTGAAGACAATGATGTACAGGGGGGACTGTCATGTAAAAAGGGGGGGGGGATGAGGGCACTTTTGTAAAGAGGGGGACTGTCATGCGAAGGGTAGGTTGAAGACATTCAGTACAGGGGGGACTGTGATGTGAAGGGTAGGCTGAAGACACTGATGTACAGGGGGGATGTAAAAGGGGGCTGTGAAGTGTTATAGAGCAGACCTCTACTGGAAAATTTTACCAAGTGGTCCTCTGTAAATTTTAATTCAAGAGGCTTGGCCTACATCTTAAATGCAATTAAATAAATATAGTCCCATAAAAATGGCAGATCTGCTTCCAATTAATTTAGCACGCTCCTAATTTTCATTATGGATATTCCGTTACCATGTCAGAAAATTGCTTACCAGACAGGTCAAACCTGACTTTCATCAAGGTCTACAAAAAGCATAGCTCCACCAAAAACAGGCACCACTCATTCAGGTATTGTTATAGGGTATCCATCTCTACCCGTCTTGGATTTTTTTTCTGCCCCATTCTACAATTCTACAGTCTCCTCTACTCCCTGCACTTCTGTTCAGGCTTTGAGTAAAGCCTTGTACACAAGGACCGAAAAATTGGTCGAAATTAGCAGGAATCAGACAACTTTTACCCAGCGTACAGAGCCGTCTGTTCTACAGAAGCCGATCTCACGACAGAAGATCATTTTTATATTTAAGAATATATTTATGTTTATATATAGAGTTTTCTGGTACACAGTTAATAAAAACGCTTCTCTTATATTATATTTTAATACTTTGATTGTATATGACAATTACAGTATTGAACAGCAGCACACTGGTGCCATCTGTAAGGTGAAGGTTTATTTTGTTAATGAACTCTCCTTTCTGGGTGATTTTTTTTTTTTTACTGTTAAAGACCAATTCTGGCTCAAACCTTCTCATTTTGGGTAAGGAAGAGTCGTCAGGTTTTTATCTCCATCTCGCCAGGAAGTCCCATACCACAAAAAAAAACAACCCAAAAAATTGCTCCTACTCTAATAAAAAAGATTCCTTTACAACCCTTACTCACTTGTCCAATGATGACCGGACTTTTTAAAAAGTCAAAGCTTCTGAATGTGAAATGTGAGTTTTTGGTTGAAGACTTGAACATGTTCTTTAAACCTTAAAGTTAGTAGCAGTCGGTCACATTCTACTGGACTTTTTCTGTAATGTTGAAGACATTTCATAGCTTCTCCAAACCACTTGTTCAGTTCTACTGAGTGCCAGGAAAGCGTGTTTCTATTCACACAAGTAGCAGATAGGTTTCCGACCATGTCCCAGTTTGATGTAGAAGGCATATGTTGTGCCTCTTGTAAACCAGTTATCTTATCTGTCCTAAAAACCATGCACCTTTTCTTTAAAAGTGGATATCTACCCAAAAATTAAAAAGGAGTATGTGCATACTTAAGATGTAACAACCTTTCCTATAAACGTTATATTTCAAAGCTTTGTAATTTTCCTACTATTTGTTGATTCTCTTTATGCATTTAATTACGACAACATTACATTGCTTTAGAATAGTGGTCTCCAGATGTAGCCATTTGCTTGACTTTATCCTTCCCTTGAGGTATTATTACATCCACTGACACAAACACCACATTACTATTCCTCCCAATGACACCATTGATAGGGAACAATTCTTTCCACTGATACCATTGATGGGGCACTACTCCTCCCAATGAAACCAATGATGGGGCAGTACTTCTCCCACTGAAAACAACAATGGGGCACTATTCCTTCCTTGGACACCAATGATGGGGGACGGTTCCTTTTATGGACACCAAACATGGGTCACTAACCTACCACTAACACCAATGATAGGGAACAATCCTTCCCACTGACACCAACGATGGGGCACCATTCTTCTCAATTACACCAACAATGGGACAGTATTCCTACCAATGACACCAATAATGGGGCACCATTTCTCCCAATGACAACAATAGGACACCATTTCCCCCCCCAAGGACACCATTCCTCCCAATGGCACCAAAGATGTGGCATGGTTTACCTGCACTGACACCCGGACATCTTCTACTCCCACTGGCTAGACAGATTCTCCCCCCCCCCAGGTTTGAAGGGCGGTGAACTGGCCATGTGTTTAGAATGTTTGGAGACTCCTGCTTTAAACCAATGGTATAGTGCCTCAGCATTGTCGCCACCCAAAAGTACCTCCACCAAATGGTGCATTGTTGACGTCTGTGTTTTCCTCTAACAGACATGCATACTGATTTTGGTGGAAGCTTTGGCCCCTACAGCATCTACCTGGCTACACTTCTCTGTTACTTACAGAAAGACAACAAAATAACAAAAGCAAAATAAAAAAAAAACACCATAAAAATAAAATTACCCAATGCTTGTGCTTAAACCACATTAAATGAAATGAGGGGAGGCAGACCCCCCCCCCCCCCCCCCAAATGTGTATAATCCACACACTTGGCGAGTGTTAATGGAGGGAAGTCTAGATCGTGTCTGCATGCCATAAAAAGTGTAAGAAAACCAGCCAGTGTGTATCGTTCACAAGGTGAGGGCGCCCCCTGGGATACAATCATCTAGAGTGGATGATCCTCAAGGGGAGGAGCCTCGAGGTGACAGTCCTTTGACATCGGTGCCTCTGGGGGCAGAAAAAGGAACTTGGCTTTACTTTATGTTCTTCAGAAGAGCCGTGCGAGCGTTCACGAGGGCCTTAAAGGCATCTTCGCTTCCTGGTGCCACGCACTTGTCCGGGTGAAGGAGCACAGCCAGCTTGCGATATGCTTTATTCACTTCATCCCTGCAAAAAAAATATATATTCATAGCCCCATAAAAGCTTTACATTTTTTTTTTTTTTTTTTTTTACAAGAAACAACAAAGCAAGGAATGCCCATGCACTCAAGGTGATATATTTTCAGGTACCGGTGGATTCAACACCATGGGCTCTTATATCCTTTGAGGATCCCAGTGATGGGCTCTACCTGCCACATTTTCTGGCTATTTTCCCGCCCACCTTGAAATTCTGAGCATTTCTGTCCAGTCTTTTTGCATTCTCCAAAATACAGATTTACTATATGGCTGACACCGGACTATCACACCTACCATATGCCCGTAGTCGAAGCATTTTCGATTTTCACCTGGTCTTCCTTCTGTTTTCGCTGGATGCGGCGGCTTGAAAGGCTAAGCCGCGATGATGTCACACCCGCACATGGGCGTGGGAGATATGGCCACGGCACACAGCACCGAGGCAACAGCATGGGTATACCCTTCCATTAGAGCACATGCGCGGGTGACGTCACTGGCTGCTGCTCACTGGAATATCTCCTAAAAGTTGCAGGTTTTGGAGATATTTATTGAACCTACACGTAAGGTTTATTATAAGCTTACTTGTTGGTAAAAAAAAAAAAAAAGAAGAAGAAGGGCAGATCCCCCCCCCCCCCTATATATACACAGTATCTTACAGAAGTGAGTACACCACTCACATTTTTGTAAATATTTTCTTATATCTTTTCATGTGACAACACTGAAGAAATTACATTTTGCTACAATGTAAACTAGTGAGTGTACAGTTTGTATAAAAGTGTAAATTTGCTGTCCCCTCAAAATAACTCAACACACAGCCATTAATGTCTAAACTACTGGCAACAAAAGTGAGTACACCCCTAAGTGAAAATGTCCAAATTGGGCCCAATTAGCCATTTCTCTCCCCGGTTAGTGTTACAAAGTCTCAGGTGTGAATGGGGAGCAGGTGCGTTACACTTGGTGTTATCGCTCTCACTCTCTCATACTGGTCACTGGAAGTTCAACATGGCAAAGAACTCTGAGGATCTGTAAAAAAGAATTGTTGCTCTACATAAACGATGGCCTAGGCTATAAGAAGATTGCCAAGACCATGAGACTGAGCTGCAGCATGGTGGCCAAGACCATACAGCGGTATAACAGGTCAGGCTGCACTCAGAACAGGCCTCGTCGTGGTCGACCAGAGCAGTTGACTACACATGCTCAGCGTCATATCCAGAAGTTGTCTTTGGGAAATAGACGTTCCATTGATTTGGCCGCATTATTTAGCGCTATACTCATTTTTGTATATTAATAGCTGTGTGTGTTGAGCTATTTTGAGGGAACAGCAAATTTACAGTTAGTTATACAAGCTGTACACTCAATACTTTACATTGTAGCAAAGTGTAATTTCTTCAGTGTTGTTACATGAAAAGATATAAAAATATATACCAAAATGTGAGGGGTGTAACTCACTTCTGTGAGATACTGTACTAATATGTATGTATATATATATATATATATATATATATACATACATATATATACACATACATATATATATATATATATATATATATATATATATATATATATATATATATATATATATATATATATATATATATATATATATATATATATATATATATATATATACACACACACATACACACACACACAAAGCCCAATCCTGACCCAGTGCTATGCACAAGAGTACCAGCTCTCTTGCTCCTCATAGGTTCAGAGACAGCAGAGAGCGCCATTTGCTCCTGCTGCTGTCAATCACAGCCAGTGAGGAGGAAGCAGGGGACAAGACCAAGATACGCAAAGCTGGTTTAAGAGAGCAGCCCAACGAGTGCCCTCCCTAGCAAGTGGCAGGAAGAGCCTTGGGCAGCGGAGATGCCGGACTTCTGCTTAGGGCTCTGGCTGTCGCTCTGAACCCGATGTTTTCTCTTCGCTTCCTCACCCTCCTGCAATTCGAGAACATTCTTCCAGGCGCAGCCATTCCCGGGTGACGCCACTGTCCTAGCAACCAACCAGAGGCCGCAGCCATCACCATCCACTTAGTGGGAGAACCAAAGCAGTTGCCACGGAGCTATTCCAAGCAGTGTATCCTAATGAAAGAGCATGTGACTTCTCTGTAATTATGGGATCACATTGCATCTAGTAAGCGTGTATTCCCTCCGTATGGTGGTGATGTCACGAGGAACATAATCCTTGCGGGTGGTAAACAATTTGGAGATTTCAACACATCTATTTTGCCACTGAGGAGGAGGAATGGTTTATAAATCTTTTTTATGGTGCACGTTGGACTTTGATCAACATTGCACATTTGGACTTTTATGCTTTTTGCACTTTGAACTTACAACTTTAGGGCCCTGTTGCATGAGCTGTCCAAGCAGGTGCACCTGTCAATTTTTAAGGCCGACCCGACTGGACCCTATAGTCTCCCCTATGGAGCAGCGGTGACATGTCCACTGACATCCGTCGCTATCCAATCCACAAAATCCAGACGGACGGTGGTCCTATTTTCCATCAGGGTAGGGAAACCTCGGCTCTCCAGCCGTTTTGAAACTATAAATCCCATCATGCCTCTGCCTTTAGGAGTCATGCTTGTGATTGTTAGGGTCTTGCAATGTCTCATGGGACTTGTAGTTTCAAAACAGCTGGAGAGCCAAGGTTCCCTACCCCTTGAATATGATCAGATTCAAATGGGCAGGAGGTCAGTTTTCACTCGACAGAGGAGAATGGGGCTGGGTCCGTGTCTGCTTTGCACAGTGAGCGGAGACGTAACCCGTCATCATCCTGCTCAGTGGTGGATCAGCGAAGCGAAGCGATGCCCTGCTGAGCAAGCGGAATTCGTCCCACAGAGGTGCCCGTGTGAAAGGGGCCTTAGTGTGGGTAACTGTTCACATGGGATTCAATCAATTAATTTACATGTTAGCATGACTCTTAATTGTTTAGATAAGGTCTGAAAGAGATATGCCACCAATTCTGACCTTTCTATGAAGCATTTTCAGATAGAGAGATAAGCAATGATGGCCTCTATTCACCCTCAGAAAGTGAATTGATAACGGGGTCCATGTTGGGAAAAGTAATAGGGTTACTCCCCTCTATTGCTGATCCTTCTCTTTCCATGTGCTCTCCAGATGTGGTAGCTGCATTTTTTTTTTACCTAATTATTTTTACCCAGTGATCCTGCCAGTAACACACTTCCTGTCTTAGACTGGCAGTGCTTAGTCACTATACTGTATCAGGACAAGAGAAACCTCCTTTTTTCCTTTGCTTCATAAACACAGAGGGGAGATTTACGTTGTTCCCAGTTTTATTTGAGGACTACAGGACAAGAGTGCAGCACAAGCACAAGAAGTTATCATCAGACAAGATGTCTGGCAGGATCAACAGGTATTTTGTGTGTGCACTTACCTAACGGATGTCACAAAATGCTTTCAATGGTACATGACAGAACAAAAAGGGACAAATAAGAGGCTTCTTGTTGAGGTTTACATACACTTTAAGAATCCGAGTATTGAATGGGCTATAGACCGATTCAGTGCACCCCGATCTCAATCCACACCCAGGGCAGGTGATGGACAGAGAAAGCATCTCTGGATATGTTACCTTGTGGCACCCGGCTTCACACCCAGCATGTCCCAGCTGTCTTTGCTGTTTCGGATACGGCGTATAGAATCCGCCTGCTCTTTAGTAAATCCAACGTTGATGGATGACATGGGCCTCTTTCCTCCGTTGTCACATAAATCCACGATGCCAGAGTAGAAGGCCTTAGAGAGGAGGGAGACGAGGGGTTATTAGCTTGCCAGATGAAAGCAGGAACATTTTGAAATGCTTTCCAAACACATATAGTACCGTGCAAATGTTTTAGGCAGGTGTGCAGCAATGTAATGTAGGAATGCTTTCAATAGCTATCTATACAGAGAATATAGAGATAGATATACACTCACATATACACATAAATAATTATATATATATATATATATATATATATATATATATATATATATATATATATATATATATATATATATATATATATATATATAGTAGTAGGTGAGATGCACACACGTTCAGTGAAACAGGTGTGCCAGCAATCGAGTCCGTCCCAAAGACTCAATATAAAAAAAGTAGAAGAGGGATTGCTGCACAAAGGTAAATTTATAATTCAGGTGACGTTTCGGGGCTAAGCATATCGCCCTTCCTCATGACCACATACCTGCAATAAAAATTGTAACCAACTTCACATATAAAGGCTTATAGCTCACATCTATCATTAATCAATTAGTTACATTCAGCTGGAATCAATCTCCACAAACCACCCCTTGCATCTCTCATACATCATTTTTATATCTATGGGTATAGCTGAACAATAGTTAAAAGACGGGACAAAAGGACACCTTCCCTTGATGATAGTATAGTATAGATAATAAACAAAGAAATCTCATAATGTGGGATTGTATCGGCCAATATCTGGCAGATCGGTCAACACCTATAGAGACTTATACCATCCTATAATCATAAAAATAAAGATCATTATTTTTATGATTATAGGATGGTATAAGTCTCTATATGTGTTGACCGATCTGCCAGATGAGATTTCTTGGTTTGTGGTTTAGTTTTTTTTTATGGTATGTGAATATACAAATTAATTTTGCATATCCATTGATTATGTTTTCTTTGTATTTTTTTGGATGAACTACATGATTCAGCATACTATCAAGGGAAGGCATCCTTTTGTCCCATTTTTTAGCTATTGTTCAGCTATACCCATAGATATAAAAATGATGTATGAGAGATACAAGGGGTGGTTTGTGGAGATTGATTCCAGCTGAATGTAATTAATTGATTAAAGATAGATGTGAGCTATAAGCCTTTAGGCTGGGTTCACACTGCTGCGGAAGCAAAAAACCGGATGCGATTCGCACCGCACTGCAAATCACATCCGATCTCTGTGCGATGCGAGTTCAGCCATACAGATAGTATGGCTGAATTCGCATCGCACCCGCCGCAAACTCGCACGGGACCCTTTTTTTGGTCCGCATTGCAGGTATGTGGTCATGAGGAAGGGCGATATCATGCTTAGCCCCGAAACTTCACCTGAATTATACCTGATATGATGTAAATTTTATCAGTAAATTTACTTTTGTTCATGCAGCAATCCCTCTTCTGCTTTTTTACATACATACACTAATAGAGAGATAGATAGAGGTGTATTATATATATATATATCTATATCTATATCTATATCTATCTATATCTATATCTATATCTATATCTATATCTATATATATACACACCTCTATCTATATATATCTATACACCAAAAGTATTGGGACACCTGCCTTTACACGTACATTGATGGCATCCCAGTCTTAGTCTAAGGTTCAATATTGAGTTGGCCCACCCTTACACAGATTTTTATATAAATAATATATAAATAATATATATATATATATATATATATATATATATATATATATATATATATATATATATATATATATATATATATATATATATATATATATATATATATATATATATATATATCTCACACACACACACAGAGTTATATATATTTATATTACTAAAAGTATTGGGACGCCTGCCTTTACACGCACATGAACGTTGATGGCATCCCAGTCTTAGTCCGTAGGGTTCAATATTGAGTTGGCCCACCTTTTGCAGCTATAAAAGCTTCAACTCCTCTGGGAAGGCTGTCCACAAGGTTTAGGAGTGTGTCTATGGGAATGTTTGACCATTCTTTCAGAAGAGCATTTGTGAGGTCAGGCACTGATGTTGGACAAGGCGGACTGGCTCGTAGTCTCCGCTCTAATTCATCCCAAAGGTGTTCTATCGGGTTGAGGACAGTCAAGTTCCTCCACCCCAGACTCGCTCATCCATGTCTTTATGGACCTTGCTTTGTGCACTGGTCCAAATCATTTGGTGGAGGGGGGATTATAGTGTGGCGTTGTTTTTCAGGAGTTGGGCTTGGCCTCTTGGTTCCAGTGAAGGGAATTCTTAAGGCCTCAGCATACTAAGACATTTTGGACAATTTCATGCTTCCAACTTTGTGGGAATAGTTTGGGGATGGCCCCTTCCTGTTCCAACATGACTGCACAAAGCAAGGTCCGTAAAGACATGGTTGAGCGAGTTTGGGGTGGAGGAACTTGACTGGCCTGCACAGAGTCCCAACCTCAACACGATAGAACACCTTTGGGATGAATTAGAGAGGAGACCGCAAGCCAAGCCTTCTCATTCACATCAGTAACTGACCTCACAAATGCCCTTTTGGAAGAATGGTCAAACATTCCCATTGACTAGAATGTACTTTTTGGCATCCCAAATACCAGTTTGCTGGCTGGGGGCAGGATGATAACTTAGATCCTATAGTACAATTGGTATCTTTGTCTAGCCCTATTTTAAAAGCTGGCTCCCATATAGAGATGGACCTGCCGAGTACACCCCCGATGGCTACTCTCCTTAGCAAAGTATGGTGAGCAGCTCAAGAGGCACTGTCTGTTAAGGGCCCTTTAGAGTTCACCCCTCCGTGGAATAATCCGAAATACCCCAAATTGAACAAATTACATGGATTTTCTACATGGAGCCAAAATTAGGTTTGATTTTTTTTTTCCCACAGCTGTATACTGGTGATGTGTTGAAGTCATTTGCTCAGTTGTGCACAGAATTCAGGCTTTCTAAGTGCTGTTATCAATTCCGTCAGCTCAGACATGCTATACAGATACAAAAGCAAACACTTAACCATATCTACCTCTTCTCTGCTGCTGGAGGTATGCCAGGCTGATGCTTGGAAGGGCCTAATATCTAGGGTGTATTTAGCATTCTCGTCTTCCATTCAGGATTATGCATCTGTAAAATGCAGGTCTTGATGGGTGACTGAAATTGGGGATATAGATGGAGACCAGTGGGATATGGCTTTGGAATCAATTTCTGTAGTTTTCTGTCTCAGCCTCCCATAAATTCTCGCAATTGCCTATCCTGCACAGAGTCCATCGGATGCCTGAGAGATTATATAAATGGGGCCAGAAAGATTCTCCCCTGTGACCAAAGTGTAAGGTGCACCAAGGCGACTTTATTCATATGATCTGGCAATGCTCAAAACGTAAATGCCATTGGGCTGACGCGTACTGAAGCTTATCTCTGATCTAGCCCAGGTGCCTATACCTTCAACCCCTTTGTTGTGCCTTCTAGGAGCAATTGGTGTATCCAAAGGATGTATATATCATAACTAGTAGGTTACTGTAGTTGATAGCCCGGCACTAGATAGCGTCTACCGTGCCTACCAAAAAAACAATGGGTTGCCTGTGAAATCCCCCCTTCTCAGGGAATAACTGGCCTACCTTCATAGGAATGCTGCGTCAAAGTTTAACCTCACCTGGCAGCCTTGGCTGGATAACTCTAGTATTGCCCCATCACAGCTAGTGATGGATAGACTTCTACGTCTCTAACTCACCCGAGAGTCACAAAACGTTCTCTCTCCTTTTTGCTCTGTTTTGTTTAACCACTTAAGGACCAGGCCTACAAGTTAAAATAATCTTTTGTTTGCTAGAAAATTACTTAGAACCCCCAAACACCATTATTTTTTTCCCCAGACATCCTAGAGAATAAAATAGCGATCGTTGCGCACAGTATTTGCGCAGTGGTCTTACAAGCGCAATATTTTTTGGAAAAAATACACTTTTTGAATTACAAAATAACAGTAAAAAGTTTGTTTTAAAAAAAAAATTTTTTTAATAGTGCGAAAGATAATGTTACGCCGAGTAAATTGATACCCAATATGCCACGCTTCAAAATTGCGCCCATTCGTGGAATGGTGACAAACTTTGACCCTTAAAGAGCTTTCTTTTGGTGATATTTAATCAAAGCTGGGATTTTTATTTTTTGCTAAACAAAAAAAGATGGAAAATTTTGAAGAAAAAAAAAAAAAAAATCATGTTTCATAGTTTGTTATAAAATTTTGCAAACAGGTAATTTTTCTCCTTCATGGATATTCGCTGAGGCTGCACTGATGGGCAAAGATAAGGCGACACTGATGAGGCAGCCCTGATATGTGGCACTGATGAGGCAGCAATGGTGATGGGGCACTGATTGGTGACATTTATAGGTGGTACCGATATGTGGCACTGTTAGGTGGTGCTGGTAGGCACAGATGACTCTGCAGAGGCTCTCCACGATTGGGACGGATGTCCCTTTCACAGCCGCCAGTGTTGGGCTTTTTTTTCTCTCCTCACACTGAAAAATAGCCAGTTACCGCCTCTGTTTACATCACATGATCAGCTGTCATTGGCTGACAGCTAATCACGTGGTAAGGGAGCGGGATCAACCCCTTACACCAATCTGTCGAGTCTCAAACTCGCTGATCACAGAGCGCGCCTCAAGCGCCCAGGCCGCTTGAGCACAGGAGGATGTCTTCTGACGCCCTCCCGGCAAAGTAGGTCCGTGCTGTAGCCGTCATTCGGCTATAGCGCGGATGGGAAGAGGTTAATCCCATTAACCACTTGACCACTGGGCACTTAAACACCCTTAACAGACTAATTTTCAGCTTTCGGTGCTCTCACATTTTGAATGACAATTACTCAGTCATGCAACACTGTACCCATATCAAATTTTTGTCCTTTTTTTCACACAAATAGAGCTTTCTTTTGGTGGTATTTAATCACCGCTGGGTTTTTAAATTTTTTGTGCTATAAAAAAAAAAAAAAAAAAAAGACCGAAAATTCTGTAAAAAAAATGAATTTTTCTTCGTTTCAGTTATAAAATTTGGCAGATTAGTAATTTTTTCTTCATAAATTTTGGCCAAAATTTATACTACTACATATCTTTGGTAAAAATAAGTACAAATTGTCCACAAGCTATGGTGCCAATATCTGAAAATTGATCACACCTGAAGTACTGACGGCCTATTTCAATTCTTGAGACCCTAACATGCCAGAAAAGTACAAATACCCCCCAAATGACCCCTTTTTGGAAAGAAGACATTCCAAGGTATTTAGTAAGAGGCATGATGAGGTTTTTGAAGTTGTAATTTTTTCCCACAATTCTTTGAAAAATCAAGATTTTTTTTCCTTTTTTTTTTTCTCCACAAAATTGTCATATTATCAGTTTATTTCTCACACACAGCATATGCATACCACAAATTACACCCCAAAACACATTCTGCTATTACTTCCAAGTATGGCGATACCACATGTGTGAGACTTTTACACAGCGTGGCCACATACAGAGGCCCAACATGCAGGGAGCACCATCAGGCGTTCTGGAGCACCCAGGCCAATTCTGACATTTCTCCCCTACATGTAAAAATCATCATTTATTTGCTAGAAAATTACATAGAATCCCAAAACATTATATATGTTTTTTTAGCAAAGAGAATACAATGGTGGTCGTTGCAACTTTTTATCACTCACGGTATTTGCGCAGCAATTTTGCGAATGCGTTTTTTTGGGAAAACACGTTTTGTGCTTAAAAAACAAACAAAAAAAAAAAACAGTAAAGTTAGCCCAATTTTTGCATAATGTGAAAGATGAAGTTATGCTGAGTAAACAGATACCTAACATGTCACTCTTCAAAATTGCACACGCTCGTGGAATGGCGCCAAACGTCGCTACTTAAAAATCCCCATAGGCGACGCTTTAAATTTTTTTTTACTGGTTACATGTTTTGAGTTACAGAGGAGGTCTAGGGCTAGAATTATTGCTCTCGCTCTAACGTTCGCAGCGATACCTCACATGTGGTTTGAACACAGTTTTCATATGTGGGCGGGACTTACGTATATGCGTTCACTTCTGCTTGCGAGCACATGGGGACAGGGGCGCTTTAAAAAAATATATATTTTTATTGTTCATTTTACTTTATTTAGTTTGACATTTTTTCCCCCAAAAATAAATTTTTGATCACTTTTATTCCTATTACAAGGAATGTAAACATCCCTTGTAATAGGAATATGGCATGGACAGGTCCTCTTTACAGTGAGATATGGGGTCAATAAGACCCCGCATGTCACCTCTAGGCTGGAGAAGCCTGAAATTAAAAAATAAATAAATAAATTCTGGCTTTGATCGTATTGGTGAGTCTGTAGAAGCACCGGAGGGTGGGGGGGGGGGACGTCTATGGCTGGGTATTGCAGGGTATCACCGAGTATAGCTGAGTATTGCAGGGTATCACCGAGTATAGCAGAGTATTGCAGAGTATCTCCAAGTATGGCTGGGTATGACAATTTATGGCAGAGTATTGGCGGGTATTGCAGAGTATTATCGGCAGAGTATTGCAGAGTATTATCGGCAGGGTATTGCAGAGTATTATCGGCAGGGTATTGAGGGGTTAAATTTCGGTGAGCAGCGATGTGGGCACTGCAGATGCAGCCCACAGCGCTGCTGACACAGATCTCTTCTCCCTCCGCTGTACCGATGGGTACAGAGAGGGGAGGGAGGAACCGGCGTCATAACATGACGCCGGTTTGTTTACAAGTGATCACTCTGTCATTTGACGGAGCGATCACATGGTAAACGGCCGCGATGAGCGGCCGTTTACCGTGATGCGCCGGATCCTGTGGACCCAGCGGTCACGGATGCTCTCGAGTGCGCGATCCAGGGGTCGCGCGAGAGCAGCATTCTGGGAGGACGTCATATGACGGCCTCCCAGAGTTAAGAAACCGCCCTGTAGCCGTCATTTGGCTATAGGGCGGTTGTTAAGTGGGTAAGAACTTGTGGTTAATTCACAAGAGTCGTGTGAACAACAAAAAAAAACCCCCAAAAACGGATAAAACTTCAAGCAGTGATTAGTGCCATTAGTCAGGATGTGGACCAGAAGTTGATTGACAACATGCCATGGAGAATTGCAGAGGTATTGATAAAGAAAGGTCAACACAAATATTGACTTTTTGCATAAACTTCATGCAAATGTCAATAAAAGCCTTCGACAACTATGAAATGCTTGTAATTATACTTCAGTATACCATAGTAACATCTGACAAAAAGATCTAAAAACACTGAGACTTTGTGAAAACTCATATTTACGGCATTCTCAAAACTTTTGGGCACGGCTGTAGTATGTATGGCAGTCGGGAAGGGGGTAATACGGAGCTTAATTCTCCTTGCTACCCATGTCACCCAGCAGGAGTGCTGGATCTCCCCCCCCGGTGAACATCGCTGTCATAATGTAGCATGTCAGACTGGCACGGTACAGTCTAAACAGCGGGAGGAAGAGGTACAGTAACAATGTCACTAGTACAAAGCTCTGGGGCTCAGTCTCCCCCATCACTGGGGGCTCTGCAGGCAAGGTGAAGCAAAGCAGGAGAACCCACAATCCAGATGCGGACAGTACCTGGAACATCTCATTAATCCCCTCTCCGCTCTGTGCTGAGGTCTCGAAGTACAGGAAGCCGCGGCTCTCCGCCCACAGCCGACCCTCACTTTCGTCCACGCAGCGATGCTTTGCGCAGTCAATCTGGAAGAAGCAGACAGATTACATACTGTAAGAGCCAGATATCTAATGTAGACATCAAATTAAACCTCGTACCCAACTTTTAGCCATTCAGATCGTCCTTTATAGATTGCATTTGTTCTCTAGCTACTTACCATGTCGGCTCTCATACATGTACACTAGTGTTAATTTCGTTGATAAAAATTACAAAGTGACATTTAAGTCTTTTTTTATTGTTTAACAATAACAAACATGTTATACTTACCTGCTCTTTGTAGCAGTTTTGCACAGAGTAGACCAGATCCTCCTCTTCTCAGGTCCCTAGATTGCGCTTCTGACCCTCCCTCCTGCCCCACACAGCAAGCAGCTCACTATAGGGGCTCCCAAGCCGAACTGCTGCTCTGTGTGTCCATTCAGACATGGAGCAAGGCTGGGCCCCACCCCTTCTCTCTGACTGACTTTGATTGACAGCAGCGGGAGCCAATGACGCCCACTGCTGTGTCTCAGCAAATCAGGAGGGTAGTCCCGGACAGCCAACACTCCGTGCAACATCCCTGGATAGAGAATGGGCTAAGTTAAAGTGATTCTAAAGGCAGAAGTTTTTTTGGGGGTTTTTTTTATTGATTTTAAAAGGGGTTGTAAAGGCAGGTGTTTTTTTTTTATCTTAAAGCGGAGTTCCACCCAAAAAAATGGAACTTCCACTTTTCGGAATCTCCCCCCCCCCCCGGCACATTTGGCACCTTTCAGGGGGGTGGGAGGAGATACCTGTCTAATACAGGTATTTTGCACCCACTTCCGGGCATAGATAGCCGAGCCACCCACAGGTATCTAGGCCACTTCTGGTGCCTTCTCTCTTCTCTCCCCCCCCCCCCACCCCCGCTGTCTTCTGGGAGACACACAGGTCCCAGAAGACAGAGGACCAGTGGGATCGCGCAGCGTAAGTTGCACAGTAGGGAAGGCAAGGCTTCACTTCCCGATTCCTTTACTGAAGATGGCGGCGCCTCTACCCAAGAGCCGAGGAGCCGGTCTGTTTCGGGTGCCGATATCGCGGGCGCCCTGGACAGGTAAGTGTCCTTATTTTAAAAGTCAACAGCTGCAGTATTTGTAGCTGCTGACTTTAAAAAAAGTAAATAAAATTAGGCGGAACTCCACTTTAATGCATTCTGCAATACGGCACTGTTTTATTTTCACTAACAATTGCAAAGTTGTGTGACGCTGTACCCAAATAAAATTTTTCCCCATAAATAGGAGCTTTCTTTTGGTGGTATTTGATCACCTCTGGTTTTTATTTTTTGCGCTATAAACAAAAAAATAAATAATATTTTTTACTTTCTGCTATAAAACGCATCCAATAAAAAAAAAAAAAAAGTAAAAAAAAAATAAATAAATAAATCTAAATTTCTTCATAAAATTAGGGCAATATGTATTCTACTACATATTTTTGGTAAAAAAAAAAAAAAAAAATCCCAATAAATGTATATTGATTGGCTTGTGTAAAAGTTATAACGTCTACAAACTGTTGGATTTTTTTTTTTAACTACTAATGGTGGCGATCTGCATCTGGTTCAAGAATGGTAAAGAAAAAAGGTAGCTGGCAACTTCAGAATCCAGCAAAATAAATAATCTTTATTACTACTGTATATATAGGTGGATAAAAACAGCTACGCGTTTCAGCACAATGCCTCGATCACAACAGGTGATGATTTGGCCTCCAAATTCTCCAGATCTCAACCCAATCGAGCATTTGTGGGATGTGCTGGAAAAACAATTCCGATTCATAGGAGGTCCCACCTCACAGCTTACAGGACTTATAGGATCTGCTACTGACGGCTTGGTGGCAGATACCACAGCATACCTTCAGAGGTCTAGAGTCCAAGCCTTGATGGGTCAGGGCTGTTATGGCAGCAATACAGGGACCTAGTCAATATTAAATGAGTGGTCAAAAGGTTATGGCTGATTGGTGTATATTTTATTCTAGAATTTGTATGGTTTAAAAAAGGACACTAAAATCACGTTTCTGAACTACTACTGTCTGCCACTGGAAATGCAAACTTAACACAAAGCTCCACTCAAAAGGGGAAGCTCTGCTTATTTGCATACTCCCCCCTCCAATGCCACATTTCAGGCACCCACTCCCACTTCTGACTGACTTTGCCACACCGAGCGAGGTCATCCAAAAGTTCATCCCCTCCCCTTTCGCCGGGCCATTTACAAAGCACATCACTTTTTGAGCATGCTCAGTAGGGAACAGACTGCGAAGCCACAAGGCTTCACTGCTGCTTTCTTTTACATGAGGTGGCTGTGTCAGCTCCCGAGAGCCGTTTGAAAAATCGGCTCGGATGAAGACACCGCTGGATTCCTGGACAGGTAAGTGTCCTAATATTAAAAAATTCAGCCCTGCCTCTACCAAGATGGCCTTCTCCACACACAGAGCGTTATGGAATGGGACGGAGAGGTGGATCCGAGTTTCCTCCACCTCTTCTGCTGCTTCTTCATCCATACCCCACCAGTCATTAGAAGGGCAGATCTGACATGAGGAAGCAAAGCCCTGCCTCTACTAAGATGGCCTCCTCCACACAGAGACAAGCACTGGAAAGAGAAAAGGTGGATCTGTGCTTCACTATTATCCCACCAGTCATTAGAAGGGCAGATCTGACATGAGGAAGCAAAGCCCTGCCTCTACTAAGATGGCCTCCTCCACACAGAGACAAGCACTGGAAAGAGAAAAGGTGGATCTGTGCTTCACCATTATCCCACCAGTCATTAGAAGGGCAGATCTAACATGAGGAAGCAAAGCCCTGCCTCTACCAAAATGGCCTCCTCCAGAGAGTTGCTGGAAAGGGGAGGAGGGAAGAAATCTCCAACAACCACCGGATGACCAAGTGTCTAAAAACCTTTGAACACAAAGTGTAGCTATGACATCAATTATGGTCTTTAACCCTCGCTCACCTTGTTCGCACAGACGGCAAAGACGACATTCTCAATGTTCCCCTGAGGGCCCAGCTCCTGCTTCATCTCTGCTAGCCAGGCATCCAGGCTATCGAAGGACTCTTTTAGGCCCACGTCATACACCAGAATCACACCCTGCGTGTCCTTATAGAATTCATTCCGTACCTGGAGGGGGGGGGGGAGAGAGTTCCCGGAGAGAGAAGAATGAGAACATCTAAAACCTCCTCTGAAGGACAATCAGCTGCATAATACATAGAATTGGTAATAATAAAAAAAGTCCACTCATTGAATTTTTCAACAACTCCATGACTTGGTTAGTAGCTCTGCAACACTTCTATTGATATTGTGGAAGCAATCCATAGTGTTGCAAGTTTCATTCACAAAATGCAATGTAAACAGTGTGATGCGTAAAAAAAGTTACCATGCAAACAAAGGGGTCTACATAGAAAAAACATTTTCCCCAACGTTTTTCCCAACTTCTTGTCTTGTTCAGGGGCAACCAGAAAGCTTACACCCACCCGATCCTCTGCTCCAGCAGCAAAACAGCGCACCCCCACAATCCAGTGATGGACTGTTCCTGACCTCCTCACGTTCAGAGCAGTTTTATAGGCTTGATGACGTCAGGAACAATCCCAGAATTGGGGGGGGGGGGGGGGGGGCGCAACAGGAGCCGAAGTTTTGTGTGAGGAGGATTGGAGGACTAGGCATCTATTTTCTCTTCTCCCCTAGACAAAAACGAGCAGTGAAACATTGCAGTGGGGCTGTGCTAAGAGTTTTCTTGCTCGGAGTTGGGCTTTAAGCAATCATGGAGGCGCAATAAATTCTCACCATATTATTTGTACTATAATTATCTTCAGTAATTGTCCGCTCCCTCTAGTGGCCAAAAAGTTTTTTTGTTTTTTTCGATCTTTGAGGTAACTCATGCCACTAGATGGAGCTGATGATCATAGGAGATAATCATATTACAAATAATGCGTTGATAACTCGTTGTGTCGTTGTCAATGCTCAAGACATACATATGGAATTTATTTTATGCATAGAGAAGAACCGGATGCCACAAATACATTGTTCACAGTTACCGATGGAATAAATCCCTGGCATTGTTACAGCTTCCAACTTTATTTGTAGCCTGCAGCATTCTAGCTGAACAGATGTAACATTTAACCAGCTGTATGTCACCATAGAAATCGAAAGTAGGATACTGTTTGTTTTGACGTGGACCTCCGACCTTCCCTTCAGCCTTGCAGAGTTGCAGCGGCTCCTCTCCTGGACTGAAATGGTTTACTCCTGATATCACTGCACACTGTGAGCTTCTGGTAACGTGCATTAGAAGCTGCAGCAAGCCACATACAGTCCCCTTAATTTTCTGGCTAAAGGACGTCCAGCATCATCTAGCGCTTTCCTCCCCCAGCCTGACCGTCCCTGGCCCATCCCTTTCATTCCATCGTGGAGGCTCAGCATCATTTGCACGCAAATAACGCATGCCTATGAATGTTCACTCGTCCAGGCTGATGATTTATACCCAGCAAACCTATGTACAGCACCATGCTGGGGCTGGGCCCGCCCCCGCCCCACCAACTGCGATCTGCCTGCATTGCATAGAGAAGCACAGAAACCCAGTGATGATGTCATTAGGACCAAATGAAGGAATGTAATGAAAACAGGAGGCTTTGTTTAATCAATTTATTAGCATGCTGATGCATGATTGTTCTGGGACTGTAATAAGAAAAAATAAAAAAAAAGCAACTAAGCACGCATTTTTCTCTGTAATTCAAAAAAAAAGCAACTAAAAACACACATTTTTCTATTTTTTGCAGGAAAAAATTAACATTTTTTTTCACAGGAGCTTGCTGACTGTGGTTCCAATGGCAATTTTGAAGATGGTGTAAAGTTCATAAATGGTTATAAAATGGTTCTAAATTCTTACGAGTTTATTAACCTTAATGCATTGTATGCATTAAGGTAACAAAAAAAAACAACAACACACATTTGTGTCAAGGACCCCCCCCCCCCAAATCTTGACTCGGTCCAGCGCTGTGCATGAGAGCAGCAGCTCTCTCCCACCTCACAAAGTAGACCGATGACAGCAGCAGCGGCTGATGGCTCCCGCTGCTAATTAAATCTTATGCCAAGGGAGCAGGGGGCTGTCCGTCTATGGATGCAGGCAGCGGCCCTCGCGAGCAAGCCTGCATGAGTACACCCTTTAGCAAATCGGCCTGCTGTGGAGGGGGCACTTGGAAGAGCCAGGACCACTGATGGGAAAACCCAGAATAGGAGTATCCGAGCTGCTCTGTGCAAAACCATTGCACAGAGCAGGCGAGTACGACAGCTTTATTATTTAGAAAAAATATATAAAAGGTTTAGAATTACTTTAAAATCTCCAAAATGTTCTGCATTTTCTGAGAGCAGACTAAATAATAAAATGGGGGTAGTTACACAATGGTATTGCAACCGTTTACGAAACCCAAAAATTCAGCAAAAAATACACAAAAGTTTATTTTAGGTTCCATTCACATCTGAGCGTAGCAGCTGCTGCGCTGCTTTTTTTTTTTAAAGCTATTGTCATGGCTTTGCTCAGCCCTTCCTTCTCTGAGCTGGCCACTCAGCTGTAGGCCAATTGCCAGCTCCTATCTCTCCACAGTTACTCAGCTGTTGCCGATATCCTGCTCGTCAGTCCTGCCTTCTTAAGCCGCCCAGTCCAGAGGATCTCTGCCTTTGCCTTGGTCAACATCACAGAGACATTCTCCTGCAATCCTGTTCAAGACTTGCTTTGCCGACATCCCTTCTGGCTCCAGATCCTGCTTGCTGTTCCACTACATTGATCCCCGACTTCTGGCTTGGCTGACTATCCGTTCCGGTTACTGAACTTTGGCTATGTTTTGACTAAGTTTGTTCTTTTTACTTATATTATTAAACAAGTGTGATTTTACTGTATTTCTGTCTCGGTCTGATTTCATGGTTTCTTACAGCTATTTTGTGGAGCGGCACACCATTCAATTGAATGGGCCGCCCTCTGCTCTAAAAACGCCCATGTACCAAATTTTGGCAGAGAGCCAGGAGCATTTGGTGACATTTGTGGCAAAAATCACACCGCGTTTGGGGTGCCATTAAGAAATCTAGAAAAAAAAAAATGAGGCCCCAAGGCCAACATAGCGCTAGAAAATGTATGAAAACAATATAACACGTGAAATGAATCAAACAGCTGCTAGCACTAAAAGTCTAAATACAAAACAATTCAAATAGGTAGGTATACAAGGTAAATGCAGCGCTGATGCAATCTGTGATCAATAAAACAAGTGATATAAACATTTGGTGAAAAAGGAAACCTAAAACAAAGTCCCAAATGTTCATTGAAGAAAAACAGGGTGAAAAAAGAAAACAAAAGCAAAGTCCCAATGGGATTAGAGTCCATATAGAACACCCATCCAGATAAGTGTGAGGATTTGCAGTGAGGAAATCTTTCATACAAGTGCTTCTAGCTCCACACCCAGGTAAGAAAATAATCTGCTTACCAGAACTCAATGATCACTAATCTCACCAAACATAGGGAATGATTAGGTCTCCCTAAGACCATTAAAGATTGCCTAGAACTATAGCTGGTGCCGATGGTTCTCAAAAAACATATGAAAGAAAAGCTTCCATAGCATAATAATGTAGAAAAGGGTTTAATAAAACAAACGTGCACTTACAAAGTAGAAGCTGTTTGAAAGCAGTACAATGCTTGTAGATTAAAAATGGACCACGTCATCTCCAAAAAAATTGTGCTCACTTCCTGTGTAGTTCACCCATTCCCCTCCAGAGAGTAAAAGCCTGATGACGTCACCATCGTAGGCTCCTCCCTACGCGTTTCGTCACTAGCGGACATCAACTGGGGAAAGACCAATGAAATGTCTGGACTTTGTTTTGGTTTTCATCAAATTTTTTATATCACTTGGTTTAATGATCACAGAGTGCATCAGCGCTGCATTTTTCTTGTATACCTGTCATTAAGAATGGCATCAAATCGCTTAGGTGTGAACAGAATTTTTTTTGGGGTAAAATATAAAGGGTTGCACTGAATAAACAGATACCCAACAAGCCAAGGCTTAAAGGAGAAGTACAGACAAAGCTCTTTTGGTTGTGCTTCTCCTGTGGATCACAAGAGTGGAGTTCGTTCTGCACCCCTGTGACCCGTCTGACGTCACAGACTCGGTCCAGGCTTGGGGAAGATAACGACCATATGTTCAGGAATGTTCGGGATCTCGAACGATTGATCTCCGGTGCGCACAGTGATAGGCAATGTGTAGTGCAAGTGATGTACCTTTCAACTACTTCCCGCCCATAGGACGTCCATGGACATCCTTAGATTGGTTATACAGGGATGATGCCTGCAGCTATAAGCATCATCCCGGTATCATTTTTCTCAGCCAGCAAATCCTTTTTTGTAAAAGCCATCCTAGCAGCTGATTAGCTGTTAGATTACTTTTACAGGCAGAGAGACAGGACACCCCCCCCCCCGCCACTTCAAACTCCCCCGTGTGACTGGAAACCCCAGGATCCAATACGGCACTTCTGTCGGGTTACCGCAGAGCCGGCCATGGACAAGATCATCCCCGGGCCATCTCTATGCTCCTAGGAGGCTGGAAACTACTCCCACTGACACCAAGACGTGGCCACAGTTCAGCCCCACTAAAGTTTGAAGGACAATAAACTGGCCCTTTATTTAGAAAGTTTGGAGACCCCAGATCTATGGGGAAAGAAGAAACAGTTTTACTTGCCTAAACCTCTGCTCCCTCAGTAGATGGCGCTCCCCGGTGGACAGTCCGAAGGCGTCACCACATCCAATACAGGGTTACGGACCCTGCTTTTGTCTTGAGGACATCAGATTCCGAGACCTCTGGAACATGGGGGGGGGATAAGCCGCTGCGGGGGATGAGCGGAGGATCGGGTAATTCAATTTTCTTCCCCCCTAGACCAAAATAAGAAATTAAGTCTTGGGGTGCAGGTACAGGCCACTCTATTCTTTTTCTTTCCCCCCAGAAATGGGCTTTAACGTGAACTGCAGGAGAAGCAGCAGATTAATGAGCTCCTTAGTCACTCTGCTCTCTCCTATCAGCAAGCTCCTTGCAATTCAGGAGTTTACTGGCAGGTTGTACTGCTGCTCTGAGCTTTATTGTACAGGGCCTGTAAGATTTAGGTACTACCCTTGACCAAAATAAAAACAATATATAAAAATCAAATCACAATACCTATGAATATAGAAATGTGATATTGTGTCTTATATCTGCCTGATGTTCAGCTGTAGTTTATATGTTAGTACTGGGATATATAGCTGGTACTGACAGTACAGAGTGGGCGAGGCTCGGGATTGACTGCAACAAATCTTGGGGCTGAAAGTCTGAAAACCTTCAATTTATACTAGAGAACCGTATCCAGTCCTACCTCATAGAAGAAGGGGTGTCCTGCCATATCAAATATATTGACCTTAATTTCTCGATCTCTGATTTGTACTCTGGAGAAAAAAATAAAATATAAATAAATCAGATCAGAGTCTATTCAGTCTTCTGCACAAAGGATTTTATATTATATCGTCATACATGACATCATGATAAACTCAACAAACCACAAGAGTGACCTCATCCAATGTGGCTGGAGCTATGCCAGAACTGATCTCTGCTACAGGAGATGGGCAGAGAGTGCAGGCATGGTACAGGAGATGGGCAGAGAGTGCAGGCATGGTACAGGAGATGGGCAGAGAGTGCAGACATTATATATTATACAGGATTTATATAGCGCCAACAGTTTGCACAGTGCTTTACAACATGGGGGCACACAGTACACTTAGAAATACAAATCAATACAGGAGGAATTAGCGGGCACTGCTCATTAGAGCTTACAATCTAGAAGGGAGGGTCAAGTGGAACAAAAAAGGTAATAAGTGTGGGGGGTGAGCTGATGGAGAAAATGAAAATACTGTTGTTGGTTGTAGGTAGGATAGGCTTCTCTGAAGAGAAGGGTTTTCAGGGATTGTCTAAAAGCCAATAGAGTAGAAGATAACTGGACCGATTGGGGTAAGGAGTTCCATAGGATTGGAGAGGCTCTGGAAAAGTCCTGGAGGTGAACATGGGAGGAGGTGACAATGGAGTTAGAGAGCAGGAGGTCTTGAGAAGAACAAAGAGAATGATTAGGTTGGTATTTTGAGACTAGGTCAGTGATGTAGCTTGGGGGCAGAGTTGTGGATGGCTTTGTAAGTTTTTAGTATTTTGAATTTAATTTGTTGGGTGAGCCTGGAGACAGGAGATGGTCAGACACTGCAGACATGGAGACAGAAGATGATCATTGACTGCAGATATGATACAGGAGATGGTCAAATTCTGTTGACACGTTACATAAGCCTGATAAAAGAAAAAAAAAAAAAAAAAGCTATTACAGGGCAATAGGAAAGCAGACTATTGTCTGCAGGGACCCTGAAGGCCCCACAAAAATTGCAAAAGGGGGCCACAGGTTGGGCACCAGGGAACTCATTCATGTCCTGTAATTATGTTTTTATTTTACCGCAACATCCACACAAGGCTTGTAAATGTCTTGTAGCAGCAGCAAACTCATTTCCTACTGACACCCCCAGAACTACATCTCTCAAAAGCCTATTCCTTACACAGTTTATAAGAAGCTGCACTGTTTTATGATGGAAGACGTGGCTTTTATTCAAACTATTCACTTACTTTGTGACACCGTAATCGATTCCGATGGTGGCCTGGTACTTGGGGACAAATCTTTTTTCACAGTAACGCTTAATGATGCAACTCTGCAGAGACGAGAGGAAAAACACGTCAGGGTTATCAAGAATTCCAGTATTTAAATATTCTTACTCTGATTTCACTGCACACTGTGAGCTTCTCAAAACAAAGCTGGTTGTCTGGAGTCACACTTTAAACGTTGGGCACAGTTCTAACCAATATACAGCATCAAAATAATTGAAAAACCATTTGCCGACCTCTAGCGAGTGTAGAGCTTGTATAACAGCGTAAATTTGCTGTCCCCTCAAAGTAACACAGCCATTAATGTCTAAACCACTGGAAACAAAAGTGAGTACACCCCTAAGTTAAAATGTCCAAATTGGGCCCAAAGTGTCAATATTTTGTGTGGCCACCATTATTTTCCAACTGCCTTAACCCTCTTGGGCATGGAGTTCATCAGAGCTTCACAGGTTGGCACTGGAGTCCTCTTCCACTCCTCCATAATGACATCACAGAGCTGGTGGATGTTAGAGACCTTGCGCTCCTCCACCTTCTGTTTGAGGATGCCCCACAGATGCTCAATATTGTTTAGGTCTGGAGACATGCTTAGCCAGTCCATCACCTTTACCCTCAGCTTCTTTAGCAAGGCAGTGGTCGTCTTGGAGGTGTGCTTGGGGTCGTTATGTTTAAATACTGCCCTGCGGCCCAGTCTCTGAAGGGAGGTGATCATGCTTTGCTTCAGTATGTCACAGTACATGTTGGCATTCATGGTTCCCTCAATGAATTGTAGCTCCCCAGTTCCGGCAGCACTCATGCAGCCCCAGACCATGACACTCACCACCATGCTTGACTGTAAGACAAACTTGACTTTGTACTCCTCACCTGGTTGCTGCCACACACGCTTGACACCATCTGAACCAAATAAGTTCATATTGGTCTCATCGGACCACAGGACATGGTTCCAGTAATCCATGCCCTTAGTCTGCTTGTCTTCAGAAAACTGAGGGTGGGTTTTCTTGTGCATTATCTTTAGAAGAGGCTTCCTTCTGGGACGACAGCCATGCAGACCTGCAGAATTGATGCAGTGTGCGGCATATGGTCTGAGCCCTGACAGGGTGACCCCCCCCCCCCCCCCCCCACCCCTTCAACCTCTGCAGCAATGCTGGCAGCACTCGTAGCAACCACTAGATATGATGCCGAGCAAGTGCACTTAACTTGTTTGGTCGACCATGGCTAGGCCTGTTCCGAGTGGAACATTTGGACATTTTCACTTAGAGGTGTACTCACTTTTGTTGCCAGCGGTTTAGACATTAACTACTTCAATATTGGGCACTTATACACCTTCCTGCCCAGACCAATTTTCAGCTTTCAGCGCTGTCACACTCTGAATGACAATTGTGTCATGCTACACTGTACCCAAACTAGATTTTTATCATTTTGTTCCCACAAATAGAGCTTTCTTTTGGTGGCATTTGACCACCTCTGTAGTTTTTATTTTCTGCTAAACAAAAAAATTAAAAAAAAAAGAGACAGAAAATCTTGAAAAAAAAAAGTTTTTTGTTTCAGTTACAAAACTTTGTAAATAAGTATGTTTACTCCTTCACTGATAAGGCGGCACCGATCAGGTGGCACGGATGGGCACTAATATACGGCACGGATGGGCATGGATAGGCCGCACTAATGTACTGTAACATATGGTACTGATGGATGCCAGTACCAAACAATGCCTGCCAATCAGTGATGCCCATTCAGAGAAGCAACCGATCGTCTCTCCTCTATTCGCATCTGACAGACGCGAGTGAGGAAAAGCTGATCACCGGCTCTTCCCGTTTACATCATGATTGGACACGGCTGATCACGTGGTAAAGAGTCTCCGCCAGAGGCTCTTTACCTAGATCGGAGTTGTGGTGTGTCAGTCTGACACACCGCAACAACGATCGCTGCGATGCGCGCCCCCGGCTTAATATCCTGAAGACGTCACAGGATGTCTGGTCAGGTTATTTAAACCCCTTTGCCACCATCATTTTGCTATATGGCAGGCGGCAAGTGGTTAATGGCTATGTGTTGCGTTATTTTGAGGGGACAGCAAGTTAACACTGTTATACAAGCTGTACACTCACTACTTAATATTGTAGCAAAGTGTCATTTCTTCAGTGTTGTCACATGAAAAGATAAAATTTACATAAAAAAAAAAAAAAAAGTGTGAGGAGTGTACTCACTTTTGTGAGATACTGTATATTTTGCAGTTTGCAAGTGGTTTACCGGGGTTAGGGCTGAAGTTTTCAACTATAAACCTCAGTATTTTTTTTTTAGCCAGCGACTGGCTTTCGCACGAGAGTGGTCCGAGAGGCTAATTAGCCGCTGGACTGCTTTCAGAAGAGAACCCCCCCATTGGTATTCCTTGAGCTGTTTTTTTTTTACCACCGCACCTGAAAAACGATGTGTCGCGCAGGTGGTCATAGAGGGGACTGAGAGAGATTGATTGCTGGGCCCTCAGGTGGCAATCAAAACTCCCCCACAGCAAAGTGCCACATACTACTAATAATTTTGGAAAGTAGAAGAAATGGACTTTGGAGGCACATAATTATAACAAATTTTAATAGTGCACAACTCATATATACAAATACACATTAATCTAAACACCTGAGTTTAAAAAAAAACAAAAAGAAAATGAAAAAAGGAGAATAAAAGAAACAAGAAGGACCCATACTTACGGCATCCATGTTTTGGGGTTGATCAATGGGTCTGATCGGGTCAAAAACAATGAAAACTAAGAACAAGAGAAACAAGAAGGACCTTGTTTTTGTTTCTCTTATTCTTTTTCATCGTTTTCTTTTTGCACTCAGGTGTCTAGATTAATGTGTATATAAGTTGTGAACTATTAAAATTTGTTATTTTTATGTGCCTCCAAAGTCCATTTCATCTTCTACTTTCCATAGAGGTGACCAGAAGGTCTCTAATCACCTCTATGATCTTGGAGGACCAGAGTGACGTTGCGACTTCACTTACGGTCTGGGGCGAAAGTAAACTTTTTGTAGCTTAAGCGATTCCTGACCACCTGCCGTCATACTGCGCTAGGTGGCTCATTCCTGCAAATTCGCCGTAGCTGTACGTCGGTCGCTTTTGTGGGCGCACGAGCGCTCCTATTGCCCAGCGTGGGGAGCAAATCAGTAGGTCCAGCGGACTCTGTCTGCCGGACACCCGCAATCGTTCCCTGCAGTGACAGAACGGGGATCTGCCTGTGTAAATAAGGTAGATCTCTGTTCTGACAGGGGAGATCACACAGATCCTGTCTGTTGTGTTCCGCCAGACAGCCCAACCCCCATGCAGTTAGAACACACCTGAGGGTGTTTCGTCAGATTAGACAACCTGTCAGAATGTGTAACGTTAGTGATGTTCCATTGCGGCCACCTTGCTACACCCCGCACTCCTCCATAATTTAACCCCTTTGAGCACCCCTGATGTTAACCGCTTCCCTGCCAGTGTCGTTAGTACAATACCAGTGCATATTATTGTGATTTTTTTTTACCAAAAATATGTAGCAGAATACATATCCGCCTAAACGAATGAAGAAATTATTATTTTTTTCACTTCTTTTGGAAATGTTTTATAGCAGAAAGTGAAATTTATTTTTTTTCAAAATTGTTGCTTTTTTTGCTTACAGCGCAAAAAAAGCAAACGCAGAGGTGATCAAATACCTGCAGGAAACTCATTTCCTACTGACATCCCCAGAACTACATCTCTCAAAAGCCCATTCCTTACACAGTGTGTAAGAAGCTGCAGGGAAAGAAATCAATGTACGCATATGGAGAGAGACAGAGAGAGGTGGGCGGAGTTCAAGAAGAACCATTTGTGGGGTGGGGAGGAGACATCAATTTTATTTGGGTACAGCGTCACACGACCGTGCAATTGTCAGTTAAAGTGACGCAGTGCCAGTTCGTAGTTTCTGGACATTCCATGACCATGCACAATTTTAAAGTGTAGCATGTTAGGTATCTATTTACTCAATGTTTTCTTTTGCATCAACATTCTTAAAAGGTGTATTTTTCAAAAAAAAATTCATTTGAAAGACCCCTGCAAAAATACAGTGTGCCGTAAAATACTGCAATGATCGCCATTTTATTCGCTAGGTTCTCTGCTAAAAAATATATAATATTTGTGGGTTCTAAGTAATTGATCTGCCCAGTAACACACCTCATGTATTAGAGCGCCCCTACCCTGGATAAAGGAGCACAGGGGGCACCTCTGGAGAGCATCATTGTCAGTCTGGGGGGGGGGGGGGTGGTGTGTTTGATGTATTAGCTGGTTTAGATACACTTACAAATTGAAGCCAAACTCCATCTAACACTTTATAATCAGTTACAGGAAACATTTTGGGAAAATTGTTTAAATTAATCAAAGCTGATCGTTATAAGCACCCCCGCCAGCGTTAAATAGTTTGTCTCTTTCATGCAATGGGTACATTCTTCTGGAGAGCTTGTTTGAAAAGTAACAGACTTACTGGCTGTATCAACAGATGAAATTATGAGAGATTTTCCTCAAAATTCTACAACCAATACCCCATAATGACATTGTGAAAGAAGTTTGTTTGAAATCTTTGCAAATTTATTAAAAAAAAAAAAAAAAAAAAAACATGAACAAGAAAAAAATCCCATGAACATAAATTGTGTTTATGTACAAAAAGTCTTTTTGAGTATGATACTACAAGCTCTGCACCTTTTTGGGCAGTTTCTCCCATTCTTCTTTACAAGACCTCTCGAGCACCATTAGGTTGGATGGGGAGCGTCGGTGCACAGCCATTTTCAGGTTTCTCCAGAGATGTTCAATCGGGTTCAAGTCTGGGCTCTAGCTGGGCCACTCGAGGACAATCACAGAGTTGTTACATTCATCTTTCCCTCGATCCTGACTAGTCTCCCAGTTCCTGCCACTGAAAAACATCCCCACAGCATAATGCTGCCGCCACCATGCTTTATTGTAGGGATGGTAGTGGCCAGGTGATGAGCAGTGCCTGGTTTCCTTCAAACATGACGCTTGCCAATCAGGCCAAAGAGTTCAATCTTTGTTTCATTAGACCAGAGAATTTTGTTTCTCATGGTCTGAGAGTCCTTCAAACTCCAGGTGGGCCGTCATGTGCCTTTTACTGAGGAGTGGCTTCCGTCTGGCCACTCTACCATACAGGCCTGATTGGTGGAGTGCTGCAGAGATGGTTGTTCTTCTGGAAGTTTCTCCTTTCTCCACAGAGAAACACTGGAGCTTTCTCAGAGGGACCATCGGGTTCTTGGTCACCTCCCTGACTAAGGCCCTTCTCCCCCGATCACTCAGTTTGGCGGGCGGCCCGCTCTAGGAAGAGTTCTGGTGGGCCCAAACTTCTTCCATTTATGGGTGATGGAGGCCACTGTGCTCATTGGGACCTTCAATGTTGCAGAATTTTTCCTGTATCCTTCCTGAGATCTGTGCCTCCATACAATCCTGTCTCGAAGGTCTACAGACAATTCCTTGGACTTCATGGCCTGGTTTGTGCTCTGCTAACTGTGGGACCTTATATAGACAGGTGTGTGCCTTTCCAAATCATGTCCAATCAACTGAACTTACCACAGGTGGACTCCAATCAAGTTGCAGAAACATCTCAAGGATGATCAGTGGAAACAGGAGGCACCTGAGCTCAGTTTTGTGTGTCATGGCAAAAGCTGTGAATACTTATGTACATGGGATTTTTTAAAAGTTATTTTTGATTCTTAATAAATTTGCAAAGATTTCAAACAAACGTCTTTCACGTTGTCATGATGGGGTATTGTTTGTAGAATTTTAAAGGAAAACAACGAATGGAATCCATTTTGGAATAAGGATGTAACATAAAATGTGGAAAAAGTGAAGTGCTGTGAATACTTTCCGGATGGCACTGTAACAGGCAGTACAAATGTGACAGCCACATTATTAGTGATCTGTAAGTAACTTTAACTCTCTTGCTCTTACTAGCTGAAAGCATGAGGGTTTCCCTTTCCTAGGAAATGTATAGCCTTAGGATGAAAGCAGCATGAAAGCCTACAATTAAATAATTCAGATAAAACATCCCGCTCTGTAAATAATGCAGATGATGAACAAAAGTTTCAGTAAATGTTTAATCTTGGCACAGTGGATGCCATTCCTGCTAAAAAGCAATGATATGAATAATACATAGAGAAATCAGAGATTTATCACTAATCATTACAGATCCAATACGGTTTATCAGATGGATGACACAGGTCAGACACTAGAGGGCACTCAAGGCTTAGACTCTAGGCCAGAGTTTCCCAACTAGGGTTCCTCCAAAGGATTCTTAGGGGTTTCTTGAGTAATGAGCAATTTCTGCCTCTCAGATAAGTTCCCACTGACACTATGGATCCTTTTATCTATCTGTAAGGGGGGAATTCTTCCCAATGACCACAAGTGTAAGGAGAATTCTTCGCACTGATCATCACACTAACGTATCCCGAGTTGTAGATCTAGGAATTTTTAGCAGGGGTTCCCCGAGACTGTAAAGTTATTTCAAGGGTTCCTCTGGTTGAGAAAGACTTCTCTAGGCAAAGACGCCAGGGGTCGCTCAGACTGTAGAAGCTAAAGGGCGCATAGGACGTAAATACTGGGTATAGACGCCAAAGGGCTCTCAGGACGTAGACACTAAGTAGAGCAGTGGCGGCTGGTGCTCAAAATTTTTGGGGAGGGCGCAAACAAACTGAAAATAACCCCGTCAAATGCAGCCTCACTGTGCCCCGTCATACGCAGCCTCACTGTGCCCCGTCATACGCAGCCTCACTGTGCCCCGTCATACGCAGCCTCACTGTGCCCCGTCATACGCAGCCTCACTGTGCCATATCAAATGCTGCTAGTGTGCCACCCACCCACCATCTGTACTTACCCTGTCTTGGTGGTGGTGGGGCAGCTCTTCCATGTCTTTTCCAATCCTCTGCTATGATTGGATGGCTGATAGGCATCCAATCACAGTGTCTGTTTCAGCCAATCAAGTGACGGGTAACAGATCCGAACACCTGGCGGAGAGGCGGTTTAGTGTTAGGAAAGTGAATATTCACAGCTACCTTTTTTGACTCCTATTAGAGCCTATGCCGCTGTAATTCAGGTGCTCGGAAAGGGTCCAGGCGCATGATATAAGGGGTGGCAGAGGCGGCCATAGATAGATTCATACAATGCATGAATCTATTGGTGCTAAAGGGGGAGGTGCCAGTGCGCCCTTATGGACGCACCGCCACCGAGGTACAGAGACTAGAGGGCTCTTAGATTGTAGACCAGTGATTCTCAACCAGGGTTCAGTGGAACACTAGGGTTCCTCCAAAGGTTGCTAGGGGTTCCTTCAGCATTGGGCAATTTTTGCCTCTCAGATGAGTTTCCACTGACACCATTGATCTTTTTATCTCTCTGTAAGGAGATAATTTTTCCCAATGACCACAAGTGTAAGGACCATTCTTCCCACTGACCATCACACTATTGTATCATAAATTGTAGGTTTCTCATTTTTAGTAGGGGTTCCCCGAGTCCAGAGAACTATTTCAAGGGTTCCTCTGTGTTGGAAAGGTTGAGAAAGGCTGTTGTAGAAGCTAAGGGGCGTATAGGACGTAGACACTCAGGACCTAGGTACCAGAGGGTGTTCAGACTGTAGAAAAGAGTGCTTAGGATGTAGACATTAGATATAGATTTTTAAAATGTAAACAAGGGAAACGGGGCCAACTTCAAACGAATGCAATAATATAAGCCCGTGCTGCTCCGAAAATTAGTGAATACTAATAAATAATGAAAAAGTAACAAAGGGCGCTAACTGGACAATCTAATGATATGTGAACCAAAGTGATTAACTGAATGAATAGCAAATAAATTGATAAGTAAATAATTACATGAATAAATAAATTAAAACATCCAATATATGATCAAATTCATGCGATTAGGACGTGCAAAAATGATCAAATGTCCAACCAATACAATGTGTAATAAATCATCAAAGTTCATTTCTCTGTGCGGTCACTCTGAATATAATTCTCCAACACCGTGATCCTAAAAAAGTGCTTCAATGCCCCAAAAAACCAAGTGCTCCCCCCAAAGTGAGATATGAATTGCACTCACCAGATGTATCCGGCCAACAAGTGACCATCGAGCGTGGGTGAAGCGGCATTTCTATTAATCAATTCATAGGTCATTTACCCTTCCACCTCTTCTCCTCATATGGTATATGGATGGATACGGCCACGGGCAGATCACCATAAAGCACGAGTGTGCAAATCAAAGCTCTCCATTCTGATGTATCATCTACAACATTTAGTATCTATTTCCTTCTCCCATCAAAAAAACTCCATGAAGTGATCATATATTGGATGTTTTAACTTATTTATGTAATTATTTACTTATCAATTTATTTAGGTTATTCGTTCACTTAAGCTGGCCATACACCTATAGATTATCTGCAGATTTTCTATGGTTAGATGGAAAAAGTGGGAGATTCCTCCATCTATACAGTTTAGCAAACATGGAGAAATCTGTTGCACTTTTTCCATCTAACCATAGAAAATCTGCAGATAATCTATAGGCGTATGGCCAGCTTTAATCACTTTGGTTCACATATGAAATGAACGGTCCGCATGTGGGAAAGGGGCCTTTAACCACTTCAGCCCCGGAAGAATTTACCCCCTTCCTTCCTGACCAGAGCACTTTTTGAGATTCGGCACTGCGCCGACTTAACTGACAATTTCGCGTGCGACGTGGCTACCAAACAAAAATTGACGTCCTTTTTTTTCCCCCACAAATAGAGCTTTCTTTTGGTGGTGTGCGATAAACAAAAAAAAAAAAAAAAATGCATTCATTTTGAAAAATGTTGCTATAATAAATATCACCCAAAAATATATAAAAGAAAGTTTTTCCCTCAGTTTAGGCCGATAGGTATTCTTCTACATTTTTTTTTTTTTTTTACCAAAAATAAGCGCAATAAGCGATTGATTGGTTTGCGCAAAAGTTATAGCGTTTACAAAATAGGGGATAGTTTTATGGCATTTTTATCAGCGATTTTTAATCTGGACTGTGACATTATGGCGGACACATCGGACATTTTTGACACATTTTTGGGACCATTGTCATTTATACAGCAATCAGTGCTATACAAATGCACCGATTCCTGTGTAAATGACACTGGCAGTGAAGGGGTTAACCACTAGGTGGCAGGGTAAGGGTTAAGTGTGTCCTGGGGCATGTTTCTAACTGTGGGGGGGCGTGGCTAAGTGTGACACGTCACTGATCTCTCCTCCGATTACAGGGAGCAGAGATCAGTGACACTGTCACTAAGCAGAAGGGGGAGATGCTTGTTTACATTCGCATCTCCCCGTTCTTCCTCCCCGTGAGGCGATCGTGGGTATCCCCACAGCGATCGAGTCCGTAAGGATCCGCGACCCGACTCACGGAGCTTGCCATGCCTTTAAGAGGTGGCCTGCTGGCCGCCTCTTAAAGGGCAACGTACAGGTACATGATTCTGCCTGTACGAGCCCTTCTGCCGACGTATATCGGCATGAGGCGGTCGGCAAGCGTAAAAAAAAAAAAAAAAAAGAAAGAAATAAATCCCCTATTTTGTAGACGCGATAACTTATGCGTGTACCAACATACGTTTATTGGGATTTTTTTTAACAAAAATATGTAGCAGAAGACATATTGTTCTAAATTGATGAAGAAATTTGATGTTTTACTTTTTTTTTTATAGCAGAAAGTGAAAAAAAAATAGTTTTTTTTATTCAAAATTGTCTATTTTGCTTATAGCGCTAAAAATAAAAACCGCAAAGGTGATCAAAATACCAAAAGAAAGCTCTACTTGTGGGGGGAAAAAGGACATACATTTTATTTGGGTACAGTGTCACATGACCACGCCATTGTCAGTTAAAGTACCGCAGTGCCGTATCACAAAAAACGTCCTGGTCAGGAAGGGGGTAAAACCTCCCGGGGGACAGAAGTGGTTAAATTTAACAAAAAAAATGTTAATGGAATTAAATATTATTAATATTAGTATTATTACTACTTCTACAAAAAATATTAATACCACCCTCTATAAACACAAGCAATTTCTTTATCTATAACTTGAGAGGAATATTTCAGTAACAGAAGAATAGGATTGTGTTTTAGTGTGGTGGTGAATGTGTCAGGACAAGTCGGTGTACACAGCAGCCGGAAACTATTCAATAACCGCGTATACCAGGCGACAGGGGGCAGAGGAATACCCGACACCGTGCTCCCCGACACCCCCCACCACCACATTCCAGGTTGTAAAAACTACGACATACCAGGATACCATCACCAAGCCTGTTATGTCCGATTATCTGATGCACAAAACAATATACAACTTTTACAACACATTTTTTAATGAAAATATAAACAATTCCACACATTTATCACACTAGCCTAAGCAATCTGTACATTGGTTATCTTATGACAAAATGGACAGCTCCCTACAAATCCAAATCCTTCTGCCCTTAAAAAACGATCCTTGTATGGAGGGCACTGATAATCGATACCTGTAGAGAGCACCATTCTGGAATATTCAGTAATGGAGGGAAAGGACATTGAGACCAGACTGAAGATCCCTTGAAAAGGTAAGTACTGTACATTTTCTGAAATGCACATTTTTTTTGCAACTCTCAAAACCAACAGATCAGTTAGAGGCTTCCCTGCCCCCTGCAGGACTCTACTGGATTTGCAATTTAAAAACTACCTCTGGGCAGCAATAAAACCTCCTGGTCCCACCTATGCACAATTTTACTTATCCGTAATCACCTTCATGTGACCCTCCGTGACACCCCTTCTGGCAGTGGAGACAAGTGTTCCAGGCCTACCAACTAGTCTCGTTGTCAATTCTCGCAACCGGACATCATGACGTCGTCGTTTGAAATTGAGGGCCCCTCTAACCTTCAGGACCCTGTGTGAACCCAGCCAATAGGAAGTGCTTGCGTCAACAGAGATCAACATACACAAGTGCAGAAGGCCCCTTCCGCATTGCATTCAGGAAGAAAGAAGACCCTGGACCCAGCCTGTCACATGACTGCATTTTTGAGGGAAAATTTAAGGCTTTTTTTTTTAACCAGTTGCTGACCGTGCTATGGCCGATGACCGCTAAAGATCGGCCGACCAGTTCTCGGAGGGTAGTCATAGGACACAGTTGATCATAGATCAAGGGCCAATCACGGCGGCCCTTTACCATGTGATCAGCTTTGTCCAATCACAGTTGATCACATTGTAAACATAAGTCTGTTATCAGCACTCCTTTCCTCATGCTGACAGCAGGAGAGGAGAGCCGATAATTGGCCTGTGCGAAAGGGACATCTAAACTGATAAGAAGGTCACCGATTATCAGTGTCGTGATTATCAGTGCAGTCCCTACACGCATGATGTGTTGGGCCTCTAACATAGGAAAATGCTGACTGTCCTACATGTTATAGATCACTGCTCACGCCGGAGTGAGAGCAATAACTTTCACACCAGAGCTCCTTCGTAATTCTAAACTGAAGACCTGCGGGGGTTTTGAAGTGTTGCCTATGAAAAAAATATAGGGTACTGAAGTTTTTCACCGTTTCACGGCCACGTGCAATTTTAAAGTGGAGCTCTACCCAAAAGGGGAAGCTCCACTAGCTTGCCTTCCCGTTGACACATTTGGCACCTTTGGGGGGGGGTGGGTACCTGGATTTGACAGGTGCCGCTTCCACTTCCGGCTGACTTTGCTGTAGAGAACTCAGCCGGAAGTTCAGCCCCCCTCCACCTTCCCCTGCCATTCGCATGCGTAGTAGGGAACCAGCTGTGAAGGCGCAAGGCTTCACTCCTGGATGTCCTTTAGCTGAGATGGTGACGGCAGCACCCAAGATCCAATTGAAAAATTGGCTTGGGTGAAGACACCGCTGGATTCATGGACAGGTTAAGTGTCTATATATTAAAAAAGTCAGATACAGTAATTGTAGCTGCTGACTTTTAATTACTTCTGAAGGAGCCTAGAGCAGCGCCTTAAGGTTTGACATGTTGGGTATCTATTTACTCACCACAACCTCGTCTTTTATACATTCTACCTAAAAATTGGGTAATAAATTACATTTAGGTATCAAAATATTTAGTGCATTTTATTTTTTTTTTAACTAGGAAACGTTTAGAAAAATACATTTTACTTTCATTTTTTTTATGGATCTCACAACATATTTTATATATATATATATAAAAAGTCAATTTAATTCTCATTTTTTCTCTGTAGTGTGTGTGTGTGTGTGTGTGTGTGTATATATATATATATATATATATATGTAAACACACACACACAAAAAAAAGGGGGGGGATTAAATTGACATTTAAGCGCCAATACATTGATGGGGGTTCAGAGTCTCACCCCTGTTCCTACCTTGCCTACTTCAGCATTGCCCATACTGATGACTTTAATCCGCAGCGCCTTGCGGCTCTCCTTCCTCTTCTGCAGGTTGGCCTCCATGTCTTGTTCAGGATCGCAGTGACGGCAGTGTGAGGGCGACGGGAGACACACACGGCATAGGGACTCCACACACCTGCATAAAGCACATACATGAGCAGGAGGAAGATATAAAGAAGAAGGGGTCAGTAGGTGTATATAGGGGTCATTAGGAGTATATGGGGGTCAGTAGGAGTATAGGTGAGTCGGTAGGTGTATATAGGGGTCATTAGGAGTATATGGGGGTCAGTAGGAGTATAGGTGAGTCGGTAGGTGTATATAGGGGTCATTAGGAGTATAGGGGGTCAGGAGTATAAGGGGGCCAGTAGGTGTATATAGGGGTCATTAGGAGTAAAAGGGGGGTCAGGAGGAGTATAGGTGAGTTGGTAGGTGTATATAGGGGTCATTAGGAGTATAGGGGGTCAGGAGTATAAGGGGGCCAGTAGGTGTATATAGGGGTCATTAGGAGTAAAGGGGGGTCAGGAGGAGTATAGGTGAGTCGGTAGGTGTATATAGGGGGTCAGGAGTATAGAGGGGCCGGTAGGTGTATATAGGGGTCATTCGGAGTATAGGGGGGTCAGTAGGAGTATAGGTGAGTCGGTAGGTGTATATAGGGGCCGGTAGGTGTATATAGGGGTCATTCGGAGTATAGGGGGGTCAGTAGGAGTAAAGGTGGGTCGGTAGGTGTATATAGGGGTCATTAGGAGTATAGGGGGGGTCAGTAGTATAGGTAGGTGTATATAGGAGTCATTAGCAGTATAGGGGGGTCAGTAGTATAGGGGGTAGGTATATAGGTAAGAGTAGGGGGGGGGGGGTTGATAGGTGTATTAGGTAGGAGTAGACGGAGGGTACGTAGGAGTATAGGGGGTTTGGTAGGTGTATAAGGGGGTAGGTAGGAGGGTTTATAGGTGGCAGTAGGCGTATAGGGGGGTAGGTAGGTGTATTAGGTAGGAGTATGGGGGGTAGGTAGGAGTATGGGGTGGTAGGTAGATTTATAGGGGTAGGTATGAGTATAGGTAGGTGTATTAGGGGGGTAGGTCGGCAGGTGTATTGGGAGTAGGTAGGTGTATATGGTGGGGTCGGTAGGTGTATTAGGAATGAGTAGATGAGGGGTGTACAGTGCGGTGATATAACGATCGGTATTATAACACTCCGCTCGGTATCGGTGGGGTTCTCACCGCTCTCACGGTTCCCCTCGGCCGGTCCGCTCTCCCCCTCCGCTCTCCTCCATGTCAAACCAACCGGAGCTCCCCGGACAAGGGGGCGTGGACACATGACATCATACCTAGCGCAAACAAGCCGCTATCGAGCCAGTGGGAGGAACTCCCTCATCTCTCCGCCCTGCTGGAGACACGTGATCTCCATAGCCACGCCTGCCCTGTCGAATCACCTTGCTCGGTCACAGAAGGGAGGGGAAGGGGGCTGGTTTGGCGCCGTATCCTAGCAACAGTGTGCAATCAGGTTGCTATGGCGGCTGGTGTTAAATATTTTTTCAGGGGGCGCAAACAAACTGAAATAAAAACATACATTGCAGCCTCACTGTGCCCATCAAATGCCGCTATGTGCCCATCAAATGCCACCACTGTGCCCATCAAATGCAGCCACTGTGCCCATCAATTGCAGCCACTGTGCCCATCAAATGCCATCACTTTGCCCATCAAATGCCACCAGTATGCCCATCAAATGCCGCCTATGTGCCCATCAAATGCCACCACTGTACCCATCAAATGCAACCACTGTGCCCATCAATTGCCGCCACTGTACCCCACTGTGCCCATCAAATACCACCACGGTGCCATCAATTGCATCAAATGCAGCCATTGTGCCCAGCTGTCACAGTCTTGAATCTCTCACACTAATAGGCATATGTAGGTCAGTATTTGTGGATCTATCTTACCTTCAGGATTAGGGATGAGCTTCGTGTTCGAGTTGAACATCAGCTGTTCGCCCGTTCGACGAATACCGAACGTTATGGGCCGTTGGCGCCAAATTCGTGTGGCGCTCACGGCCCACAATGCACTGCGTCATCGCAGTGCATTGCTGGCTCATGATTGGCCAAGCATGCACTGTGACCCCGCATGCTTGGCCAATCACAGCACCGGCAGCGAGGAGAGCCTGCCTGTGGCCAATCATAGCTCAGGCTAGGGTTGCCACCTGTCCAGGATTCACCCGGACAGTTCGGGTTTGGAATCATTCGTCCAGGTTTCAGACTGTCTGAAACCCGGACACATTATTTAGACTGGACTATGGATTCCCAGCAGCCTCAGATCCATCTGGATGAGAGGTGCTGACTGCCAAGTGAGCTCACCATCCATCTGTCTGTGACTGAAGTCTCCCCCTTCTCTCTCTTGCCTGAATGAGTACACTAAGGCAAATCAGGGTTCTCAGAGCACCCCTTACATCAGAGTTCCCCTTTACATCAGAGGCCACAGTGTTTCCCCTTACATCAGAATCCTCTCCGTACATCAGAGTTCTCTGTATTTCCCCTTAAATCAGGGTTCCCAAAGATCTCCCTTACATCAGAGTCTGCAGAGTCCCCCCTGACAGTGAATGGGAACTCTGCGAGTTCAGACTTAAAGGGGAACTCTGTGGACTTTGATGTAAAGGGGGACTCTTGTTATTAACTTCATATGACTGGAAATGTTATTTAGTAGCAAAATATATGTATAGTTTATACTATAAAAAAAATTGCTGTGCACCACTAAAGTGTTCGGGTTTGACTTGAAGAAAAGGTGGCAACCCTAGCTCAGGCTGTGTAGTACACGCCCCACACTATATAAGGCCACCAGCGCGCCAGCCTTGTGTAGTGTGTTGGCGTCTGTAGGAGTTAGTGGGTGTTCTGTGTACCTTCAACACAGTATACACCGTTCATTATCGGCCGATTTTGCATTCTTGCTCATCTGTAGTGGTTGTTGTCTGAGTGCCCTGACCGCAGTATACACCATTATATCCACCTATATAGCTAGCTATCTTGCTCTTTTTAAATAGATCTTGCAGTCAGTTGTAGGAGATTGTGCGTGCTGTCTGCGTGCCCTGACCGCAGAATACACCATTATATCCACCTATATAGCTAGCTATCTTGCTCTTTTTAAATAGAGCTAGCAGTCAGCTGTTGGAGATTGTGCGTGCTGTCTGCGTGCCCTGACCGCAGAATACACTGTTATATCCACCTATATAGCTAGCTATCTTGCTCTTTTTAAATAGAGCTTGCAGTCAGCTGTAGGAGATTGTGCGTGCTGTCTTCATGTCCTGACCGCAGAATACACCGTTATATCCACCTATATAGCTAGCTATCTTGCTCTTTTTAAATAGAGCTTGCAGTCAGCTGTAGGAGATTGTGCGTGCTGTCTGCGTGCCCTGACCTCAGCATACACCGTTATATCCACCTACATAGCTCTTCTCTAATTGAGCCATCTGCCATCTTCAGGAGTTAGTGGGTGTTGTGTGTGCCTCCAGCACAATATACATTACCCAATTGCTGGTTTTCCCATCTCCCTTCAGGCCATTACCATGTCTGGAAGGCCAGCAAGGAGAGGCAGACAGGCGCAAGCCGATAAAAGATGGCAAGCAGGCTCTGTGTCTAGAGACAACAGTGCTGGTCGTGGACGCGGTGCATCGTCATCATCAGCACGTGGCCATGGTACACGCTTGTCCTTCTTTTCGGCAGCTGGACATGTTGAGCCGCAACATGCCGAAGACTTGGTAGAGTGGATGACCAAGCCCTCTTCATCCTCCTCATCCTCTCTCACCCAGTCTCAGGGTACTAGCAAAGCAGCTGCCAGCGCATCGTCTTCCCTCGTCTCAATGTCATCATCAGTGACTCCTTCCCTAGACCCACCACGTCCTCCTGAGGAGTCTCCAGAACTCTTTGAGCACAGTGTTGGGTACATGCTCCAGGAGGATGCCCAGTGTTTTGTAGGCTCTGATCATGATACTCAGCTAGAGGAAGGCAGTAGCATGAGCACAGAGAGAGGGGATGCTCAAGAAGGACAGAAATCTGGCAGTCATGTTCCACAAGCTGCAGCATACTGCCAGGTTTGCTCCAGCGATGAAGAGGGAGGGGATGATGAGGGCACTGACTCCACGTGGGTGCCTGATAGGAGAGAGGAGGAGGAGAAACATGTCCAACGAGGCAGGATGCCCTTCGGGGGCCAGCTTAGGGGCAGCACACTGACTGAATCACACCGCAGAGCTCCGCCTGTGCAGGGCGCTGCCACTGCGCGTTATTCTAAAAGTTCTTTGGTGTGGGCCTTTTTTGAGATGAGTGCATCAGATCGCACCGCTGCTATTTGCAACATATGTCTCAAGCGTATCTCGCGTGGCCAAAACATCAGCCGCTTGGGCACCACATGCTTGACCAGACATATGTTGACCTGCCATGCAGCTCGTTGGCAAGCGTACCTCAAAGACCCACACCAAAGAACAAAGCAGACCTCTCCTTGCTCCTCATCAGCTGGCATCTCCAACCCCACTAGACCTTCAGTCCTCTCTGAAACCTGCTCTGAGAGGAATGAAGGTGTAGAATTAGGTGTGTCACAGCCAAGTGCTTCCGGGCACTCTGCTAGCAGTACACCCACGTCCGATTATAGCAGGCAAATGTCCCTGCCCCAGCTGCTGGACCGGCAAAAGAAGTTCACTCCCAGCCATCCACATGCCCAGCGGTTGAATGCTAGCTTGGCTAAATTGCTAGCACTTCAACTGCTTCCTTTTCAGTTGGTAGACTCGGCCCCCTTCCGTGAGTTAGTACTATGTGCGGTTCCTCAGTGGCAGGTCCCCAAACGCCACTTTTTCTCACGGAAGACGATTCCTGCTCTCTACCGGCATGTGGAAGGCAATGTCCTTGCCTCGCTGGACAGGGCGGTCAGCGGTAAGGTGCATATTACCGCTGACTCATGGTCCAGCAGGCATGGACAGGGACGTTACCTGTCTTTCACGGCCCATTGGGTCACTCTTCTGGCAGCTGGGAAGGATGCAGGACAAGGTGCAGTAGTGTTGGAGGTTGTTCCCCCACCATGCCTCCAAAATGCTACTATTGGTTGTGACACACCTCTCTCCTCCACCCCCTCCTCTTCTTCTTCCTCCATGGCCTCTTCCAGTGCTCTGTCCTCAGAACCAGCGGTGCTCCGTAGGCGTTCCAGGGGCTACGCAAGTACGCAGGCAAAACTATGCCATGCTGTGCTTGCGCTGGTTTGTTTGGGGGACAGGAGCCACACTGGGGCAGATGTTTTGTCAGCTCTGCAGGGGCAGGCCGAGAGGTGGTTGACGCCACGCCAGCTTAAGCCAGGAATGGTGGTTTGCGACAATGGCACCAACCTCCTCTTCGCCCTCCGACAGGGACAACTGACCCATGTGCCCTGTGTGGCTCACGTCCTTAACCTGGTGGTGCAGCGGTTCTTGGGCAGGTACACGGGCTTACAGGATGTCCTGAAGCAGGCCAGGAAAGTCTGTGTGCATTTCCGGTGATCATTTAATGCCTGTGCTCGGCTGGCTGAGCTCCAAAAGGAGTTGAACCTGCCCAAGAACCGCCTTATATGTGACATGCCCACCAGGTGGAACTCAACGTTGGCCATGCTGCAGCAGCTGCACACGCAGCAGAGGGCCATCAATGAGTACCTGTGTGACTATGGCACCAGGACAGGGTCAGGGGAGCTCGGTTTTTCTCACCATGCCAGTGGGGCATGATCAGGGATGCATGCACTGTCCTGTCACCGTTTGAGGAGGCCACAAGGATGGTGAGCAGTGACAGTGCATGCATCAGTGACACTGTACCTCTTGTCCACCTCTTGGAGCATACGCTGTGTGGAATAATGGACAGGGCACTTGAGGCAGAACAGAGGCAGGAAGAGGAGGACTTCCTTGCCTCTCAAGGCCCCCTTTATCCAGACAGTGTTCCTGCTGTGCCACCCATCACACAGGAAGAGGATGAGGAGGAGGAGGAGGAGGAGGAGGAGGAGGAGGATGATTGTGTCAGCATGGAGGTGGAGGCTGGCACTCAGCATCAGCAGCAGCAGCAGCAGTCTTGTAGGGATGATTTACAGTCCCAAGAAACCCGTGGACTTGTACGTGGCTGGGAGGAGGTAGCTGCGGATCATGTTGTCCTTAGTGACCCAGAGGACTCCGGACCGAATGCCTCAGCTAACCTACGCTGCATGGCCTCCCTGATCCTGCAAAGCCTGCGGAAGAATCCTCGCATTCTTCGGATCAAGGAGAGGGACCATTACTGGCTGGCCACTCTCCTTGATCCACGGTACAAGGGTAAGGTTGCCGACCTTATCTTGCCGTTGCAGAGGGAGCAGAGGATAAGACATCTCCGGGAGGCCTTGCAGAAAGGTCTGTGCAACGCGTTCCCAGAGACTGGGAGGTTACAAACTCCTGGTTCTGGACAATGTGTTACTGAGGCATCGGTCAGAAGGAGCAGTGGAGAAGGTGGGCGTCTGACCGATGCGTTCAGATAATTTTTTAGCCTGCAGCCCCAAGGTATGATCGGTTCCAGCAACCATCGCCAGCGTCTGATTTACATGGTGCAGGAATACCTAGGGGCAAGGTCAGACTTGGACACCTTTCCCACCGAAAATCCTCTGGCTTACTGGGTCTTGAGGATGGATCACTGGCCAGAGCTTGCACAGTATGCAATTGAGACAGTGGCCTGTCTTGCATCCAGCGTTCTTTCGGAACGCACCTTCAGTGCTGCTGGTGGCTTTGTTACCGATCACAGGGTGTGCCTGTCCACTGACTCAGTTGATCGATTGACCTTCATCAAGATGAATCAGTCTTGGATCACCACCAGCTACCAAGCACCTGAAGCTGAGGTAACCGAATAATTTTTTTTAAATATCACATCCCTTCAAGACTGCCTATGCTAATGCTGAGTGACTGTCCTGTTATGTTGATTGTCTATCCTCTTCCACCTCCGCTGATATGTTGGAAGAACATTTTTGGTTCTGGGTGATGCCACCAGCCCAATTTTTCTGCCCCTGTTTAACAGGGGCGTTTAATTACAATTTTTGATGCAATGCTTTGCAGCAGGGCTCATTCCTGCACTACAACTAGAGTATATGGGAGAGGTTGCAGTGTCATAGCACCAGCACCAGTGCCTAAGGCCCAATTTTTCTGCCCCTGTTTAACAGGGGCGTTTAATTACAATTTTTGATGCAATGCTTTGCAGCAGGGCTCATTCCTGCACTACAACTAGAGTATATGGGAGAGGTTGCAGTGTCGTGGCACCAGCGCCTAAGGCCCAATTTTTCTGCCCCTGTTTAACAGGGGCGTTTAATTACAATTTTTGATGCAATGCTTTACAGCAGGGCTCATTCCTGCACTACAACTAGAGTATATGGGAGAGGTTGCAGTGTCGTGGCACCAGCGCCTAAGGCCCAATTTTTCTGCCCCTGTTTAACAGGGGCGTTTAATTACAATTTTTGATGCAATGCTTTGTAGCAGGGCTCATTCCTGCACTACAACTAGAGTATATGGGAGAGGTTGCAGTATCATGGCACCAGCACCATTGCCTAAGGCCCAACTTTTCTGCCCCTATTTAACAGGGGCGTTTAATTACAATCTTTGATGCAATGCTTTGCAGCAGGGCTCATTCCTGCACTACAACTAGAGTATATGGGAGAGGTTGCAGTGTTGTGGCACCAGCACCAGTGCCAGCAGCCCAATTTTTCAGCCCCTGTTTAACAGGGGCATGTAATTACAATTCTTGATATAATATTTCACAGGAGGGCCCGTTCCTGTGCCCACTCAGAGTAACTGTGAGGACTTATAGCGTTGTGGCACCAGCACCACAACCACCAAAGGTCAATTTTTCTACCACTGTTCAACAATGGCATGTAATTACAATTCTTGATATAATTGTTTACAGCAGGGCGCTCCAGCGCCCACCAAGAGTCACTTTGAGGGCTTACAATGTTGTGGCAAAACCAACACCTTGTTCCGCCATTTCTGCAGAGCATATAGGGCAGGCCCTTACTTTCAAACATCCAACTTACAAACGTCTCCTACTTGCAAACGGAAGGAGACAGCAGCAAGTGAGATGAAAAAAGACAGACGGCAAGACAAATTATACAGGGGTGATAACCCTTCCCTATGTTTTCCAAAAAGCTTAAAAATAGATTTTTTGACTGGAGCTACACTTTAAAAATGTACCAGTTGAAAATTACAAACAGATTCTACTTAACACAACAAACCTACACAGTCACTGTCTTGTTTGCACCGCCTGTATACTGCTGTTCTGAATATATAGGGCCTGGGGGCCACACATATTTCCTTTTTTTAATATGGGTATGGGGTTTCCCTTAACCACTTGGGTACCGCGCTATTGCCGAATGACGGCATTAGCGCGGACCTAGATTTCCGGGACTACGTCTATTGACGTCGTCCCGGTTACGAGCGGCCTGCGCGCCCCCTGAGGGGCGCGCGCGGCGCGCTCTGTGATCGGCGAGTCCGTGAGACTCGCCTGATCACCGATCCGTGTAAGGGGTCGATCCCGACCCCTTATCACGTGATCAGCTGTCAGCCAATGACAGCTGATCATGTGATAGAACGGAGCCGGTAATCGGCTATTATTCCTCCTCGCGCTGACAGCGCGAGGAGAAAAAAAAAAAGCCGATCACCGGCGGCCGTGATCGGGACATCAGTCCCGATCACGGGCAGCAATGCAAGGCACCACATGCCACCTGCCAGTGCCCACCTGCCTCCCGCAGTGCCATCCTGAAGTATAAGTAAAAGTAAGTGCCCCCGTCTGTGCCCATAGTGCCCACAGTGCCACCCACAGTGCCACCCACAGTGCCACCCACAGTGCCACCCCACAGTGCCACCCACAGTGCCATCCACAGTGCCACCCAATCTGCCTCAAAGGTGCTGCACCCCAGTGCCGCCCATCAGTGCCCAGCAGTGCCGCCCATCAGTGCCCAGCAGTGCCACCTATCAGAGCCACCTATCAGTGCCACCTATCAGTGCCCATCAGTCCCATCTATCTGTGGTACCTATCAGTGCCCATCCGTGCCACCCATCCGTGCCACTTATCCGTGCCACCCATCCGTGCCATCTTATCTGTGCCCATCTTTGCCCATCAGTGCCGCCTTATCTGTGCCCATCGGTGCCGCCTTATCTGTGCCTATTAGTGCCGCCTTAACTATGCCTATCAGTGCCCACCAGTGCAGCCTATCAGTGCCCACCAATGCAGCCTATCAGTGCCCACCAATGCAGCCCATCAGTGCCCACCAATGCAGCCTATCAGTGCCGCCTTATCAGCGCACTTCAATGAAGGAGAAAAATGACCCGTTTGCAAAATTTTATAACAAACTATTAAAACATGATTTTTTTTTTTTTTTTTTGCATCTTTTTTTGTTTGTTTAGCAAAAAATAAAACTCCGAGCTGTAACTAAATACCACCAAAAGAAAGCTCTATTTGTGGGGAAAAAATGATAAAAATTTCATTTGGGTACAGTGTTGTATGCCCGCGCAATTGTCATTCAAAGTGCATCAGCGCTGAAAGCTGAAAATTGGTCTGGGACTGAGGGGGGTTTAAGTGCCCAGTAAGCAAGTGGTTAATATCCGTACAAGACCCAAAGGGGCTGGTAATGGGCAGGGGGGGGCTACCCATGCCATTTTTCTCAATGATCTTCATCCATATTGCCGGAACCAGATATACAGTGCCTTGCGAAAGTATTCGGCCCCCTTGAACTTTTCAACCTTTTGCCACATTTCAGGCTTCAAACATAAAGATATAAAATTTTAATTTTTTGTGAAGAATCACCAACAAGTGGGACACAATTGTGAAGTGGAACGAAATCTATTGGATATTTTAAACTTTTTTAGCAAATAAAAAACTGAAAAGTGGTGCGTGCAAAATTATTCGGCCCCTTTACTTTCAGTGCAGCAAACTCACTCCAGAAGTTCAGCGAGGATCTCTGAATGATCCAATGTTGTCCTAAATGACTGATGGTGATAAATAGAATCCACCTGTGTGTAATCAAGTCTCTGTATAAATGCACCTGCTCTGTGATAGTCTCAGGGTACTGTTGAAAGCGCAGAGAGCATCATGAAGACCAAGGAACACACCAGGCAGGTCCGTAATACTGTTGTGGAGAAGTTTAAAGCCGGATTTGGATACAAAAAGATTTCCCAAGCTTTAAACATCCCAAGGAGCACTGTGCAAGCGATCATTTTGAAATGGAAGGAGTATCAGACCACTGCAAATCTACCAAGACCTGGCCGTCCCTCTAAACTTTCAGCTCAGACAAGGAGAAGACTGATCAGAGATGCAGCCAAGAGGCCCATGATCACTCTGGATGAACTGCAGAGAACTACAGCTGAGGTGGGAGAGTCTGTCCATAGGACAACAATCAGTCATATATATATATATATATATATATATATATATATATATTATAGCGGCTCACAAAGTATTGCATATATTGTATGTACTATGGACTATGTACCATAAAGTCTTTTGTTTTATTTAACCATGCCCTGTTAAGCCCCTCCCACTATTAATGCAATTTGGCCACACCCACTGTTCACCGTGGCTCGCTAAGCGCGCCACATCAATACTGTCCCTGGGGCACCCTCAAAGGTGTCCCAGGGCTTTTACAATCCTATAGTGTATACTACTGCAAAAAAAAAAAATGCTGGGCATCGCTAAAGTGTTCAGGATTGGCTTGAAGAAAAGGTGACAACCTTAAGTGGAACACAGATCGTTGTACCAAACCGCTGTGCGCGGCTCTAGTACCATGTGACTACTGTGACCAATCATAGTGATCAGTTGTAAACAATGGCTTTCATTCATAGTCAGTGTACTATTGTGATGATTTCTGTGACTGCTCGAAGCAGTTACATGGTACAGGGCCAATCACAGGGACCTGTACCATGCGAACGCTGTGGCCAATCACAGCTATTATAATTGTACACAATGCAGCATAAATGAACAGCATTCACAGTTTTGCAAACAAAATATTGTTTATACAGTGATCATTACTGTACTAAGCAAGCATAGTGTAAAAAGAAAAAAATTCTGATCCCCTCCCCAGAGCAATACAATGTCATTATGGTGACACTGCACCATACCGCCCAACGGTCCTTGATTCAGTGAGACTGTCCCGAGATTTCAATTAAGTCTTGGGGTCTCAGAGCCCAAAGCTAAAACAAGTTCCGGGGGAGTTTTCCCAGTTGATGCTATACATACTTTCACATACTGCACCATTCCTGCTCTCCAACCCCCACCCCCCCACCCCCTTTCAATCCTCCTTTCAGTCATTGGTTGCTAGGACCACTGGCATCCTAGTAACCCTTGACACACTTTGCAGGCACACACACTAGGAAGAAGCTACCTCCCAGCTCTGCCCCCCAACTTCAGCTCCTGCTTCCTACCTTCCAGAGTTTCTCGCCCGGTAAGGGGACTCTGAAATGTATGCCCACAGCAGTGGGGGGATTTGTGTCGGGAGGCAGAATTTAGGTGGAGAGGATAGATTTGTGCTAGAAGGAGGGATTGGGGGACTATTTGTGCTGTGATTTGGGAGAGAAGGTACTAGCGATGGCGAAACTTGGCACCCCAGATGTTTTGAAACTACATTTCCCATGATGCTCAACTACACTGCAGAGTGCCTGAGTATCATGGGAAATGTAGTTCCAAAACATCTGGGGTGCCAAGGTTCGCCATCACTTTTATAGACTGTATAAAAAAATAAAAAAAAGCCCAACAGGTAACTGAACGGGCAGATACAGCAAGTGGACAATGCTGCTAGTAATTGTGGGGCAAATAAATGTAAAATTCATGCCTTTTCTGGCCTATAGTTGGCTGCGAGGTGAGTGCTGAAGGGGTTAACATTGGGTAGGCAAAGAAATCAAAGTATACTGGACATTCTGCTCTTTTCTTTTTTTTTAATTTCATAATCTTTATTCATTTTCATCATTATTTTACATGATAAAAGCAAGAGAAACATTCTCTATAGCACGTATAACACTTATTTCACCCTAACAAATACAGTAGTTCTCTAGAGCAGAATAAAGCCTTAAGTAAGCATTCCTATCCATAATGTGTCGACAACTCTTCCATCTGGCCCCCCTTTTCACTCACTACCCAGGTATTCTTCCTTCCCCTTTTTCCTTCCACTCTCTCTACCCGTCCTCCTCCTCTCCCATACCTCACACTGGGTAGCCCATTCTATCCAACCAGGGTTTCCACATCTTTTTAAATTCTTTAAAATTTCCTCTCCTTAAATATATCGCCCTCTCTTTCCATATTGTTTCCATAATTACTAGCTGCCAGTCCGCTACTGAAGGGGCATTTTTTGCTTGCCACCTTTGTGCTAACAATTTTCTTGCCTGAAACAAACACCTCAGTATTGCTATATTTGTATATCGTGAACTTCCCATTACTTCTCCCAGGCCCAGCACACATATCCTGGGATCCCCCTTGATCGCCACTCTAAATATTTCATTCAGAGTGGTAACAATCTCTGACCAGTAGCGGAACAATTTTGGGCATCGCCAGAACATGTGCGCCAGGTCTCCAGACTCTTGGCATCTAGGGCATTTATCATCTGCTCTACAACCGAAGCTAAACAGTCTTTTTGGTGTATAATAGGCTCTATGTAGCAGCATTAAATGTGACATCTTCTGGGCAGGAGAAACTGAAATTGAATATCCATCCTCCAGTATTTTCATCCACTGTACATCTGTAAGGATTCCAAATTCCTCCTCCCATTTCCTTCTGCATTTAAACCTTTCTGGACTCCCTATACTTCCTTCGCATATAGCTGGATATACATCCGCTATAAATCCTTTTGTCCTTACTGAAACATTTAATCTGCCAAAAATAGGGGAATTATTCCACACTGGGCCTTGCCTATTGAATTGTTTCTCTAGAGCGTGTCTAATTTGCAGGTATTTATAAAATGATTGTTTTGATATATCAAACTCTGATCTTAAAGCACTAAATGTTTTTAATATTTTCCCTGTGTATAACTGGGCCAGCTTATCTATCCCCTTTACTTCCCATTCTTTATATCCCCCTATTTCTTCCATTTCCTGCAGGTTCCGATTATCCCACAGAGGGGTATATTGAGTTAAGCCTCCCAGACCTTTAATCGCCTTAACTGCCTTCCACACTTTTACTACTAATTTTATTGTAGGAATTTTTTTTTGGGGAAATGAATTTGCCTCCAGAGCTTCTACCATATTCTTATGGGGTGTCTCTGTTAACATTAGGGCCCTGTTATTTCCACCACCTATCTCCTCACTCATTCCCAGCTGTTGTAGTTGAGCAGCTAAAAAGTAGCTCCTTGGGTGTGGAACTGCCATTCCTCCTTTTCTTGTTGGAGATTGCAAAGTTTGTAGAGCAATCCTTGATACTCCCCCTCTCCATATAAGTTCTCGAAATAATACCTCCATTTTCCTGAACCACGTTATATCTACCCATATCGGGGAGTTATGTAACACATACAATAACTGGGGCATCCATACCATTTTAATCAAATTACATCTCCCTGCAGTCGATAATGGGAGTCTTTTCCAAATTTCGATTTTTTTTTTTAAATTTAGCTATTAATGAGACCATATTGTCACTTATATAATTATTAGGATCTCTTTGTATGTGTATCCCCAGATATTTCATGCGCTCCACTACTTCCAGCTGCACACCTATCACTGGGCTTTGAGCCCTACTTTTATCCAATAACATTAGAGCTGATTTTTCCCAATTTGTATCCAGGCCTGAAAACCTCCCGAAATCTGTAATAAGTTTCATCCCTTGTCTGAGGGACTGCTCTGTGTCCCCCAGAAAGAGGAGAATATTGTCCGCATATAGCGCTATCCTCTCTTCCCTCACCCTCCTTTGAAAACCAACCATATTCATATTAGACCTAATTGCAATAGCTAGTGGTTCTATTGCCAGGGCAAAGATCAGGGGTGACAAAGGGCACCCCTGTCTTGTCCCCCTCTCTAATAAGATCCTATCTGAATGTTCATTATTAACCCTAATTCTGGCACTGGGGCCATTATACAGGGTTTTTACCCATGCAATAAAATTAGGGGCAAACCCAAATTCCCCCAGTACCCGCCAGATGTAACTCCATTCTAAACTATCGAAGGCCTTGATTACATCCAAAGCCATTATTGCCTTATTGCCTTCGTTTTCAGTTGGTACCTGCATGTTAAGATATAATCATTCTGCTCTTTTCTAATAACATTGGAGCCTCGAAAACATGAAAAGTATCTGCAGATTGTATTTGGAGGTACATAGAGCTCCGCCATTAGAGACAGTGTTGTTTTCAGCCCAGAAAGTTTTATATCTATATACATTTTAAGGTTACAAGTTATCAGGGCTGCTAAAGGAACATGGAGCTCTGCTGCCATCTTGTGGCCATTTATCAACAGTGCACTGTGCAGCAAAGACATTTATTAAAGCAGCATTTAATATATTATATTTTTTTACTTTCAAAGTATTTTATTTTCAAGTAGAAGAATACAGAGATACCGAAACATCATGTATGACAAATAATACTCGAGTAACAACAATGTGATATCGAAATTCCAGAAAAGTATAAAGTCAACCTTCTTATCCTTTTAAGCGAGAAGAGAATTTGTATAGAAAAAGAAAAAAAAAAAAACGCCTATAGAGAAACGGCTCTATCGGGCCTAAGCTTGCGTCCCTTCAACCGAGGTGTGGGGGAGGCCTCCGGGGAATCTGCTAGGACTAAGGTGATAGCGCACTAAACCAAGGCTGGATGAACTCGAGTTCCCAGGATGAGCCCAACCTGGGCCAGTTGCCGGAGGAGATCCCGTCCCCGTGCCCCTCTCGGGATCACACTGCACAGGAACAGGGCCCCCCCCTTAAAGAGCGAGAGCTCCCGGACACCCCCCGTATTAACTAAGATCGACTCAGGGGGATTGTTGTAGAGGTCAATCAGTATCCCTGAGTCAGAGGGAGGATAGCCTTCCGAAGAGACAAGAAGAGAAGAGGAAAGATGGAAAAGCAAAGAAGAGTAAAGAGGGAGTAGTCAATAGATTCTCAGTGGTCACTCTAGTTTGGTGTTTGAGCCGAGGGGATCCTAGGAACAAGAGAGATCCCCACATAGTGGGCCCAAGGCTCCCAGGTTAGTTCGAATTTTTGCTTCGTGTCCATGAGGGAGCTCACTAGTTTTTCTTGGGACTTAATCCATGAAATCTTTCTTATAGCTAGCCTAACGGAGACCCCAGGTTGTTTCCAAGATTTAGCTAAGGTCATTTTCGCCCCTAGTAGAATAAAGTGGATCAACTTCCGCTTATATTTGGAGATGAGAGGAAGATGCGCATTCAGTAAGGCAATTTCTGGGAGCCTGGAGAGCTCGTGTCCGGTCACTTTTTTGATAATGTTGAATATTTTTTTCCAAAAATGTCTAATTCTAGGGCACTCCCACCACACATGTGCAATTGTGCCCAACAGATGACAACCCCTGAAACACAAGGGGTCGGCCGATTGGTATATCTTAGCTAGTCTCGCGGGGGTACGATACCATCTGGAGACTACTTTTAAACTTGCTTCCATTAGGGAGGTATTTATTATTCCTTTAAAGGCCATAGAAAAGGCAGATTGCCAAGACTCAAGACTCCACTGAAACTGAAGATCTTCCTCCCAGGTTATCATGTAAGAGGATTTCCCCGAGGGATGTAGGAGTGAAGCGTAGATGATGGAGATCTCCCCCCTTTGCTCCACCGCTTGACCACACCAGAGCTCATAATTAGAGAAACGAGGGGGATTTGGTTTGTCCAGCCATAGGCCGTGTAGGAAATGACTGATTTGTCCGAATCTAAAGCTTTCCGTTCTCGGGAGGTCTAGTTTGCTAATGCATTGTGCGAGAGAGAGTGGCCCATTGGTAGAAAAGAAGTGGCCTATTCGGTACAGCCCTTTGTCTAGCCACCATTGGAAGGCCTGGATCTCTAGCCCTGGGGGAAATTTGGGATTCCGGAAGATGTGGGACAGAGGGGTCATGCTTGAGATGATATTTGGGTTCAGCTTTAATTTGTCCCATAGAGAGAAGGAGTGGGAGAGTGTGGGAGCCAAGATTGGAGGTCTGCATTTAGGTAAGGTCCAGAGTAAAAAGTCTAGAGTATTATTCGGGACTGCACATCTTTCTATTTGTAGCCAGTCAGGTTTCTCCCCATTAAAATATATCACTGAGAGTTGCGCAAGTCTGGCCGCTTGATAATATTTATGTAGATGCGGGAGGCCGAAACCCCCTTTTTTGCGTGTTAAATAAAGCGTTTGTTGGGGGAGTCTATAACCCGCGCCTCCCCAGACAAATTTCAGGACCTTACTTTGGAAAGATCGAAGGTGATCCATCCGTATCGGGATTGGGAGAGCTCTGAAGAGGTACAAGAGTCTTGGCATCAAGGTCATCTTTACGGCGTTAATTTTACCCAGCCAGGAGATATTTTGTGTGGACCAGAATTTTAAATCTTGTTCCAGTTTGCGATACATGGGGGGATAGTTTTTCTCATATAGAGTTTCGAATTTGGGCGTAAGGTTTATGCCTAGATATTTAATGGCCTGATCATTCCAGTCAAAATGGAAATTTAATTTAAGTAAATCCACCATAGCTGGGGGAAGGGAGACATTGAGGGCTTGGGATTTGGAAAAGTTTACTTCTATATTATTTTTTTTATATCACATCCTACCAAATCTTAAATGTGATGGCTGCAATTGTTTTCTTTCCTTTATTTTGTGATCTGGCCAGCAAGCCTGTAGTTTTTCAATAGAACAAGCTCTCCTGCAATTTTATCAGTTTACAGGGATGAGACAAACCATTTACCACTGTCAGGGGGTGCTTACAATAATCAGCTTTTATTTATACATGTTAACCCCTTATCCCAAATGGAAAAACTGTTAGAGCCCTTTCACACTGACAACGCGGGGGCGTCGGCAGTAAAGCTAGTTTTAGCCGTGCTTTACTGTTTTAGAGGCAATTTTTGGCCGCTAGCGGGGTGCTTTTAAACCCCCACTAGCAATCAAATAAAGGGTTAAAAGCGCCCGAAAAGACTCCCCAAGGGAAATCCATCATAGAAGCTGACACTATTGCGGAACATTTTGTGCAGTATTTCAATGCCCTATATAATCTTCCGCAACAGTCTTCGGCAGATACAAGGGGAGATAGGTCTGAAAGGATACGGGAATTTTTATCTAAATTCTCCCCTTCTCCTATCGAGACTATTGATCAGACAGTGCTGGATTCCCCCCTGTCTAAGGAAGAAGTACTCCTTGCCCTTCAGCAACTTAAAACAGGCAAAAGCCCAGGCCCAGATGGACTATCCACAGCATATTATAAAACATTTGCGGATATACTACTGCCACATTTCCTGCGTACCTTTAATAATCTTTCTCCTCATACACATGCCGCTACCGACCTGCTACAAGCGCATATTACATTGATCCCTAAGCCTGGCAAAGATGATACCTTAATTCCGAATTACCGTCCCATATCCCTACTCAATGTAGATATTAAACTTTATGCTAAAATTATTGCTAACCGTATTTTACCCCTGCTTTCCAATCTTGTGTCACCAGATCAGGTTGGTTTTGTCCCTGGAAGGGAAGCCAGGGACAATACCACTAAAACCATTAATCTTCATCATTGGTTAACCACCTCGCAAACCAAAGGTTTTTTTTTATCATTGGATGCTGAGAAGGCGTTCGATAGGGTGGCCTGGGACTACATGTTAGCGGCTTTGCAACATATCGGTTTACCCGACAGATTGATACAGATGATATCGTTCTTATACTCCTCCCCCACCGCTCGTTTGCGAGTGAATGGCCGCCTATCGAATGCCTTCTCCATCACTAACGGTACACGACAGGGATGCCCACTTTCCCCGATCATCTTTGTTCTTAAAATATTTAGAAGGTGAATAAATCCTCACACTTACACCGTGTTAAATCACTATCCCCTTGTGGCGCTAAATGGGACAGATTAGTCCCCCAGTAAGAACTCCAAAAATATATAATGAAAGTATACAGAGTGGATTCATCAATCCCTATTCAATACACCTCAAATAAATATTGTATATATATACAAAAAAATCAAATCAATAAATGAAATATCAAGTGAACTTAATCACTCAAAAAGTGCAAAGACTAAATGAATATTTTCATATCCACTTAACATATGTGCATGTCCCCAAAAAAAAAAAAAAAAAAAAAAAAAAAACTGTTCAAACAAATATGCATACAGTGTCTGCCCTCCTTTACATGTGTTTATAACATACAGCAAAAGCAGGTTAATTTAAAGTGAAAAAAGAAGAACAATTTCTTAACATATAAGTGAAAAAGTCCTCAATAGAAGTATCCCAAAGTAGAACGACAGGTGGTGATAAATGAACAAATCAGCACGCCCTTCTCCTATGTGCTTTCTTATCAGTGTCCCCAGACGATGAAAACTCCTTCACCACACCACTAGTGACCCCCTATGGATGGAGCACTCACCAAATAGATTGCCTAGTACTCTCGCACCAGGCTCAACAGGCGTTTCAAATAGCTTAATTGGGAATCACAGATGTCCAGCACACAATATCCAGAGAGTGTTACTTCCCTTTTGCAGATTCAAATAGGATTGACTCCCCAAGTTCCTCAAAAAGAAAAACAGAGGCTTCCCATGGTGTAATACTATAAACCACTTTAATAGCACACTTAAAAGCCACTTGGTAATGCACTCACATGTAAAAAGATTATAAAAAGCACTTCAAAGTCACTGCAATAATTCACATCAGCAAAAACTTCACTCAAAGGCATTGGTGGTTACAGTGGATACTGGTCACAGTTAGCAGTGTCAGTGATATCTCTCACCCCTCCTTCAGCTGTATGGTACCCTACAGCCAGACTCTCAATGACACTCTCTCTCCAATCCTGTTCCTCGTGTAAGAGGCACACACACTTCAGCCTTGTTTGCAGAGTTTGATACAATCAATGGTTGCCAGATAGCCACGCCCCCGACATGTTTCGTCACTAGGACTTATTCATGGGATTCATCTTTGTTCTTACCCTAGAACCCTTTCTCCGCATGATTAGAGAAAATCCCTCCATTCAAGGAGTCAGCATTAAAAACAAACAATACAAAATTGCGGCTTACGCAGACGACATTATGCTTTATCTTTCCAACCCGATTACGACTCTTCCAAACCTATTGAAAGACCTTGATGCCTTCTCTAAGATTTCTAATCTAAAAATTAATTTCGACAAATCAAGAGCCCTGAATGTGTCCTTACCCGACCATATAGTATCACAGTGCCGACTCAATTTTCCCTTTTCCTGGGAAGAGGAAGCGCTACTGTACTTGGGCGTCAAAATTCCCTCCGACCTTTCGAGGTTATATGACCTGAACCTCGCCCCTGCCCTCAATCGGCTCCAAGCAGATCTCCAAAAATGGCATAGAGGCTCCTTCTCTTGGTTTGGCAGAATAGCCATTCTAAAAATGACTGTCCTCCCTAAATTTCTATACTTATTGCAGGCCATTCCTATCACAATCCCTAAAGCATTTTTTAGCTCATATAAAACAATGTGTAGAAATTTTCTATGGTCACATCGCCCCCCACGATTGAGTTGGGCCAAACTCATCCTCCCTAAGTCATGTGGAGGCCTAGGTGTGCCAGATCTTCACACTTACTATAATGTCATTATGCTTGCAAGAGTGGTGGACTGGCATATACACCGCAAAGACAAAGTGTGGATTGCAGTGGAACAGGAATTTGTCCCGTTTCCTGTTTCCCACCTGCCATGGATTACGAAGCAAGCTATCCCGATATCTTGCTCCATGCATCCCTTACTAGGTCCCACTATTAAAACCTTTCACCAAACGTGCAGATCTCTACATATTAATACGCCACAGGGTCCGCTAACTCCCCTTTCTTCAAATCCTGACTTCCCTCCAGGCCTTATCGAGCATACATCGGGTGGTATGCCTCAAGACAACACTTACAGAGCTTACCAATTTTTTGATCGGGGGAAAATATTATCATTGCCTGCTATGATTGAAAAGTTCCCTGAACTTCGCTTCAATTTTTTTACTTTTCTCCAGCTTCGACACTTTCTTACGTCTATACGGCCGTTAACGCGATGGACCACTACCCCCAATACGTTTGAATCTCTTTGCCTCTGTTCAGAACCACAAAAGCATGTGATTTCAACTATTGTCAAATTACTGAGCTCTAAACCCACACTGCACAACCCCATTATACAACAGTGGGACTCAGATTTACAAATCACGTTGTCTACACAACAATGGGCAAGCGTATATGATCACATCCACAAGCGGTCCATCAACGTTTCCACACAAGAGAATCGCTACAAAATATATTCTAGATGGTACCGCACTCCTGATAAGATTCACAAAATTTTTCCGGATGTCCCACCTACATGTTGGCGCTGTAATGCCCCAGTAGGAAATTTCTTGCATATTTGGTGGGAATGCCCTATACTTCAACCCTTTTGGAAAAAAATTCATGATACAATAATTAAAGTCACGACTTATCACCTAGAATTCTCCCCGGCACAATACCTGTTACACCACACCCCACTGTCATATAAAACTTATAAGTCCTCAATAGTCCCACATTTGATAAATGCAGCCACACAATGCATTCCACGTCATTGGCGCTCCAATACTCCTCCATCCTTTGAGGATTGGCTCCGTCAGATGGATAAAATAGAAGAACTGGAGAGATTAATTCATCAAGCACATGACAAACCTGAACAATTTTCAAATAAATGGGCCTGTTGGATACATTTTCGAACCTCTACGTCACACACCAATACCCACACTCATACTTAGTTAGAAAAGCATTCTGGTATTCCTCTTGGTTGACATCTAACTGGACTAACGTCTTTTCCATGCAATGATTCCCCTGTATTCGCACACCGCACCTTCCCCTTTCCATCATCTTTTTCCCCCTTCTTTACTCCTTCTCGACACTCTACGAGGCTGACTTCCCCTCCCTTACCCCTGTCCTTATGTTATCTACGGTTCTCCATATGTTCTAGCACACGTCCTGATTTGAGTCTCCTTATATACCACTCTGCGGGATTGATACCCTTCAAACGTCCACAGTGTGATCCCATTAGGGGTGGACGACTGCATAGGAGATTCGACGGGCTCCTCAACTAATGCACTGCTCTCTGTTATATAATATCCTGCATATCTGATTACACTTCTGTGTTATCTATATTATCTTGCCTAACTTTGTTTGTTCGCAGGATCACCTAGTTTATTCTTTATGTGGTTCACTTTGCCATGTATTTTATTGATACATCACGTAGTTATTATTGTATTGTACTTCATGTACTCTTTTTTGTGTGATGTTTTTGTTCCTCAATTGTAATGCCTTAATTTCACTCTAATAAAAACCTTATTGGAAAAAAAAAAAAAGCGCCCGAAAAGTGCCGCTGCCAAGGCGCCTTGATTTATTTCAATGGGCAGGGGTGCATTAGGAGCGGTGTATACGCCACTCCTAAAGTGCCCTAAAAGATGCTGCTTGCAGGACTTTTTCTAGCGTCCTGCCAGCGCAGCGCCCCAGTGTGAAAGCACTCTGGCTTTCACACTGAGACTGCGGGGGAGTCACTATTCAGACGCTTTACAGGCACCATTTTTAACTCAAAAGTGCCTGAAAAACAGCCCAGTGACTGTAATTTACTTAAAAAGCATTAGCTGTACTAAAAGACAAATATGACGCTATATAGACAGGCTTCCCACAGTTGTGCAAAGTAAAGAATAGGGGGAGGAAAAACCCTATTCACCCCTATAGTAGTTCATTTCTATGCCTGTCTATATACTTACCCTTACTAGGAAATCGCTGGAAGTGACCACTTCATTTAAAGTACACGGGGCACCAGAATTTCTACCACTATGTGATCTTTGGCCACAGCACATCATAAATAATTATCTGAAACCCTTATGTGAAACTACAGGGTCCAACATAGATTGAAGTGGTTTCACTAAATGAACCTTTATTACTCTAACTCCTTCGGGAAAACATTCCCCCTTTTTTTCAATCCTCCTGTTCCTTTTTGGTCCTTTCCTCTTTTGGGGCATAGCCACGAAGAAATAATATTGCTAAAGCTCCTGAAGAAGCGTTACTCAAAAAAACGCGAAACATGTAGAGCACCAGAACATACTTAAGTTTCAGTTATATATTTGATATCCTCTACATCCTATAGTTATACAAACTGTTAATCTTTGGATTTATATAGAAATGAATATGAATTATGTTTAGACTGTATCAATCCTGACAGGATATCAAATGGGACTTAATGTATATTTATACATTTTTTCTTTTTTAATTCTGATTTTTTTACAGTAATATTAATTCTTTTTTAAAATAATAAATAATATTTTTGAATATATTGGTTGTTTCTACAACTTTTTCTCTTGCCTAAAAAGACCAATTGAACCTACACTTTTCTTTGAGGTCTTTTGTGTGAAGGTTCCTTCAATTTTTTTTTTTTTCCCCCCAATTCCCTATAAAAAAAATTTTGCCACAACATTGTAAGCCCTCAAAGTGACTCTTGGTGGGCGCTGGAGCGCCCTGCTGTGAACGATTATATCAAGAATTGTAATTACATGCCATTGTTGAACAGTGGTAGAAAAACTGACCTTTGGTGGTTGTGGTGCTGGTGCCACAACACTATAAGTCCTCACCGTTACTCTGGGTGGGCACAGGAAGGGGCCCTTCTGTGAAATATTATATCAAGAATTGTAATTACATGTCCCTGTTAAACAGGGGCAGAAAAATTGGGCCTTAGGCACTGGTGCTGGTGCCACCACACTGCAACCTCTCCCATATACTCTAGTTTTATTGCAGGAATTAGCCCTGCTGCAAAGCATTGCATCAAAAATTGTAATTAAACTCCCCTGTTAAACAGGGGCAGAAAAATTGGGCTGATGGCATCACCCAGAACCAGAAATGTTCTTCCAACATATCAGCGGAGGAGGAAGAGGAAAGACAATCAACATAACAGGACAGTCACTCAGCATCAGCATAGGCAGTCTTGAAGGGATGTGATATTTAAAAAAAAATTATTCGGTTACATCAGCTTCAGGTGCTTGGTAGCTGTGGGTGATCCAAGACTGATTCATCTTGATGAAGGTCAGTCGATCAACTGATTCGGTGGACAGGCGCACCCTGTGATCGGTAACAAAGCCACCAGCAGCACTGAAGGTGCGTTCCGAAAGAACGCTGGATGCAGGACAGGCCAGTAGCTCAATTGCATACTGTGCAAGCTCTGGCCAGTGATCCATCCTCAAGACCCAGTAAGCCAGAGGATTTTCGGTGGGAAAGGTGTCCAAGTCTGACCTTGCCCCTAGGTATTCTTTCACCATGTACAGTGGTGTGAAAAAGTGTTTGCCCCCTTCCTCATTTCCTGTTCCTTTGCATGTTTGTCACACTTAAGTGTTTCGGAACATCAAACCAATTTAAACAATAGTCAAGGACAACACAAGTAAACACAAAATGCAATTTGTAAATGAAGGTGTTTATTATTAAAGGTGAAAAAAATCCAAACCATCATGGCCCTGTGTGAAAAAGTGATTGCCCCCTAAACCTAATAACTGGTTGGGCCACCCTTAGCAGCAACAACTGCAACCAAGCGTTTGCGATAACGTGCAATGAGGCTTTTACAGCGTCCTGGAGGAATTTTGGCCCACTCATCTTTGCAGAATTGTCCTAATTCAGTTACATTAGAGGGTTTTCGAGCATGAACGGCCTTTTTAAGGTCATACCACAACATCTCAATAGGATTCAGGTCAGGACTTTGGCTAGGCCACTCCAAAGTCTTCATTTTGTTTTTCTTCAGCCATTCGGTGGTGGACTTGCTGGTGTGTTTAGGATCATTGTCCTGCTGCAGTACCCAAGTTCGTTTCAGCTTGAGTACACGAACAGATGGTCGGACATTCTCCTTCAGGATCTCTTGGTAGACAGCAGAATTCATAGTTCCTTTTATCACGGCAAGTCTTCCAGGTCCTGAAGCAGCAAAACAGCCCCAGACCATCACACTACCACCACCATATTTTACTGTTGGTATAATGTTCTTTTTATGAAATGCAGTGTTCCTTCTACGCCAGATATACTTGGACACACACCTTCCAAAGAGTTCCACTTTTGTCTCATCGGTCCACAGAATGTTGTCCCAAAAGTCTTGGGGATCATCAAGATGTGTTGTGGAGAAATTGAGACGAGCTTTGATGTTCTTTTTGCTCAGCAGTGGTTTTCTCCTTGGAACTCTGCCATGCAGACCATTTTTGCCCAGTCTTTTCCTGATGGTGGAGGCATGAACGCTGACCTTAACTGAGGCAAGTGAGGCCTGCAGTTCCTTGGACGTTGTTGTGGGGTCTTTTGTGACCTCTTGGATGAGTCGTCGCTGCGCTCTTGGGGTAATTTTGGGCGGCCAGCCACTCCTGGGAAGGTTCACCACTGTTCCATGTCTTTGCCATTTGTGGATAATGGCTCTCACTGTGGTTCGCTGGATTCCCAAAGCTTTGGAAATGGCTTTATAACCCTTTCCAGACTGATAGATCTCAATTACTTTCTTTCTCAATTGTTCCTGAATTTCTTTGGGTCTCGGCATGATGTGTAGCTTTTAAGGATCTTCTGGTGGACCTTACTGTGTCAAGCAGCTCCTATTTAAGTGATGCCTTGATTGTGAACAGGTGTGGCAATAATCAGGCCTGGGTGTGGCTATAGAAATTGAACTCAGGTGTGGACAACCACAGTTATAGTATGTTTTAACAAGGGGGGGCAATCACTTTTTCACACAGGGCCATGATGGTTTGGATTTTTTTTCACCTTTAATAATAAACACCTTCATTTACAAATTGCATTTTGTGTTTACTTGTGTTGTCCTTGACTATTGTTTAAATTGGTTTGATGTTCCGAAACACTTAAGTGTGACAAACATGCAAAGGAACAGGAAATGAGGAAGGGGGCAAACACTTTTTCACACCACTGTAAATCAGACGCTGGCGATGGTTGCTGGAACCGATCATACCTTGGGGCTGCGGACTAAAAAATTGTCTGAAAGCATCAGTCAGACGGCCACCTTCTCCACCGCTCCTTCTGACCGATGCCTCAGCAACACGTTGTCCAGAACCAGGAGTTTGTAACCTCCCAGTCTCTGGGAACGCGTTGCACAGACCTTTCTGCAAGGCCCCCCGGAGATGTCTCATCCTCTGCTCCCTCTGCGATGGCAAGATAAGGTCGGCAACCTTACCCTTGTACCGTGGATCAAGGAGAGTGGCCAGCCAGTAATGGTCCCTCTCCTTGATCCGAAGAATACGAGGATCCTTCCGCAGGCTTTGCAGGATCAGGGAGGCCATGCAGCGTAGGTTAGCTGAGGCATTCGGTCCGGAGTCCTCTGGGTCACTAAGGACAACATGATCCGCAGCTACCTCCTCCCAGCCACGTACAAGTCCACGTGTTTCTTGGGACTGTAAATCATCCCTACAAGACTGCTGCTGATGCTGAGTGCCAGCCTCCACCTCCATGCTGACACAATCATCCTCCTCCTCCTCCTCCTCCTCTTCCTGTGTGATGGGTGGCACAGCAGGAACACTGTCTGTATAAAGGGGGCCCTGAGAGGCAAGGAAGTCCTCCTCTTCCTGCCTCTGTTCTGCCTCAAGTGCCCTGTCCATTATTCCACGCAGCGTATGCTCCAAGAGGTGGACAAGAGGTACAGTGTGACTGATGCATGCACTGTCACTGCTCACCATCCTTGTGGCCTCCTCAAACGGTGACAGGACAGTGCATGCATCCCTGATCATGCCCCACTGGCGTGGTGAGAAAAAACCGAGCTCCCCTGACCCTGTCCTGGTGCCGTAGTCGCACAGGTACTCATTGATGGCCCTCTGCTGCGTGTGCAGCCGCTGCAGCATGGCTAAGGTTGAGTTCCACCTGGTGGGCATGTCACATATAAGGCGGTTCTTGGGCAGGTTCAACTCCTTTTGGAGCTCAGCCAGCCGAGCACAGGCATTAAATGATCGGTGGAAATGCACACAGACTTTCTTGGCCTGCTTCAGGACATCCTGTAAGCCGGGGTACCTGCCCAAGAACCGCTGCACCACCAGGTTAAGGACGTGAGCTACACAGGGCACATGGGTCAGTTGTCCCTGTCGGAGGGTGGAGAGGAGGTTGGTGCCATTGTCACAAACCACCATTCCTGGCTTAAGCTGGCGTGGCGTCAACCACCTCTCGGCCTGCCCCTGCAGAGCTGACAAAACATCCGCCCCAGTGTGGCTCCTGTCCCCCAAACAAACCAGCGCAAGCACGGCATGGCATCGTTTTGCCTGCGTACTTGCGTAGCCCCTGGAACGCCTACGGAGCACCGCTGGTTCTGAGGACAGAGCACTGGAAGAGGCCATGGAGGAAGAAGAAGAGGAGGGGGTGGAGGAGAGAGGTGTGTCACAACCAATAGTAGCATTTTGGAGGAGTGGTGGCGGAACAACCTCCAACACTACTGCACCTTGTCCTGCATCCTTCCCAGCTGCCAGAAGAGTGACCCAATGGGCCGTGAAAGACAGGTAACGTCCCTGTCCATGCCTGCTGGACCATGAGTCAGCAGTAATATGCACCTTACCGCTGACCGTCCTGTCCAGCGAGGCAAGGACATTGCCTTCCACATGCCGGTAGAGAGCCAGAATCGCCTTCCTGGCGTTTGGGGACCTGCCACTGAGGAACCGCACATTGTACAAACTCACGGAAGGGGGCAGAGTCTACCAACTGAAAAGGCAGCAGTTGAAGTGCTAGCAATTTAGCGAAGCTAGCATTCAACCGCTGGGCATGTGGATGGCTGGGAGTGAACTTCTTTTGCCGGTCCAGCAGCTGGGGCAGGGACATTTGCCTGCTATAATCGGATGTGGGTGTACTGCTAGCAGAGTGCCCGGAAGCACTTGGCTGTGACACACCTAATTCTACACCTTCATTCCTCTCAGAGCAGGTTTCAGAGAGGACTGAAGGTCTAGTGGGGTTGGAGATGCCAGCTGGGTCTGCTTTGTTCTTTGGTGTGGGTCTTTGAGGTACGCTTGCCAACGAGCTGCATGGCAGGTCAACATATGTCTGGTCAAGCATGTGGTGCCCAAGCGGCTGATGTTTTGGCCACGCGAGATACGCTTGAGACATATGTTGCAAAGAGCAGCGGTGTGATCTGATGCACTCGTCTCAAAAAAGGCCCACACCAAAGAACTTTTAGAATAACGCGCAGAGGCAGCGCCCTGCACAGGCGGAGCTCTGCGGTGTGATTCAGTCGGTGTGCTGCCCCTAAGCTGGCCCCCGGAGGGCATCCTGCCTCGTTGGACATGTGCCTCCTCCTCCTCTCTACTACCAGGCACCCACGTGGAGTCAGTGCCCTCATAATCCCCTCCCTCTTCATCGCTGTAGCAAACCTGGCAATATGCTGCAGCTTGTGGAACATGACTGCCAGATTGCTGTCCTTCTTGAGCATCCCCTCTCTCTGCATTCACGCTACTGCCTTCCTCTAGCTGAGTGTCATCATCAGAGCCTACAAAACACTGGGCATCCTCCTGGAGCATGTACCCAACACTGTGCTCAAAGAGTTCTGGAGACTCCTCAGGAGGACGTGGTGGGTCTAGGGAAGGAGTCACTGATGATGACATTGAGACGAGGGAAGACGATGCGCTGGCAGCTGCTTTGCTAGTACCCTGAGACTGGGTGAGAGAGGATGAGGAGGATGAAGAGGGCTTGGTCATCCACTCTACCAAGTCGTTGTCATTTTGCGGTTCAACATGTCCAGCTGCCGAAAAGAAGGACAAGCGTGTTCCATGGCCACGTGCTGATGACAATGCACCGCGTCCATGACCAGCACTGTTGTCTCTAGACACAGAGCCTGCTTGCCCTCTTTTATCGGCTCGCGCCTGTCTGCCTCTCCTTGCTGGCCTTCCAGACATGGTAATGGCCTGAAGGGAGTTGGGTAAAACAGCAGTTGAGTAGTGTATATTTTGCTGGAGGCACACAACACCCACTAACTCCTGCAGATAGATGCCTTTAGTATAGAACACCAGAGATAAAGGGGTATACTGTAATGGAGTCACACAACACCCACTAAGCCCTGCAGATGGCTCTATTAGAGAACAGCAATAAAGGGTAGATACAGGTGTATATTGTGCTGGAGGCACAAAACACCCACTAACTCCTGCAGATGCCTTTATTATAGAACACCAGAGATAAAGGGGTATATACAGATGTATACTGTGCTGTGCTGGAGGCACACACAACTTCCAATAACTCCTGCAGATGGCAAGTGGGCTCAAATAGAGAAGAGCTATGTAGGTGGATATAGCGGTGTGTACTGGGTACAGAGCACGCAGACAGCACGCACAAGCTCCTAACACTACTGACTGCAAGCTCTATTATAAAAGCTAGATCACTAGCTATATAGGTGAGGTGAATATAGCGGTGTATACTGCGGTCAGGGCACGCAGACAACAACCACTACACAACAGCAAGATCGAAAATCGGCCGATAACGATCGGTGTATACTGTGTTGAAGGTACACAGAACACCCACTAACTGCTTCAGACGCCAACACACTACACAAGGCCGCCGCGCTGGCGGCCTTATATAATGTGGGGCGTGTACTACACAGCCTGAGCTATGATTGGCCACAGGCATCCTGCCTGTGGCCAATCATGGCTCTCCTCGCTGCTGGCGCTGTGATTGTCCAAGCATGCGGGGTCACAGTGCATGCTTGGCCAATCATGAGCCAGCAATGCACTGTGATGACGCAGTACATTGTGGGCCGTGAGCGCCACACGAATTTGGCGCGAACGGCCCATAATGTTCGGAATTCGCCGAACGGGCGAACAGCCGATGTTCGAGTTGAACACGAAGCTCATCTCTATCCAAAAGTATAGGTTGTTTTACAGCTTTGTACATGTATTTAAGAAATACCTTTTTGGATGTCATCCTGAGTGCCGATCATCCCTTTCCTTCATTCACAACGCTAGGCAGCCTAGAAGTCTTGCAAAGATTCCACATCCCAAAAACACAATCAGTGACATCGACATCAGGGGCTTCATAGCTGCTGGTAATCCAGGACTGATTCATTGTTATAAATGTCAGATGATCCACGGAGTTTGTGGACAAACACTATCTATTTGGTAGTTCAGGGACCATCCCTTTCCTTATGGAAGGTAAGTAATACACCTTTATCCCTGCACCCCTAAACGAGAAGGGGGAGGGGGCTCCTGCAAGGGTAGATTTTTGTTATGGCTGTAATGTACTGCAAACAGGTAGCTTGTGCAGGCAAATTAACATACCCATATGTCACTGCCTGCTACTGGGTCTAGGGTTGTGTTAATTTTATTTTTTTGGATATGGTTTATAACAAAGTAAAAATTTGTTCTTTTTTTCCTTCATTATTTTCGGTCTTTTTTCTTTTATAATGATCAATATTATAGAATAAGAAATAAAAAAACCCAGTGGTGATCAAATACCAAATACCATCAAAAGGAAAACTATTTGTGGGGGAAAAAAAAAACATAATATAAAATTTTACGTCGGCACAGTGTTGCATGATCGAGTAATTACCAGTTAAAGTAGAGCAGCGCTAAATAGCAAAAAATGCTTGTGTCATGGAGGGGGGGGTAAAACCTTCCGGAGCTGAAGTGGTTAAAGGCGACGTTCACCTTTCCAAAAAACATTATAAATGCACATAATTTTCCATAAAAAATAAAAAGAGCATTCATTGTTTTTTTAATTCTTTAATATAGGAGCCTGCAGAGCATTGCACCCGTGATCAGCGGATTGCGGGTGCAATGTCAGGCCCCCGTACATATTGCCTAGTGCTCTCCATATGGGCAGACAGTTCCTGAGCTGTAGGCAGTGTGAATGAACTACAACTGTGCTGATTAGCTCGCTGGCAGTTCATTGATACTCCAAGTCCGTCTGCCACGGTGGTGGATGGGATTGGTAGTTTATTCATTCCTAGACTCCTATGAATGAACGATGAGGCATCAGTGCAATTTTCAAAAAGTAACTGCAGGTTTGGGGAGAAGAACACTTACTTGCCGTCACAGTGGCGGATGGGTGGACTAGTAACTTGTTACACAATACTAAAAAGGTAAATGTCACTAAAGGTGATCCCATCCTTTAATTCCTTCAGATCCGCGCTATAGCCGAATGACGGCTACAGCGCGGATCTGCTTTGCCGAGAATACGTCTACTGATGTCCTCCCCTTTGCAGGCTCGCAACACCCCCCTGAAGAGGGCGCACGGCGTGCGCGCTGTGATCACCCGAGTCACAGTCCCCTTAACACATGATCAGCTGTCAGCCAATGACAGCTGATCACATGATGTAAACAGAGGATTGGTAGTTGTCTTTTTTTCTTCTTCTCATGCAGACAGTGTGAGGAGAAAAAAAGCCAATCACCGGCTTCTGTATGCAGGGACATCGGTCCCAAAGAGGAACAGCATGTTATGTGCCCACCAGTACCGCCTGCCAGTGCCACAAATCAGTGCCCATGTTATTTAAGTGCCAGCAATCAATGCCACCTATCAGTGCCCACAAGTGCAACCTATCAATGCCCACCAGTGGTACCAATTAGTGCCTCATCAGTGCCACCAAGCAGTGCTGCCTATCAGTGTCACCTACCAGTGCTGATCCCTGTCACCTATTAGTGCCCATCAGTGCCTCCTATCAGTGCAGCCCATCAGTGCCACCTCTCAGTGCCCAATGCCAACTATCAGTGCCCACCAATGCAGCCTCATCAGCGTAAATCAAAGAAAGAGAAAAAAACACCTGTTTGCTAAATTTATTAACAAAATATAAAACGTTTTGTATTTTTCTTTTTTATTCTGTCTTTTTTAATTATTTTTTTTAACAAAAAATAAAAACCCCAGAGGTGATCAAATACAACTAAAAGACAGCTCTATATTATGGGAAAAATAAAATGATAAAAATGTCATTTGGGTACAGTGTTGTATGAACGCGCAATTGTCGTCCTAAGAGTGACAGTGCTAAAAGCTGAAAACTGGTCTGGGCAGGAGGGGGGTTTAGGTGCCCAGTAAGCAAGTCGTTAATGAAGATATTATATAAAAAAAGAAAAAAAAACAAAAGAAAAAACACACACACACACACAACAGGCGACACCGTGAGATAAAAATACATGTATTACATAAATCTGTACAAGTGTGCACATTTACACTGGTTTAAGATCCTCTTAAAGGATAATTTGCTACGAACACCATTGGTCTGTCCATCAAATGACCAGCAGCTGGGAATTCAGCCGAGTGATGTGTGATAGAGCTCCCCCTGGATGCCAACTTTGGGAATGCAGTTCCAATGTTCAAACAATTCTCCCTTCTCGGAAGATCCGGAAACGGCAAGTCAGACTAAAATTTCTGCAAGAATTTCAGCACCATGTCCCTGAGCCGAACCCGGAGTCGCTCGTCGTGCTCGCAGATGATGTGGGTGGAGTCTTCCTCGAACTGGATGAGTGTATCGGCCTCTTGCAAGTGGACGATGTGACCCTTGGCGGTGTCCTCTATCTTCACATCGCTAAATCCGTGCTGCAATTGGAGGAGGATAGAGTCAGTACATCAGACAGTGACAAGACTATTGGAGGAAGGAATTTAACAGCAAGCAAAAGCATTATTCTCCACTACAGACCAAAGATAGAACGTTCCCAAAGATTCGCCTCCTAGTACTTTTGTATGTTTATGTCTATTTTTTTTATTTTAGATTTTTTTTTTACTGTGATGTCATTTGTTTTATACATTCTTTTTTTTTTTATTATTTAAATTTGAAAAGGGATGCACCTCCTTAGGTCTGGAATAGCTTGCTTAACCCCTTTCCCGCTTTTGCCCTCGTGGCTTTTTAACCGCTTGCAGACCATATACTGTAGCTATATGGTGGCTAGGCAGCTATCCTGCGCAGGATCCCCCCTGCACTTCCGGGTTTGGGGCGCTGTCACCCACCACCAGCGGCCCACTCTCATCATGATTAGATACAGTGGGAGCCAATTGGCAGGTACGGCAGACTCGATGTCCGCCGGCACCCGCCGATGCTTTACTACACTGACAGATAGGTGGTTTGCCTACTACAGAAGAAATGGGATCCTGTGTCTCTACTAAGTAGGGGCACCGATCCATGCTTTCCCCTCATATAAGCACATAACCACAGTAGTAAAGCATGCCCTAGGAACACATTTAACCCGTTTGATCGCCTCTGATGTTAACCCCCTTGACCAGACAGTGTCATTAGTACAGTGACAGTGTATACATTTAGCATTGATCACCGTATTGATGTCCCCAAAAAGTGTCAAAAGTGTCAGTGGCCTGACTGTCCGCCGTAATATCGCAGTCGTATCGTATAAGTAGCTGATTGCCGCCATTACTAGTAAAAGAAATAAAAAAAAAAATATCCCAATTTGTACATGCTATAACTTTTGTACAAACCAATCAATGTACGCTTAATGGGATTTTTTTACATTTTTTTTACCAAAAATATGTAGCAGAATACATATTGTCCTAAATAGATGAAGAAATGTGAGTTTTTTTTTATTATTGGATGTTTTATAGCAGAAATAAGAAAAATTATATATATTTGATGGCCTGATCTGTGCCCATCAAATGCAGCCCGATGCCTATCTGCAGCCACCATGCAGCCTGATCTGTGCCCATCCAATGCAGCCTCTGTGCCCATCTGCAGCCACCATGCAGCCTGATCTGTGCCCATCTGCAGCCACCATGCAGCCTGATCTGTGCCCATCTGCAGCCACAATGCAGCCTCTGTGCCCATCTGCAGCCACAATGCAGCCTCTGTGCCCATCTGCAGCCACAATGCAGCCTCTGTGCCCATCTGCAGCCACAATGCAGCCTCTGTGCCCATCTGCAGCCACAATGCAGCCTCTGTGCCCATCTGCAGCCACAATGCAGCCTCTGTGCCCATCTGCAGCCACAATGCAGCCTCTGTGCCCATCTGCAGCCACAATGCAGCCTCTGTGCCCATCTGCAGCCTGATCTGTGCCCATCCAATGCAGCACGATGCCTATCTGCAGCCACCATGCAAGCCTCTGTGCCCATCTGCAGCCTGATCTGTGCCCATCCAATGCAGCCTGATGCCTATCTGCAGCCACAATGCAGCCTCTGTGCCCATCTGCAGCCACAATGCAGCCTCTGTGCCCATCTGCAGCCTGATCTGTGCCCATCAAATGCAGCCCGATGCCTATCTGCAGCCACCATGCAGCCTGATCTGTGCCCATCCAATGCAGCCTCGGTGCCCATCTGCAGCCACAATGCAGCCTCGGTGCCCATCTGCAGCCACAATGCAGCCTCGGTGCCCATCTGCAGCCACAATGCAGCCTCGGTGCCCATCTGCAGCCACAATGCAGCCTCGGTGCCCATCTGCAGCCACAATGCAGCCTCGGTGCCCATCTGCAGCCACAATGCAGCCTCGGTGCCCATCTGCAGCCACAATGCAGCCTCGGTGCCCATCTGCAGCCACAATGCAGCCTCGGTGCCCATCTGCAGCCACAATGCAGCCTCGGTGCCCATCTGCAGCCACAATGCAGCCTCGGTGCCCATCTGCAGCCACAATGCAGCCTCGGTGCCCATCTGCAGCCACAATGCAGCCTCGGTGCCCATCTGCAGCCACAATGCAGCCTCGGTGCCCATCTGCAGCCACAATGCAGCCTCCGTGCCCATCTGCAGCCACAATGCAGCCTCCGTGCCCATCTGCAGCCACAATGCAGCCTCCGTGCCCATCTGCAGCCACAATGCAGCCTCGGTGCCCATCTGCAGCCACAATGCAGCCTCGGTGCCCATCTGCAGCCACAATGCAGCCTCGGTGCCCATCTGCAGCCACAATGCAGCCTCGGTGCCCATCTGCAGCCACAATGCAGCCTCGGTGCCCATCTGCAGCCACAATGCAGCCTCGGTGCCCATCTGCAGCCACAATGCAGCCTCGGTGCCCATCTGCAGCCACAATGCAGCCTCGGTGCCCATCTGCAGCCACAATGCAGCCTCTGTGCCCATCTGCAGCCTGATCTGTGCCCATCCAATGCAGCACGATGCCTATCTGCAGCCACCATGCAAGCCTCTATGCCCATCTGCAGCCTGATCTGTGCCCATCCAATGCAGCCTGATGTCTATCTGCAGCCTCACCATTTCTTATGCACTGCAGGCAATCAGGAGTGGGACGAGTGCCGCCGGAATCACTGAGCCATCATCTTCTGTTTACAGTACTCGGCTCTCACACACACACGTCCCTTACAAACCACTTTGACCTACAGGTAAGCCTAGATTAAGGCTTACCTGTAGGTTCAAGAAATATCTCCTAAACCTACACGTTTAGGAGATATTTGCCGAAAGACAGGCACCGCTGTCTAGACAGTGGCGTGCAGGCTCACTGAGCACACCACTGTCAACGGCGATATGCCACGAGTGGCGGCTCCCGTGTGAATGTGCGGGAGTGACGTCATTGCGGCTTAGTCGAATTACAGTGGCGGAGCAGCGAGACCCACCGAGAAGATGGATGCTCCGGACTACAGGGGACAGCGGTGACATCGCTGGCTCCTGTGTCAGGTAAGTGACACATAATGGACTACTATGCGATGCATACTAGTCCATTATGCTTTACCTTTGTAGGGAATGAAAGAGGAAGTAAACTCATCAGGGTTTACTTCCTCTTTAAGCTTCCAGATTATTCATTATATATGTTATGTATTTAATTTACTATTTTGAATGTGCTGTATATTTTAAATAATCTACATTAAAGGTTTTACATCTTTTATATTTTTCTCACTTTGCATTAGACCCCACCAGGAGGAAACCCTCTATTCCATTTCTAGCGTAAAGAGATGTAAAGCAGACTAGCATGCCGTGCGACATTTAGCACAGTTTTTTCAATTTTCCTAAACCTCTATGGAGCATCCGTTCAGGTCCGCCTAAAAAACCGACAAGCGGACCTGAACAGATCGGTCATATGAAAGAGCCCTAAGCCTTTACAACCACTGTAAATTACAGCTGATGAGAAACACCAGGCTGGGAGGTGAAGGCAGACAGAATACAAACTGTAGGTATTCCACTTACCTTCTCCAGGGCCTGTACAAATTGCTCCACGGGAATGGTTCCGCTGAGTAGCGCTTTGAACGGCTGGCTCTCTGGGCTTTCCTCCACGGCTCGCTTCCTCTTCTTCCCTGACGGAGGTGGTGCTGCCTTCGGAGGAGGCTGAGCAAGAAATCAAAAGAAACTTCTGTTATAATAATGCTTGAAGGTCAGTTTTTTCCCCCTCTACAGACAGTACATACAGTCCTACATATAAAGTCCTACTATGCAGGCCATGAGGCCGGAGCCATTCCACTTCGTACACTGTGCTGGATGTCACATGTTCCATGCAGTCCCATTCTGTATGCTATGCTGTACTTAACATACTCCACACCACTCAGCTCTGCTGTACGTTGTATACTCTGCTTCACTAATAATTACAGCATTGTCATCAGCAAGTTATTTGCATAACTAGGGCTTCCGAATCCCACCTCATCTAATGAACGGGCACATTTCTGCCACTTAAAGCTCAACTCTGGGCTGAAAAAAAAAATCTAAAAAGGAAGAGCCAGGTGTACGTCTTGAATCTTGGTGCCCTTTGTGTATTTCTTCCAGATCTGTGCAGTAATTCAGTGTGAGACTTCCAGCAATAAAGACCGCTCACTGCTACGCTCTCCCCTAGTCCAGTGTGACTGGTCTTGTCTCCGCCCCCCTCCTGTAGGTGTTTTTTTTTTTTGCTGCACCCTGTATTGGGTGGGCCGCTGGGTCCCTCCCACAGCAGTGATGATGTCACTGCTTCTTTCATAACTTAAAATGGTTCTAAAAGATATTATATATACCGTATATACTCGAGTATAGGCCGACCCGAGTATAAGCCGAGGCCCCCAATTTACCCCCAAAAAACTGGGAAACCTATTGACTCGTGTATAAGCCGAGGGTGAGATATGCCTGTCCATCCCTGTGTGTGTGTCCATCCATCCATCCATCCCTGTGTGTGTGTGTGTCCATCCATCCCTGTGTGTGTGTGTGTGTCCATCCATCCATCCATCCCTGTGTGTGTGTGTGTGTCCATCCATCCATCCATCCCTGTGTGTGTGTCCGTCCATCCATCCATCCATCCATCCATCCCTGTGTGTGTGTCCATCCGTGTGTGTGTGTGTGTGTGTGTGTGTGTGTGTGTGTGTGTGTGTGGCCTTGTGTGTCCAGCCTACCTGTGTCCCCAGCCTCCGTCCGGTCCCGAGCCTCCGTCCGGTCCCGTCCCGTCCCGAGCCGAGCCTCCGTCCGGTCCGGTCCCGTCCCGAGACTCCGTCCGGTCCCGTCCCGAGCCGAGCCGAGCATCCGTCCGGTCCCGTCCCAGGATCACCGCTCTTCGTCGGCGCCCATTTTCCTGTTCAAATGCCGCGCCTCCCTGTCTGTGATAGGCGGAACACAATTTCCCAGCAGTCTGTGTTCCGCCTATCACGGCCATCCTTTCATCCTCGTCCGTAGTACGAGGATGAGCGGATGTCCGTGATAGGCGGAACACAGGCTGCTGGGAAATTCAGTGTTCCGCCTATCACAGGCGAAGGCGGAGCCGGAGGCGCGGCTTTTGAATTAGAATAGAATGGCCGCTGTCTGTCTGCTCGACACGCTGATCGAGCAGGCAGACAGCGATGACTCGAGTATAAGCCGAGGGGGGCACTTTCAGCCTCAAAAAAGAGGCTGAAAATCTCGGCTTATACTCGAGTATATACGGTAAATATTTTTTTTTTTTTATTTAAAATAACAAACATGTTAGTTTATTATACTTACCTGCTCTGGTGTGGCCCTGAACCTCCTTTTCTTGGGTCCCCATGCTGGCGCTCTGTGCTCCTGCTTTTTTGCGCCACTTCCCAAGCCAGACTGGGTGCATGTATAGACACACACAGTGTGGCTTGGACCCGCCCCCCCCCTCCCCTCTCAGCTGACAATATTTGAGTGGCAGCAGCTAGGGTGGATAAATCAGATCAGACTTATTTTATTTAAATCAGAATTTTTTTTTTTATTACATTTATTTTAAGAAAAAGCTTTTGGAGTAAAAATCTAAATATAAAGATAGTTTTCTATTTAACCACTTAAGGACCGAGCCTCTGAGATTTGTTGTTTACAAGTTAAAAACTTTTTTTTTTGCTATAAAAGTACTTAGAACCCCCAAACATTATACATATTTTTTTTCTAACTGACAGGGCTGGCTTAGCTCTTCCTTCTCTGGGCTGGCCACTCAGCTGTCGGCTAAATTGCCAGCTCTCATTTCTCTCCAGAGTTACCAGCTGTTCCTGATCATGCTCGTCTGACCTGCCTACTTAAAGCTGTCAAGCTCACTTTGCCTTGGTCACATCACAAGAAACCATCTCCTGCGGTTCTGTTTAAAGACTGGCTTGCTGACATCCCTTCTGGCTCCTTATCCTGCTTGCTGTTGCTCTACTTGGATCCCTGACTTCTGGCCTGGCTGATTACCCGATCTGGTTATTGAACTCTGGCCTGGCTGACTACTAGATCCGGTTACCGGACTCTGGCTATGCTTTGACTACGCTTTTTCTATTTACCTTTTTATTTTTATTTAATAAACAAGTGTGATTTAATTGTACTTCTGTCTCGGTCTGATTCATGGTTTCTGACACGAACACCCTAGAGAATAAAATGGCGGTCATCGCAATACTTTGTCATACCGTATTTGTGCAGCGGTCTTACAATCGCACTTAAAATATAAGACAACAGTTACTTTTTTTTTATATTGTGAAAGATGATCTTACATCGAGTAAATGGATACCCAACATGTTACACTTCAAAATTGCGCCCACTCGTGGAATGGCAACAAACTTTTACCCTTAAAAATCTCCATAGGCAACGTTTAATAAAAATCCACAGGTTGAATGTTTTGAGTTACAGAGGAGATCTAGGGCTAGAATTATTGCTCTCCCTCTACCGATCGCAGCGATACCTCACATGTATGGTTTGAACACCGTTTTCATATGCGGGTGCTCCTCACATATGCCTTTCGCTTGTGAACGCCAGCTCGGTGGGACAGGGCGCATTTAAAATTTTTATTTTACCTTTTATTTTTACATTGTTCTTTAAAAAAAAAAAAAAAAAAAAGTGTCACTTTTGTTCCTATTATTATAGAATGTAAACATCCCTTGTAATAAAAAAAAGCATGACAGGACCTGTTAAATATGAGATCTGGGGTCAAAAAGATATCCCTCTTCAAGGACGTATATCAGCGTGCGGCGATCAAGAAGCGGTTAAGATACATTAATAATTTAGTTAATTTCGGCATGAAATGGAGCCTAGTTATGTAGCATGAGGCTGTATATTCTGCAATATTTACATTTTTGGTAAACTCATTCAATGAATCCAAGCTCTGCACACTGAGATAGCATGCAATGCATTGATGCATTCACACAATGTCACAGTAACCATGAGATAAAACAAAGTGCAGGAATATTCCTTTAACCCATTGATTTGCAAATCGACGTACACTACAAACTGTATGATTGAATCGGTTCTGATATCGCTGTTTTCCTAACCTGACAGCTTAATATTCTAAATGGGAAACCTTCATTTTGCTTGCAAATATTAAAGATTTTAATAGACTGACAAAAAAATGTGTTTGTTTTCGTTTCATTTGTTTGTTTGCTTTTTTCAGAAATTCGAAAATCCCAAAATTTTAATTTTCAAATTTTAGAATTTCCAAATTTTCGTAATTTAAAAATCCGAAAATTCTAAAATCTGAAAAAAAAAAGAAAATCTGTAAAATTTGAAACAACAACTAGAAAATGCGTGGGGATGCTGAATAGCATTAAAACTGCCCCATCATATTGCCCCCATCAAAACTGCCCATCATATTCCTCTATTATAAATCAGTACATGGTGTGTCTTGTGCTCTCCCTCACTGCCCATCACTGTGTATACGAAGTGTTGGTAACTATGGAAAAAAAAAAACAGACAACAAAAGCCTGGCTGCCCTAAATTTTATGAAATTATCACTAAACTTAAATAGCTTTTTCACAAAAACTGTAAGAGATATCAAACTGAAAAGATAAAGCCAGAAAGCTGAATATTTTGTGAACATTTTAAAGTTTGGCGTCTGTAGGCGAAAGTATGAAGGAGCTGAAACTTTTGGCAGCGGAGGAAGATTTTACGGATTTTAAGCATGCTCTCATTGACTTCAATGTTAAAAAAAAAAAGTGTTAAAAAGCTTAATATTTTAAAAAGTATAAATAGTAGAAAAAAAGTTGAAGGAGAGCACACATCAGCCGAAAGAGCTGAACGTTTTAAAAGTTGAATGGCTTTAATAGCTGAAAGTATGCAGAATTTACGCAGAGCCAAAAAAAACTTACGGAATTATAAAATGAAAAAGATGATGATGATGATTAATAAATAAAAAAACGAAAAACAATAGTGGGACTGCTAAAGCAGTCCCACTAACTACTAATAACTATTAAATTATAGGTATTGGAGCTTCCTTTAAAATTTGGCTGTTTGTGAACGTAACTAAAACAAATTTATCCGAAGTTACGAATAGCACATCTAAACAAACATTCACTAACAGCCAAATTTATAATTATTAGTTCTTATTTCTGATTTTTGGGTTTTTCGAATTTTCATTCTTTTGAATTTCCAGATTTTCATTCTTTTGAATTTTCAAATTTCCAAATTTTTTAAATTTTCGGAAAATCGAAATTTCGAAAATTCTGAATTTTCAAATTGCCAAAAATTCTAAATTTCAGAATTTACGAATTTGTTAAAAAACTAATTCAGAACAAAATAAAATGCACACGTTTAGATTTTAACTACTAGCAAGAATAAGTCCTTACATTTAAAGCGCACCTGTCATTTCAGATCTAAGGTACGCCCATTTGCCCAGCCATGCCATTTTGCCCACGTACATCGGCGTGTGCCGGTTGGGAACCGGTTAAAAATTATGATTTAAAAATCAAGTTGATTTAAAGCAAGCCTTTTTACTAGCGATTTAAATAATGGATTTAAATCAACTTGATTTAAATCAAATCCACCCTGGCAGCAGCAGGAGCCAATGGTAAGTAGTACTCAGGGGAGTATACAGCTACTGGGTATTTTTTACCTTAATACAGGGAATGCATTAGGGCAGGGATATGCAATTAGTGGACCTCCAGCTGTTGCAAAACTACCAGTCCCATCATGCCTCTGCCTCTGGGTGTCATGTTTGTGGCTGTCAGAGTCTTGCAATGCCTCATGGGACTTGTAGTTCTGCAACAGCTGGAGGTCCACTAATTGCATATCCCTGCATTAGGGTAAAAGAAAAAAAAAATGTTATTACTTTGGAACCACTTTAAATATCCGGGTTTGCAAAGTGGATTTTTATAGCCTGTGGCTATTTGGGAATATATTTAAAGCGGAGTTCCGCTAAAAAAAAAAAAAATGAAAAAAGTCAGCAGCTACAAATGCTGCAGCTGCTGACTTTTAATAATCGGACACTTACCTGTCCTAGGGTCCAGCGATGCAGCGCCGGCATTGTCACTGTGGGCGCCCGGCTGTAGCTTCACAGCCAGGCATGCACTGCGCTTGCACGAGGCACGCGCTGTGACTGGCCGGGCAATCACCTGGGAGGTCACCTTCCCTTAAAGCGGAAGTTCCATTCTTGGGTGGAACTCCGCTTTGAATTAAACATTTTCTGCCCAGGCAGTTGGGAAACCTTTATCTAGAAAGGAATGCCGTGACTTGTTAACAAAAAAATAATACAGCAAGGAAAGCTGCCATACAGCAGCAAATTGTAGCAAATGGGTATTTCTAAGCGAATCAACAGCTCTGGACAATCAAGCTGACGTGTTTCTGTCTACAAAGAGGCTGACTGCTAATAACGCATACTCAGTAAGGCTGAGCCCTCTGTATAGGCAGAACTGCTTCAGCATGTTAGTCCCATTTGCTGCTGTGCCAGGCTTCCCCCGCTACAGCCATTATAAAATGTGGGATTGGAAAATTCCATCCACATGGCACCTAGTCTGTATCATTACATGTGATGGTATTCTGGCCCCCAACAAGCCTTGGTTTTCTCCCCCTGAGTGGGTCAGGCTCTCATCCAATCAAGTGGCCAGATGTCACCGACACCTGCAGCACAATGACTGGCTGTGTCCTTCCATGCAGGGATATGTAGCCCTAGTGAGCGGCTGCAATTCATTAAGGGCCCCTTGCACATGGGCCCATCTGGATGCAGTGCACCTGAGAGGGACATGTGCATTGTCCAGCTGTCAAAGTCTATGCCAGGGTGCGGCTACGAGACTGAACACCATATGTACTGGTACTGGCATTTAGGAATGAAGGACCACAACCTAGGTTTTCTGCATTCCTGATCTTTATCCCTAAAGACGAATACCACTCGGTAGAGTGGTCAGCCTTGTCCAGCCGTAGCCTACCATAGACTTTTACAGCTGGACACTAAACCCGTCTCCCTCCCAAGACTGCCATAGACTTTGACAGACTGCAGGCAGCGGGACTGGAGTGTAAGAGTCCAGGGCTTACTACACATGCAACAATGGCACATTACCGCAAGAGGAAATCCGTGCCAACTGGGAAGGCAGCAAAGAGCCCTCAGGGCGCCAAACCGCACTTGCGCAGAAGACTTGATGGAAAAGGGCAGGAAAATGCCCAGGATGTGCACAGGAAGTGACCTCAACCTGATGGAAAAGGGTGGAAAAATGCCCAGGAGGCGCACAGGAAGTGACCTCATACTTCCCTATATAAGCCCAGCACAGACACTGCCAAATTGCTGGATTATCTCCAGTCCCCCGCTTGTTTCTGTGCTAGTGTGTGATCTGTTTGAACCTGTTGTGACCTGGAAACCTATTTAACTACTCTTGATTGCTGCTTGCCATTGACCTCGGATTTGTACCTTAACCATTCTACTTCTTTGCCCCTTTTGTACTCAGCGGCCAGATTGGACCCGACCCCAGCTTGGATCTCGACTATTCTTCATCGGATTGAAACAGGGCTCCGATTGGGTTGTTAGAACACAGGTGTGCCGCATCCCATAACTAAATTAATAATCGAGAACCCCCTAGGAGTGGGATTTTAATGGCACTATCAAAACACAAATATATCATACAAAGAAAAATTTATTTATTGTACATAGTAGAAAAATGCATAAAAAATGTGCCATTAAAATCCCACTCCTAGGGGGTTTTCGATTATTAATTCTTCTTCGGATTAATGCTTCGTTGCCCAACTGGACTGGACCTCGGTTCGGATCTTGGACTAAGGCTTGCACAGTACTCCGCACCCCTGCCACTCGGTGTCCACCAAGTCTCTGTCTCCATCTCCAGAGGCTTTAAGAACCCGAGGTGCAAGTGAGACCTCCCCACTACTTTGGTCTCACATCAGGTACGTGGCCCTCATGAAATGGAGGCTGCACCTGCCCATCCTGGGTACACTTAACCCTGTGAAGATGCTGAGGAAACCTACTAGGTCGGTATTGGAGAAAACACTGATTCGGGTCAGCTGTGTTGACTTTCCGGGTTTTAACCAATACAGAACCCAACTGCGGCACACAGTGCTGTAACCTGCCACAGGGCTTACATATATCAGCCAGCTTTACTGAGTGGAAGGCCTGTGACTGAGCACCTGCAGAAGACCTCATTGGGGCATCCAGGTAATTGCCTTCGCTACCCGCAACTGAACTCCCATGACCAGTCACTCACCTGCAGGACATGCTTGTTATCTTTCGTATACAGAACGGCAGACACAGTGGCCAAAGAGACGCCAGGTTTAATTTCCATCGGCACCAGAGATTCGGCCAACTACATAGGAGAAGGAAAAAATATATATAATGGAGAATATAAAAACAAATATACAGCAGACCCTATCACATGATTTCTAATGTGATAAAATAGACTGTGGCATTTACAGAAACAGAAGGAAGGATCTGTTATTACAAATGGAGTGATTATTTCTAGACAATTGTTAAAGCTGAACTCTAGGATTCTTTTAAAAAATACTAAACCCTCTATGGGGGAACATAGAGGGTTTAGAATCTGGAGCAGCTGTACATAGCAACCAATCAATTTCTTTCTTCGGCTTGTTCAGTTAGCCCAACTCTGGGTCCATTGTTATTTTTATTTTATTTTTTACCCATGTAGTGGGGCTGTGCTCGTTTTGTCTAGGGGTACTATGGGAGTAAAGCTTGTCATGACAGGACACCGCACAAGACTGTGGGGGGGGGGGGGGGGGGGTGGATGCTGCGGGGACAGGTTTTGCGATGGGAGGATTACTTGAGTAGATCTCGGCTCTCTAATCCCCCCAGACCAGTGATGTGAAAGTTGACACTCCAGATGTTTTGGAACTACATTTCCCATGATGCTCCACTACACTGCAGAGTGCATGAGCATCATGGGAAATGTAGTTTCAAAACATCTGGGGTGCGGAGGTTTGCATCAATGCTCTAGACCAGGGATAAGCAATTAGCAGACCTCCAGCTGTTGCAAAACTACAAGTCCCATCATGCTATGCCTCTGGGTGTCATGCTTGTGGCTGTCAGAGTCTTGCTATGCCTCATGGGACTTGTAGTTCTGCAACAGCTGGAGGTGCGCTAATTGCATATCCCTGCTTTAGACCATTGGCCTCCAAACTGCTGCACTTTGCTGGCCTTTATCTGGCCCTTGGGAAATTTTTCTTGGCACTGACTTCAACAATGGAGCATAATTCCTGCTACTGACCCCAACAATTGGGCACTATTCTTGCCATTGTGAAAAAAAGAGGAGAAAGTAGAAATGGCGCTGCCCTATATTAGATTCTTTCCATTGACACCAACGATGGGGCACTACTCCATTAATTGACAACAAAAAAGGGAAACTATTACTTCCACCGACACCAATAATGAGGCACTATGCCTTCCACTGACAACAAAAACAGGGCACTATTTCTCCCAACGACACTAACTATTTCTTCCCCTAATACCAAATATCTGCCATTGTTTACTCCCACTGGGCACAGTCCGGCCCCCTAAAGTCTGTAGAACAGTAAACTGGCCCTTTCTTTAAAAAGTTTGGACACCCCTGTCCTAGATAAACCCAATGCAAGGGTCAAAAAAAGTAAAAGAAAATGCCCAAAGTTTATCTTGCTTTAAGCTCTCAAAATGAAAGAAGCTGATTGGCTGCCTTGCAAAGCTGCTCCAGTTTTGATATTATTTTAGGTGGTCTATAAATACTTATGTGTAGTCATATTCTTTTGAAATGTCCCTTTCCTAGCTGGGTTGTTGCAAGGTTCCATTCCCCTCTTCTCCATTTGTGGGCGTCTCCTTAGCAAGCGGTGTGCTTTCTTCCCTGAGCCAGGCTGCAAGTGTCCATAGACACACACAGCACTGGCAAGCATCGTCACTGAGCTCTAGCTCTCCACTGCCTCAGTGTCTGATAAGACTTCAGAAAGTTTGGGGAGCAATGCTGTTGGATCCTGAACCAGGCAGGCTGTGACAAGTGCTTTGGGGAGTTATAAAAGTGCTGGAACTTTACCATAAAGCAGAGGTCCGCCCAACGTTGAAAAAAATTAAAAGCCAGCAGCTGCACATAATGTAGCTGCTGACTTTTAATAAAACGGACAGTTTCCTGTCCTGGAGTCCAGCAATGTCGGCACCGCAGCTGATGTTTCCATCAGCTGTCGGGTGCATGCCACCTTCATTGCGAGTAAGGCAACCCGGCAGGCTTCATGCCGAGAACCCTAGCACGCATGCATGAGGCTCCGCTCCTCGCACCACTTGCCAGGGAAAAAGCCCGGCCAGTGACGTCAATACCCACGGCTGAGGCTCCCAGAAGTGGGAACAGGATACCTGTGAAAGACAGGTATCCTGTTCCCCCTCCCCCAAAAGGTGCCAAATGTGGCACTGGAAGGGGAGAGGAGTACAACGAGCAGAAGTTCAACTTTTGGGTGGAACTCTGCTTTAATACAACAAATGCATTAAAAAATAAAAAAATAAAGTGTACCCTTTAGAACGACTTTGAATTTCTTTCCCCAAGCATACGTTTTTTTTCTTCTTCACCAAACTGCCAAAAGCATTTTTTTAAAACCCTATGACAGGGATATGCGATTAGAAGACCTCCAGCTGTTGCAGAGCTACAAGTCCCATGAGGCACAGCAAGACTCTTGACAGCCACAAGCATGACACCCAGAGGCAGAGGCATGATGGGACTTGTTGTTTTGCAACAGCTGGAGGTCCGCTAATTGCATATCCCTGCCCTATGACATCATCATTGCTACAAACACCATGTAGGAATATTTGTCCTTTGGGAGGAGATGCCATTGAAGTGCTCAAAATCACATCCTGTGCCTATTTCAGTTGTCTCTGAACTTCAAGTCCCAGAAAGCTTTATGATATTAGCAATGGCGGTGGGCAAGAATGTGGGTAGAGACAGCATTATGGACAGGAGGTCATTTGCATGACTGTCAGAAAAATATGGTAAGCTGTGGATGGGTGCAACAGACAGGGTAGTGAGATAAGTTGTCAGTTAACTGATGCGGCATGGATGTGTGCGAAGGACCTGACCTACTGTAGGCAGCGGTGATGTCATTATGCCACAGTAAAGGATAACAAACTACACAAGGACAGTCACGTTGTGGTGGCCCCTCTTAAAGGGGTTGTAAACCTTTGTGTTTTTTCACCTTAATGCATCCTATGCATTAAAGTAAAAAAACACCTGGCAGTGACCAGCCCCCTCCCCCCCCCCCGTTTTACTTACCTGAGCCCTAGAACTTGACCCAATGGGGACGCGCTGTCTCTCTGTCCAGGGTTCAAGGCTCTCAATTGGATAGACTGATAGCAGTGCAGCCATTGGCTCCCGCTGCGGTCAATCAAATCCAATGACGTGGGCAGCAGGGGGCGGGGCTGAGTCCGGCCGAATACTTGACTCGGGAGCATGCCCGCAAGGTAATCCTTCAGGAAAGCGATTCTCCTAGGGGGTTATCTGATGTGGGGAGGAGCCGCGAGATCCACCGGGGGACCCCAGAAGACAAAGTTTGGGGTCATTCTTACAAACACAATAGCAGCACAATGAGCCCTTTCAATGGGTCTTTTACAGATCAATTTACTCAGTGGCTATTTGACTATAAAACAGAATGAATACTGATGAAAGGTTAGAGAAGACTGCAACAAAGGTGCTTTCATATTCTTGACCGGAGTTCAGCTTTAACTACTTGCTGCCAAATCACGCACATGGACGTGATTGTGTTCAAGTGGTTATACTGGAGCCATGGCTGCAGCTGTCAGCCAAAATTTTCAGCCAGCGATTCCCTACCCTATAAAAGTGACCAGAGCGGCTGATTTGTCTTGTTTACAAAAAATCATGCAAATACAAATGTGTGGCACTCACCTCTGGCATGACCTCGATTTTTTCATAGCGTCTCTTGAAGGGGAGGGTGAGCACCTCAGCGCGGCGGTATGACATGGGGGGAGGCTGGCAGTCTATCATGAGGTCAGAGCGGTGGGACTGGGCAGCTGGTGGCTGTGTGTACTGCTCTGGACACACTACATTCAGAGGCTGCGGGACAAAGCCAACACAATGGAAGTTAGAGGGCAGTTTATCTATTAAGTAAATGGTTCATTCAACCAAAGCTCATAGTTCATGTAGGGGGCGGAAAGTAGGCCATAGATGATGCGATTTTCTTTCTTGCAACCACAATCAGTGTTAAGGGGGAAATCCCTTCTGCAGAACTATTGTGTTCTCCCTGCAAGGGGGGACATGGAGCCACCCCTGCCAGGAGAATACAGTGATTGTTGCTAGCTCCAGCCGCTGGCAATACTCGCATGTAAAAATCTGAAATGCTGGTAAGTGGATCAATGAATCGACATGGGTACAATCAGCCTGCCCATAGAAGGATCGAAACTTGGCCAGTCCCTGCTGAACCAGTTGAGATTTGAACGATCTATGGCTGGCTAAAGTCTACACACTTTCTGCAGCCAATACGAGAAGGTCCTTATATTCCTGTTAAGCTTTCCTGTAAAATTGTAAGATTGATGGATCGACTTGGGTACAATCAGCCTGCCCCATAGATGGTTTGAACCTTGGCCAGTCCCTGCAGAACCGGTCGAGATATCAAACGAACCATCTATGGCTGGCTTAAAGCAGTTGTAAACCCTTACACAGCACTTTTCCTTAGAGGTAAGTCTATATTAAGGCTTACCTGCACGGTTTAGGAGATATTTACCATATACGCTTGCACTGACGTCATCGGCACATGCGCACTGAAAAAAGGGCACAATTGTGATGTTTCTAAAGGGCCCATGCCATGACCAATGGCTTGGCGGCAGTGACGTTGTGCGTCTCCGGCCAGTCACAGACTCGGAGGCCGTGGCCCCGGAAGGAAGAGGGATAAAGATGAACACCAGCTGGAACCTCGAGGACATTGCTGGCTTTGTTTGCAGTTAAGTGCAACATAACAGGCTAGTATGCAATGCAAACTAGTCCATTATGCTTTTACTTTGCTGGGGAAAAAAGCGAAAGTAAAACCCATTAGGTTTTACTTCCCTTCAAGTCTACACACTTGCTGGAGCCAATACAAGAAGGTCCTTCTATTCCTGTTAGACTTTTCATGTATTTCTTTACTTGAGAATGCAACAGAAATCAGCTATTATGAAAAGTAAATCTAGCTCATTCTATGTGGATGAAGTAATCCTCTGCGCTGTGTCACTGTATTCTGACCAGGGAGGAGACGATTTTTCACCTTAACACAGTGAAAAACTGAGGTTTTACAGCCCCTTCAAGACTACAAGGAGGACAAAAAGTTTGGGGAACTAAGAAGGAACTCCTATCAATGGAACACCCAAGAGAAACAAGAATGGGTAACTTGTCCACAGAACTCTATTGAGGGGCAGATCGACCACCCCAAAATGTAGCACTCGCCAGATGCTGAATTTGTGATGCAGTCAGTTCCATTCTCATGATACAATGAAGTTTGCAGTTGAGCGGTACACTGCCTCTGAATCTATAGACTCACCTGAACTTCTTTCAGCAGTTTTGTCACTTGAATGAAGTTAAGTCTGGTGTCAATTGGGCAATAAACACACTTCATGGGTAGCGGCTGGTATGGAGCCAAGGCGTCCAGGTAGGAAAAGTCTGGCTCTGAATGGAGAACATTACACAGTATTACATGATTGCTATTCTGTATTTTCATTTCATTGAACTGTGACAATACATGGGGCTTTCAACACTGGGAACTCAGCGCCCTCTTTTTTTTTTCAAATTTTTTATTTAATCAAAAGACAAGATCCATAGCATCAAAGCAGTGAAAGTGTAAAAACATACAGAACACCTTGGTATATTACGGCATAACATCATATAACAACATCAAACACCATATGTACTCCCAGGATCTAAACCAGGGGTGCCCAACCTTTTTAAGAGCGAGGGCCACTTAAGCAACTTGGTAACCACTCGCCGGCCACAATGGGCGGATGACAGGTCACGGCTACTCTATAGGCCCTCCAATCCGATCCACCTAGATGGAAGGGGGCAAATTCCTTTCTAGTTTTTTTTTATCGGATTTTTAGGACCGGATTGGAGGCAGGCGCGAGTAAACGGACAAAAGTCTGTTTACATCTGCCGCTCTGTAGAGGTGAATTGAGGGTCCTATTGGGTAGGGCCGATCGTGTTAAAAGGACCTAAACTGCTTTCACACTGATGATTACCCACACCGCGGGTGCAGCGTAGTGCACCTGTGTCTATCCTGTGGATTAACTGAACTTTGCCATAGACTCTCGGCTTATGGGCTCCGCTCTGCAGCCACTTTCTTCCTCTACCGCCAGCTTCATTCACAACACCGATGATGTGGTATGGCGGGTCGGCAACCTGCGATCTGGGCTTGCTAACCTGCCATTCCAGAGCAGGAGGTCGCGGGCCACATCAAATGGCTCCGCGGGCCACTGGTTGGCCACCCTTGATCTAAACTGTAATACATAGTTCAGGACCCTATCTCTACCCGACGCAACAGTTTATCTATGCAAGGATGAGAGGAGGCCATTTGTTGGAGAAAAAAAAATAAAAAATCAGTGCTGTGAATCTTGCTCAATTTTCTCTTTTACCGGAGATTTAGAAAAAGAGTGCAGCCATAAAGATACGGAGAAAAAAATGAAAGAGGAGAGATAAAAAAAAAAAAAAAAGAGGGAAATAAGTGGAAAAAATTGGGAGAAAAAGAATAAAAAAAGGGGGGGGGGCGAGAAGAGAATGGAAGGGGGAAAGGAGGCAAGAGATGGGGGGGTGGGGGAGGCAAGAGATGGGGGGGAGGAAAGGAGGGAAGAGATGGGGGGGGGGAGGAAAGGAGGGAAGAGATGGGGGGGGGGGAGGAAAGGAGGGAAGAGATGGGGGGGGGGGAGGAAAGGAGGGAAGAGATGGGGGGGGGAAGGAGGGAAGAGATGTGGGGGGGGAAGGAGGGAAGAGATGGGGGGGGGGAAAGGAGGGAAGAGATGTGGGGGGGGAAGGAGGGAAGAGATGGGGGGGGGGAAAGGAGGGAAGAGATGGGGGGGGGAAAGGAGGGAAGAGATGGGGGGGGGGAAAGGAGGGAAGAGATGGGGGGGGGAGGAGGGAAGAGATGGAACGGAAGGAGGGAAGAGATGGAACGGAAGGAGGGAAGAGATGGAACGGAAGGAGGGAAGAGATGGAACGGAAGGAGGGAAGAGATGGAACGGAAAGAGGGAAGAGATGGAACGGAAAGAGGGAAGAGATGGAACGGAAAGAGGGAAGAGATGGAACGGAAGGAGGGAAGAGATGGAACGGAAGGAGGGAAGAGATGGAAGGGAAGGAGGGTAGAGATGGAAGGGAAGGAGGGAAGAGATGGAAGGGAAGGAGGGAAGAGATGGGGGAGGGGGTGGGTGGTGAGCAAGGGGATGGGGAATAAAAGGATGTGGAATCCCAGAATACCTGAAGGTTCTGGATTTCAGGGTACTCTTTACATTCAGAATGCATTTGTCTCAGTCAAGATGTTCTAGATGAACTCAGTTGACAGTGTCGTTTGCAAGGAGAGCTTGCCCCTCGTCAGAGAAGACAGATTCCACAGGGTCCAAGTTTTTGAATATCGGTCATGTTGGTGCCGGATGAAAGGACAAGGTCCTCCATTTTATTTATATCCTCTACCTTTCTAAACCAGAGACCAATAGTCGGTGGGTGCAGAGATTTCCAGTTGAGAGGGATGCGCGTTTTGGCAGCGCCAAACCCTCGTTTTTTTGGCTTTGCAGATTTGGTACAAAAAAAAAAAAAAAAACTCTCCTACACATGACTGAGTCTTTTTAGGGCCCATTTACACCTCTGTGTTTTGTAGCCTGAAGCGCTAAAATGCTGGAGGAATAAAAATAAATAAATATCAATTCTCTATGGTGATGGTTCATATCGCCACTCCAAGTCACCTGAAAGTTCTGGAACTTTTTTTGTAGTCAAAATCGGGCAGATTGGTGCATTTTTGAAGCATTTCTGTTCCATAAAAAGGCATGAAAACACTTGATTTGAGCATTTCTAATGCAATAAATGAATTTAAATAAAAAATCCAAATGTTAACCGTAATATTAACCTCTAACCCTAACATTAAACCCTAAACCTAAACTTCTAACCCTAATATTAAACCCTAACCCCAATATTAACCTCTAACCCTAATCCTAAAACCTAATATTAACTCCTAACCCTAATAAATCCTAACATTGACCCCTAACTCTAACCCTAAACTTCTAACCTTAATATTAAACCCTAACATTAAATGAATTGTAAAGGCAGAACATACGAAAATAAGATAAAAAAAAAAAAAACCTTCTGTGTGTAGCAGCCCCTTCAGCACCCCCCAATTACCTACCTGGGCCCCTTCTCTCTCCAGCGATGTCAACGATCCCCTCAGCCATCCAGGACACGCCTCCTGATTGGCCGAGACAGAGCAGCAGCGCCACTGGCTCCCACAGTTGTCAAAGTCAGTCAGCCAATAAGGGGATAGAGGGGGCTGGGCCAGGTCTGGGCTCCGTGTCTGAATGGATAGACAGAGCTCTGACTCAGCTTGGGTGCCCCCCTGTAGCAAACTGCTGGCTATGAGGGCACTCAAAGGAGGGAGGGGTCAGGAGCAGCAAAGAGGGAACCGAGAAGAGGAGGATCCGGGCTGCTCTGTGCAAAACCAACTGCATAGAGGAGGGAAGTATAACATGTTTGCTATTTAAAAAAAAAAAAAAAAAACAAGCATTTACAATCACTTCAACCCTTAATCCTAAATTTTAACCCATAAACCTAATATGAATATTATCCCCTAACTAATCCTAAACTCCTAGCCCTAATATTAACCCCTAAACCTTACCTCTAATATTAGCCTTAACTAATGACAAAATAAATAAACCCCTAACCTTTCTTCCCTCACCCTTACAAAAAAAAAAAATAATAATAATAAATAAAAGCAAATGAAAAAACTGAAAAACTTATCAAGAAATGATGAAACAGGTCATATTTTTCTCTACTGGCAAATTAAAAACGCCAAAGCTCAAAATTTCCTCAAAAACACTACAAAAACGCACATAAAAAAACCCTTGAAAAAAACAATTACAAACAAACACACTCAGGTGTGCATGCAGCCTCAGTGTAACCCGACATGCTGGATGACCCAATCCCTATTTGCACAATAAGCTTTCTCTCCTGCGCCAAGGTGTCACAGTGCCAATAACAACTACTTTGTAGACACGAAAACCTATAGCTCTGGTATATAAACCCACATATCTCCACGACCTGTAACAAATGCTGAATTGCAATAAGCGACAAAACTCTGACTTATGGTCCAATGTCATGGCTCCAATAACACGACAACACCACTAGGCAATTGTGTGACTATTTCTCCATATTGCCTCTATGATCACAGCCTCATCTAGCTTCAAAATGTTCAATGTTTGGTGTATTTTAAACCCATGCACAGAGCCTGGAGCAATAGCAGATCCACCTGACCGGTGTCATATAGTCAGAGCACGCAGCTGTTTAAAAAAAAAAAGAAAAAAAAAAAGAAAAAAAAGAAAAACGAACAACACGTTGATACTTGGGAACAATGACACGCTGACACTTGGGGGTCCCAGAACAATGGCATGCTGACACTTGGGAAGGACTGAGAACAATGCAAATGACAGGTAATGGTTCCAGAATAATGACACCCTGACATTTGGGGGTCCCGGAACAATGACACCCTGACACTTGGGGGTCCCCCAACAATGATACGCGGACACTTGGGGGTCCCCCAACAATGATACGCTGACACTTGGGGGTCCCCCAACAATGATACGCTGACACTTGGGGGTCCCCCAACAATGATACGCTGACACTTGGGGGTCCCCCAACAATGATACGCTGACACTTGGGGGTCCCCCAACAATGATACGCTGACACTTGGGGGTCCCCCAACAATGATACGCTGACACTTGGGGGTCCCCCAACAATGATACGCTGACACTTGGGGGTCCCCCAACAATGACACGCTGAGAATAGAATACACAGAAAAAGTAGCTATGGTGGCACTACATTCTAGGATCAGAATTCCTGAAATAGAAATCAGGACAGATAGAATGGCACAATACACAGTTCTATATACCAGTAAATATGATGGTGTTCAGGCTGGACTTCCCCCAGAGCTCCATGAAATGCACCACATCCCCAAATCGCAGGGTGGGGTGCCCGGTGAACACTACACACGGCTGCTTGAAGTCATTGCTGAAGTCTCCATGGATGCTGGGGTAATGTTTTAATTTGTTAGTCTGGATTAGCTGATAGAAATAAACAAAAGAAGATATAATGGGTTAATCAAAGGAATCAGGCAACACCAAAGTATCAATCTGTGCACTCTGTTTAGATTGGGGTGGGAAGTGGGGGGGCCACATAGCTACCTTTGGCGCTAAAACACACAGGGCTCCTTGCACCTAGCTTCTTTTGTTGTAGGAAGCAGATGCTGCTTATTGCCCTTCATTGCTCCTGTCACTCAGTGTCCTTTGCTGTTAGGATGTAGGAAGCTCCTACTGCCTTGCATCTTTTGTTATTAGTAAAAGGCAGATCATGCCACTTAGTATCCTTCATCATTAGAATGCAGGCAGCCATTGCTTGTCTCCAAGATGTAAGCAGCTATTGCTGCTTAGAGTCCCCTTTGTCACTAGGATTCAGGTGGTTCCCTCCACCTCGCTTCTTCATCTAGGGATGCAGGTAACTCTTGTCACCGAACGGCCTACATCACTAGGACACAAGTGACTCCTACAGCATGCCATCTTTTGTTGCTAGGATGCAGGCGGATCCTGTTGACAAGTATCCTTTGTTACTAGGAGGCAGGTGGCTATTGCCCCTTAGAATCAATTGTCGCTAGGATGCTGCCTAGCCAATTTTGTTTCCAGGATGCAGGCTGCTCCTGTCGTTGAGTGTCCTTCATCGCTAAGATAAAAGCATCTATTACTGCCTAGCGTCACTAGGATACTGGCGGTTCCTCACACACAACTTGCTTTGTCGCTAGGAATCAGACACCACCTAGTGCTCTTCACTGCTAGAACACAAGATGCTCCTGGCACCAAGTGTCATTAGGAAGGGGGTGCAACATGCCGGTATTGAAGTGGTTACAGAAGGCAACTCCATACTTCATAGTATTTCAATAAAATGGAACTAAACCCTTCGATTTAATGGTCTCCCAAAACAGTTATATTCAAGGCATGACGTGAACAATGACTGTCACAGTTGCTTGTGCTTTCAGCTGAACGGTTAAGCCATCAGATGGCTTGTATTATAACTGATCACATATGCAGCACTATGGCAACTGCAAATCAAATATAGCCTAATATGGCGGCTTCCTGGGCTGTAAACTAGTATAGGAGAGTTTATTTCAACATTAATGGGCAGTTTGTTCCTCTCATTCTATCACACAACACCCTTATTTTCTCTTTTAAGTTGAAAACAGACAACTGTCATTTGACTGATGAAGTCACTTCTCGGGTAGAATGGATTTTCTTACCTCAGCATGAGGAAAAGGTGGCTCAGGTAAGTAGACTTTGTTCTGTTTGTTGTGACACAGCCTGGAGAATGATGTATAAAAAAAAAAAAAAAAAAAAAACAGTGGGTAAATCCATTGATATCTTGTGCACAACTTGGGCAACTCAAATAACCTATCCTACCCTATCACTACAATGCAGCCTATTACTCTGCCTACCCCTACTAAGGAGCCCGTCACTCCACCTACTACTGTGGAGATTATTAATCTGCCTACCCCTACTATGAAGCCTATCACTCCATCTACCACTACTGTGGAGCCTACCACCCTACCTACTCCTACCATGGAGCCTATCACTTTGTCTACCACCACTATGGCCCCCATCAAGCTGCCTAACTCTACAAGGGAGCTGATCACCTTGCTTACCTTTAAAGTGATTGTCTCAGGTTTAAAAAACAACAATACAAAACAATAGTTATACCTACCTCATCTATGCAGTTGGTTGCACAGGGCAGCCCAGATCCTCCTCTTCTCTTCTCTTCTCAGGTGCCTCTTTGCTGCTCCTGGCCCTTCCCTCCTGTCGAGTGCTCCCACAGCAAGTAGCTTGCTATGGGGGCACCCAAGCCAAGTTGCAGCTCCATGTGTCCATTCACACACAGAGCTGCCGTTCGGCCCTGCCCCCTCTCTCCTAAATGGCTAACTGACTGATTGACAGCCGCGGAAGCCAATGGCGCTGCTGCTATGTCTCGGCCAATCAGGAGGGAGAGTCCTGGATAGCCGACGGATTAGTGGACATTGCTGGACAGAGATGGGGCTCAGGTACGTTTTTTTTTTGGGGGGGGGGGGCTGCACACAAAAGGCTTTTTTATCTTAATGCATAGAAAGCATTAAGATAAAAAACCTTCTACCATTAAAACTCCTTTAATATAAAGCCTACCATAGAAACGTGACTGCAGAAAAAGACTGAACAGTCCATCAAGTCTGTCAATTTTTTTTTATTTTTGTGTATTTTTTTGTTACCTTTTTAGTCTCAGTATAGATCTATGTTTGTACCAAGCAACCCAATTTACCTCCTTGATATATTCAATCGTCTGCCCCTTCCCTTCTTTCCTCCAAACTGTACATATTAAGTTCCTGAAGTCGCTCTCAAATATATTCTCTCCCCTAGACCTTTCACCATTTTTGTTACCCATCTCTTGTCTCCTACCTTATCAATATCTTTCTGTGAGGTCTCCAGAACTGGACACAGTATTCTAAATGAGGTCTCACTTAAAGAGGAAGTAAACCCTGATGAGTTTACTTCCTCTTTCATTCCCTGCAAAGGTAAAGTATAATGGACTACTATGCATCACATAGTAGTCCATTATGTGTCACTTACCTGACACAGGAGCCAGCGATGTCACCGCTGTCCCCTGTAGTCTGGCGCATCCATCTTCTCGGTGGGTCTCGCTGCTCTGCCGCTGTCATTCGGTAAAGCCGCGATGACGTCACTCCCGCGCATGCGCACGGGAGCCGCTATGCGTGGCATATATTCGCCGTTGACGGTGCCGCACTCAGTGTGCCTGCATGCCGCTGTCTTTCGGTAAATATCTCCTAAACCGTGTAGGTTTAGGAGATATTTCTTGGACCTACAGGTAAGCCTTAATCTAGGCTTACCTGTAGGTCAAAGTGTGTTGTAAGGGTTTACAACCACTTTAAGATCTATATAGATGAATCAGGAACACCTTCCCCTCCTGCTGGCGATCCTCTAGTGATATAAAGATCTATATAAGGAAATCAGGACCTCCTTCCTCCTGCTGGTGATCCCTCTAGTAAAGCATCCTAGAATTCCATTAGCTTTCTCCACTGCCTGGTCACACAGTTTACTTTTTGCTATCTATAATAAGTACCCCCAAATCTTTTTCCTCTGTAGTGCTGACCAACACTATACCACCTATCACTCCGCCTACTTTTGCTATGGACCATATCGCTCCGCCTACCTCTTCCACGGAGCCCATCGCTCCGCCTACCTCTTCCACGGAGCCCATCGCTCCACCTACCTCTTCCACGGAGCCCATCGCTCCGCCTACCTCTTCCACGGAGCCCATCGCTCCGCCTACCTCTTCCACGGAGCCCATCGCTCCGCCTACCTCTTCCACGGAGCCCATCGCTCCGCCTACATCTTCCACAGAACCTATCACTCCACCTACCTCTTCCACGGAGCCTATCACTCCACCTACCTCTTCTATTTAGCCTATCACTCCGCCTACCTCTTCCATGGAGCCTATCACTCTGCCTCCCTCTTTCATGGAGCCTATTGCTCCACCTACCTCTTCCATTGAGCCTATCACTCTGCCTACCTCTTCTATGGAGCCCATTACTCTTCCTACCTCTTTTATGGAGCCTATCACTCTGCCTATCTCTTCTATGGAGCCTATAACTCTAACTAACTCTTCTATGGAGCCCATCACTCTGCCTACCTATTCTATGGAGCCTATCACTCTATCTTCTCCCACTATAAAGCCTATCACTCCACCTACCACTACTTCAAAGCTTATGACTCTACCTAACACTATAACACTACCATGGAGCCTATCACTGTACCTATCCCTACAGTGGTACAGAAATAAGATATACCTGTGCTTAAATCCCAATAGCTCAGAAGGTATTGGTTCATCCAGAATTTTTACACCTACTATGGAGCCTATGACACCCCTTAAGTACCTGATGGATTATATACCGTATATGTATAAGCTACTGTTATTTGAGCACAGCAAAATCTTATTTCTATTGGATAGTCCAGGTCAGTGACCAGATCTGAATGTATGTGAATTAAAAATCCCTGTTTTTGTGCAAAGTTTGCTAGAAAGTGTGTATAGCAGTGTGCAGAGGGTTAATTTAGAATTTTTACACCTACTTTGGAACCCACCACTCTACCTACCATTACTACAGAGCCTATCACTCTTATCTACACACTGCTTAACCTGACACCCGGCCTACATTATGGAGCCCATCACTGGTTTAGCCAGTTTCAATTTTACTTTCCTCAACCACCACAGCCCATCTCTCGGCTTTGAAGATGACATCTTTTTGTGTTACAAATCCATATCAGAGTCACTGGACCCTCTTGGTAAAACTTTACTCCTCTAGATAAAACCTCCCCGACTATGGAAATGTGATTCTCTGCTCCTGTGCCCCCTGGGTGAGACCCATAACCATTTTTTGCCCATTTAGCAGGTATAGTGTCAAACCGTGACCTATGACTGACTGTTTAACCTGTCCACCTCTGCCCCATAGAGGCATTGCCTCCTCTACTGTTCCCAGACAGCACAGTGTTGTTCGGGAAGAGTGTTGTCACGGTCCCTACCATGCCATGGAGACAGCCAGGCGTCGTCACACCCCAAGTGGCTCAAAGAGGGGTATTGAACCTATGACTGCATGTTGAGTGCTCCTGTTACCTTGCCTCTGAGCCAAACCTCAGTTACTTTCAGCCTGCTTTCCAGCTTTGCACAGTTCTGCGTAAAATACTAGGACCATACTCTGGATCTTGTTGCAATTAGTGCCTTTCACTCTTGGTTCAGCTGAGGCAGTTTATCCAATCAGCTGGGTATAAAGCACTGCCTCACTCTAAGGGCTTTGTCAGTTCATTGTCTTGTCTCTATCGTTGCCAAAGGTTCCTGTGTTCAAGTTACAGTGTTCCAAGACTGACCCCGGCTTCTGACCCTGGCTTGTATATCGTTTATTCTGACTGGAATCACTGATTACAGCTTTACCTGGACAATCCTTGGGCAAATTCCTGTCAAGCCCCTGTGCACAGATTCACAGCCCAGGTAGCTCATCTCTTTGTTACCGTGGGCTGTGTATATTTGCAAGGGTGAGCCTACATCTCTGCGCCATGGACTCCAACCTAGGTAAGCCCTCACAAGTGTAGCTAATACCGCAGCGGTAGATTAGAAAACTCTCCAGCCCACATCTTGCCTGTTCAATCCAGGTTTGCTGTAGCTCTGTCCAATGCATTTTGTCACATGTTGCGTCATCAGGGGCACATTTGAAACACATTTAATCCCAGAGGAAGTGTGAATTTCAGTTCACCCATTTCCTGCCCTATTTGCAGGGAAAGTGATACAGGCACCCTTTAGATGTGCATGTCGCAGGGAGGGAGCTGGCTACCGGATGGCATAGACTTTAGCTATGCCGTCTACCTATCAGTTGCATGGTTACATCAGAACTGCTTCTGAAAAAGGAATTAAGCAACTGATCAGCACTAAGGATGGGCTCAGGCCTGTTCGCAGCTCCATGTGCCCGCACCGACCAGGAAGCTTACACTGCACGGCGCTAATCAAAGGCAGGGAGACATTTCTTGATCTGCGGCTGCACAGATCGGGAAATGTCTCACTGCCTGTGATTAGCACCGTGCATTGTAAGCTTCTTGGCGGGCACGGGCACGTGGAGCTGCGAACATGCCTGAGCTCATCCTTAACCAGCACAGCTTTACAAGTCTGTACCATCCAGTGGCCAGCAGGAAGAAACATGCTTGTCTAAAGGGTTGCCAGCGATGCAGTCTTTTACCCATGCTCATCACTTACTCTCTCTGTATGCTCCCATTCAGATGCACTGCGAGTAAAGGGCGATATTTAAAAAGCAAAATGAATTGTAGACACAAGCATAAGAGAAATGAATGCAGATGGGGATCTCTAGATTGTCTCGAAGATGTTTATGGGGACTAAGCTTACACAGAATTTTAAAGGAAACATGATAAAAACAATTGAGATATAAAACTTGAAGCATATACATGTATATATATTTTTTTACTCAAGTTATGCTTTAAAAAATTACGGTATAACCATATCGTGTAACCTACCACTCTGCAAAGATCTGTGAGAACTCCAGGGAACTGTTGGCCACCGGAGAGATGAAGTACAGGGGGACGTTGGAAAGGCCGGCAGAATCGATATACTGATATAAGCACTCCAGCAGGTCATAGATAACACCGGAGGGGTAACAAGGCACTAGCACATTGCCGCCATTACGTATGGTCATTGCTATAGCAGAATAAAAAGATATATATTTTAGAAATAAAATGAAGGTGGATAGAACGTAAACAATTAAAGTGGACCTCTAGACAAAATAAAAAATATACATACAGTATCTCACGAAAGTGAGTACACCCATCACATTTTTGTAAATATTTTATTCTATCTTTTCATGTAACACTGAAGAAATTACACTTGGCTACAATGTAAAGTAGTGAGTGTACAGCTTGTATAACAGCTAATTTGCATATTATCCACCCTACCAGCCTCAGAAGCAATAAAAAGCGACTGGTAATTGGTTACAGTGAAGATATCCTAAATTAGTTACGGTAGTAAAAAACATATACCAAAAAGATTTTTTAAGACTATATATATTTTTTTGGGGTACAATTACAAGAAACAAAACCCGACCACTTACCAAGATTGCTGCAGAACTCGCCCACCATGCCGTCTGGATTGGCGGTGGGTATCTGGGTGAGACCGGTCAAAATCAGAACGTCACTATTCTTAAGAGCGGCTTGATCCATCGCCTGAAAGAGAATATTTGAGCTCAAGCTCTTCGCATGTATCCCAAGGCTGGCAACTCATTGCAAACGAATGATCTGGAAATCTTGAAGTATGTGGTCATTTATTTAATGCCAGTTCACAACACATGCAGTTCGGTGCGTTCTTTTTCTGCATCAAAAACGCATGGAAAGAAGGTTATACGCTTTTCAATGGCATAGTTCACACTAGTGCAAAGTAGAACATGCTGTATTTTTTTCCTGCAGTGGAACGCTGTAAAACACATTATAAATGCATTGGAAGGCACCGGAACGCACTTTAACACACTGGAATATACATGTCCTTATTTAAGGTTAAAAAAAAAATCAAAAAAAAGGAGGGGGGGGGGGGCGTGTCCTGACCATGGAGGAGTGAGGACGTGCTTCACCTCAGCTCCGCTCCATCACCGCTTACATTAGCTACCCTCAGCGGGGAAAATCGATCTACACCACCGGGCTCCATGTCCCAACGCTCCCGGCAGTCTTCCCGACCGCCGCAGGGTAATAAAAAGCGGCAGGGACAGCTGGATCAGTTCTTCCCGGGCCCCCACGGACAGGGCCGCGACGGATCCAATATGGCGCCGACCGGGAAGCCTCAGAAAGCTGGGAAATCCTCACAGCCTGCTACAGCGGCGCCTCTTCAGCAGACCGGACCATCTCCCCTGGCCTCTCCGGTACCCTCACCGGGATCGGTAAGCGATTCGCCCCCCCCCCCCCCTGCCTCCCCCGGGTCGCTGGATGGCCGCTCAGAGGTCTCGGACCTCATGGGAGATGATGCAATCCGCCGCCATATTATGTCTCTCCCCACCAGAGAAGACCTGGAGAGGTTCACTAGCAGAGTGGAGAAAGCCTTCACAGCTGATATTGCCCAACTTAAAGCTGATACCACACACCTGGGTCACCGGGTGGAGGCCCTGGAAGAGAAGCTAGAGGAGACTCTCCCCGCCATTGCCCTGCTGCAACCTAGGTGCCAAACACAGGACCATCAGCTTGATGTACTGCTGGGGCAATTAGATGATGTTGAGAACTGCAGCAGGAGGGCCAATATCAGGATTAGAGGACTCCCAGAGGCTACTGGACCCAGGGACATTGTCCCCACTCTGACAGATATCTTTAGAGACATATTGGGTCTCCCAGCCACTGCTCCTATTGAAATAGACCGTGCCCACAGAGCACTGCGCCCCCCATCTCAAGACGCTGACAATCCCAGGGACATAATCTGTAAACTTCACAAATACACTATCAAGGAAACGGATTATGCAAAAAGTGCGGGGTAAGCCCTTTTATGATTTTGATGGTGCTCAACTGACTTTCTGGTGCTCAACTGACCCTTATGCAGCGGAGAGCCCTCCGTCCGCTCCTTTCTGTGCTCCAGGCCGCAGGACTGGCCTACCGCTGGGGCTTCCCCTTCTCTCTGCATGTACTCAAAGATGGCAAGCAAGTGACCCTGCGCACTAAGGACGATCTTCCACAACTTCTATCCTCTCTGGGGCTGGAGCCCGTGGACTTTCCGGATTGGAGAGGACCTCCGAGCGACTTGCTTGTCCCCCCCCTTCCCCCGAGATGGTCTACAGTCACACGCAAGCACCGGAGGAGGAACAGGCACAGTTCGACCCCGGACCCTTCAGTGGTTCCTTCTACCACCTGAGACTGATGCCGAGCCTGGGCTGTGTGATGGACAGCTGATTGCTGACTTTCTCTGATCTCTGATGTGATTGATGGTGTCTGGGCCCCCCCACAGGACTTGCGAGTTTGCTGTTTCGACCCCGAGCCCCCCCTTGGGTGCTCCGGGGAACAGGCTGTGCCCTTTGAGGCTGCAGACTCTGGCTGCCGTGGGGGCAAGAATTTCTGGTGACTTGTCTCCAGCCTTAGATACTGTTCGACTATCAGACTGGGCCTACATGGCGGAGACTGTTTGCACTCCAGATATAGAAGGGTGATCTGCCACGGCGCCCCCCTTTTTTCCCTTTTTGTGGGGCACTAGGGGAGGGGGGGGGGGGTTTGTTTTTCCCCTTTTTTTTTCTTGCCTATGCAGCTACCTTTGTGATCCCCCCCTCCACGGACTGAAGTTTGCTGTGACTCCACCACGGTGGTGGGGCCCCTGCCAGGGACCGGCCAGACCCTACGTCCCCGAACGCAATCAGTCTACACTGTGTTTTTTTTTCTTTTTTATTGTTCATTTTTTTATTTTTTTGTCTGCTTTTTTTGGATCGAATTTTCCCCCGGATTGAGGCTATACTGCTTCCGGATGTGGTGGGCGGGGCGGGGGCCTTCTCTTTCCCCCCTTGTTTTGGTCCACGTTCCCCACATAGGCCACCCATCCATGGGTTTAGTTCCCTATTGGGACTTTAGGAGGTGGCTGGGAACCCCCCCGGTGGGTCAGGTGGGTCCCATCCTCCACCAAGCCGCTGCATTGTACAACTTTGATGTAGCTATGTTGTTTTTATGTTTTTGGTGTTTCTGTACTAACTCCTTGTGTTCTTTCTCTCCCTATCTCTCTCCTCTTCTTCTCCCCCCCTTTTTATTCCCCCCCCCCCTTCCTAGGAGCCTGCCATTGGCGCGGTCCCTGCACCAGGTGAGTTGGGACGTTCGCTCAGTCCTCCACCCTCCAACTCTCCCATGTCTACACTCCAGGTAATTTCCTACAATGTACGGGGTCTCTGCTCTCCGGGGAAAAGGAACAAATTGTGGCGGGAACTTAAAAAGTTGAAGGCCCAAGTGGTCTTCCTACAGGAAACGCATTTTACCAGCCACTTCCTACCCAGGTTGCCCACCCACATGTTCAATCAATGGTTTCACAGTACATCTCCTAAGGCCAAATCCAGAGGGACTGCCATAGCGTTCCATAAGATGTGCCCTTTTCAGCCAATAGATAGCAAAATTGACCCCCAGGGCCGATTTGTTTTCCTAAAGGGCACCATAGCTGGGAGCATGTACACATTCGCCTCCCTTTACGCCCCCAACTCTGATCAGCTTACCTTCTTAGACAACACCCTTGACCTATTGTCAGATTTTAAAGCCGGGTATTTGATTTTAGGCGGGGACTTTAATGTCTGCCCGGACCTGCTGCTCGACACTTCGAGCACCCGACCCTCACACTCCCATGCTTTTTTCAAACACTTTCGCAAATCACTGCAGGCACACCTTTTACTTGATACCTGGAGGATTCTACATCCTTCCGGACGGGACTTTAGTTATTACTCGACCGTCCATGACGTGTACACGCGCATAGACCATGTCTACGTTGACCGTCCCACGCTTGAGCTTCTGCAGACGGCATCCATTGGCAGCATCACCTTATCGGACCATGCTCCGGTTGGAGTGACCATTCAGCTACCCTCAAGTCCCCATAGGGCCTGGACGTGGAGACTGAACGAAAATCTCCTGGATGACTCTGCAGCGGTTGCCAAGGTGTCGGAGACCATCTCCCACTATTTTAGGGAGAATGCCTCGGATGAACTAAGTGCGGGTGTGCTTTGGGAAGGGCACAAAGCCGTGATTAGAGGTGAACTCATATCAATAGGCTCCCAAATCAAGAAAATGCGCCAAGCGGATTTCAAAAGGGTTCTGGCCGCCTTACAAGCAGCAGAACTCTCCCATAAGCAGGGGGGAGGCCCAGCGGCTAAGCAGAAGCTTTTTGAGTTGCGTGACCTGTTTTCACATTTATTAGATCGCCACACGAATAGACAGGCCAGGCATCTTTCACACAGATACTATGAACATGGTAACAAATGCGGTCGTATGCTGGCTAGGGCCCTCCGCAAGAAACATGCCCAAGCCTACGTACAGAAGCTTCATTCCCCCTCAGGTGACATTTCGGTCCAATCCAACAAGATTGCTTCAGGGTTTCAGGAATTTTACGCCCAACTTTATAACCTCTCCCCGGCCTCGCCCTTAAGCGCTCAGCCTCCCAAGTCTGCTGCCATTCAAGAATATCTAGCGTCGGCGGGAGCCCCTACACTTACCGCGGAACAATGCGTCGACTTGGAGCGGCAAATTTCGCCGGAGGAAATTGCGCTAACGGTGAAGTCCCTGCCCAAGGGCAAGAGCCCGGGACCAGATGTTTTTTCTGGTACCTACTACAAGATTTTCCTGCCCCTCTTAACGCCACATATGTGTACCTATTTTAATTCAGTCGCGGAGGGGAATTGTATCCCAACCGAAGCACTGTTGGCACACATTACGGTGCTGCCAAAAGAGGGCAAGGATCCTACCGTCCCCCAGAGCTACCGCCCGATATCCCTCCTTAACGTCGATATTAAAATCCTAGCAAAAGTCCTGGCAAACAGACTTGGGAGTCTTCTGCCCCAAATTATCCACCCAGACCAAACGGGGTTTATTCATGGCAGGGAAGCGAGAGATAACTCCATCAGGGCAATTCAACTCATTCACTGGGCACGTAACAGTCCCAATCCTAAACCCTGCATCGTCCTTTCGACGGACGCCAAAAAGGCGTTTGACCGCGTCGACTGGGGGTACTTACGGGCGGTACTGGAAGCTCAGGGGTTAGGGACGCGTATGCTGTCCTCGATTATGGCCCTGTACTCCACTCCGTGTGCACAGGTGAAGGTGAATGGGGTGCTTTCCTCCCGGTTCCCGATTCGAAACGGCACGAGACGGGTGCCCGCTGTCTCCCCTCCTTTTTGCCTTGGTCCTAGAACCACTGCTCTGTATGGTGAGGGCGAACGCAGACATTAGGGGCCTGAAGGTTGGGATGACGGAGCACAAGCTGTCGGCGTATGCGGACGATGTGCTCTTCTATCTCTCTGAACCCCTGATCTCGTTGCCGGTTCTGTTGAAGGAGCTGAGGACTTTTGGTGAGTTATCCAATTTCAAGATAAACCTTTCCAAGTCGGAGATTTTACCTATTCACCTTGCCCCATCTCAAGCGGAGCATTTGAAATTAGCATTCCCCTTTACCTGGGCCACGTCTTCTATTAAGTACCTGGGCATTCAGTTGACAAACCGCTTTGATGCCTTATATGCCACCAATTTCCCCCCCTTATTACATACGGTCAAGGCGGATTTGTTGCAGTGGACCAAAACCGCTTTTACGTGGTTAGGCCGCATTAATATTATTAAAATGAATATCCTGCCCCGAGTACTATTTTTTCTACAAATGATACCCATCTCCCTCCCTAAATTGTTTTTTACCCAACTGAATAGCATTCTGTCGGCATTTGTGTGGAACACAAAGAAACCTAGAATAGCCATGACCTTGCTGAAGCGTTCGAAGCTGGAGGGAGGTTTGGGGGTTCCAGATATCCAGAGGTACCACAGGGCTATTGTCCTACAGAGGATACTTAATTGGAAATTTCATACTAAGTCAAAAACGTGGGTCTCTCTGGAAAAATGGCTGGCTGGGAGAGACTTGGCGTATGAACCCTGGTTGTCCCCGGAACATAGGGGGCTGTCGGAAGATGTCTCCCCTCTAACTGTACAATCTCTTTTAATATGGGATAAAATGAACAAGACGCTGGGTCTGTCCCCCCCTGTTTCGCCGCTTGCCCCGTTGGGGGGGTTCCTGTGGTTCCCGCCGGGGGAACGGAGGGCCTTTTTTGGCCCCTGGGCAGCCGACGGGAATGCCCGTTGTGGACAGTTTCTCAGCGGAGGCCAAATGGACAGCTACGAATCCCTGCAGACCGGGCACGCGCAGACAGCCATGAACTTTTGGCGATACAGGCAATTGCACCACTTTTTTGAAGTCCATGGCCACTCAATCAGGGATGAAGCGCTCCTTACACCTTTTGAACGTCTTTTTGTTGAAGACGAACCCACTCCCCACATGATCTCAGAATTATATCGCTTGCTTGGCGCTGTTACCGAGCTCGCTAGACCAACGTACATACGGGTGTGGGAGAGAGAGCTGCAACTTGACTTTTCCACGACCCAACTGTCCCATCTATACAAACTCACTCACACAAGCTCCATGGAGTCCAAAACCCAAGAAACGAATTATAAAGTCCTGTCTCGCTGGTACAGAGTGCCGGCAGACCTAGCACGTATCTACCCTTCGGTATCGGACCGGTGCTGGAGGGAATGTGGCCAACTGGGCACCCTCCTTCACATTTGGTGGGATTGCCCACGAATTAAGCCATTTTGGGCGGACATCCGATCCCACATAAAAGCAGTCTTGCATTTCGATGTACCACTGTCTCCGACCAACTATCTTTTACACATCCCTCCGATCCCGATTGGTAGATACAAAAAGAGCCCTGTCACGTACCTTACAGCGGAGTCAGACTGCTGCCCCTGGAGATGGGAACAGGGAGCGTGAGGACACGAAAGGGTGCAGGTGCCTGCAGATGGAAGTAGAAGGCCTTGAAGATGCTGGGTCCTCACGGTAGAAGAGGTGTAGACTGGTTACGTAGGTAGGCACCGGAAGATCAGCAGGTGTGCAGGGAGCACTACGTGTCTGGAACAGGCAGGATCGGCAACTGGCAGGCAATGCGGTACAATAACAAGAGACAGGTGCGTAATCAGGAACAAGCAAGGGGTCTGGTAACGTGCAAGCAAACGAGGTACCGAATCAGGAGACAAGCCAAAGTCGAAAGTCCAAGCCGGGGTCAGAGGTTGTCCAGGAGATAGGAATCCAAGAGTGGGTATCAGGAACGGGTCACAGGAACAAGATCACAGGAGCAAGGTCACAGGAGCGAGGTCTCAGGAGCAAGGTCACAGGACCAATGATCAGGTCTTACAGTAACAGCTGAAGACGATCCAGCACTGGTGTCAGGCCAGGACCCTGTTTATATAGGGGGAAGTGAGCCAGGATTGGTGGAAGTGGCCGTCCGTGCGTGAAGACGTACATCCGTTCAGTTTGCGCGGGTGTTTTCGCGTGTTCGGATTGGCGTACATCCACGTGTTCGGTTTAGCATACGTCCGTTCGTTCTGGACCTCGTACGCCTCTGACAGAGACACCGCGCATGGCGCCTGGAACGAACGGGAACTGCTGCTATACGGGGACGGGCATGCGTACGGTGAGTTCCCTGACAAGCCCTTTGCCGCATCTGTTGAACGCGGCCAGACGTCTTATACCGATCTACTGGAAACAAATCAGGACTCCCACGGGGGAAGACTGGGTCAAAAAAGTGAATGACATTAGAGAGACTGAACATTGGGTGGCAACCTGTAGAGGTACACGGGCTAAGTTTGACAGCATATGGCAGTCATGGACAACCTACATGTCCAAAACTATATACGCTACTTCCAGTCTGGACTTGGCTCTACTGGAGCTGGCGGAACCTTCTTTGAGATCCCGCACACACACTGATGTTCCCACCTAGTGGTTGTTTTTCGCCTTCTTGCCCCATGGACGGAGTGTCGAATTTGCTGCTGAGACTCGCCTGGTGCTGGACCGCTGCACTTCTCAGGGATGTCAGGTAGGCTCCACCCTCCTTCCTCACCCCATTTCCCAATCCCCTCTTTACCCCTTCTTATCTCTCTATCACCCTTTCTGCTGTTCTTCTTTACTTTCCTTCTCTGTACTCTACACTTTAAGACGTTGCTTTTTATTGACCTACGTGGTATTGAGATGTGATGGAGCGTTAGGTTTCCTGTGGGCTAGTTGGTCCTGCACCCGCCCTGTTTAGCTGGCGGGGGGGAATCCTCCTGTCCGGAGGGGTCCATGCTGGGACGTCTCTCCTGGGCGGGGGGGTTGCTGTGGGTCTGTCTTACCCCCGGGGGACGCTCGGAGGAGGTAGCTGGAGGTGTTTGTGCCCCCCTCTCCTGGGCGGCCGCCGGGGGTGGTCCCATGCCTCCCCGGCCTTCTGTATGGCAGGGGGGGGGGGGGGGAGTGGGCCCCGGCCCGTCCTCTCCTTCCAATTCAGAGGCGCCTTGGAGCGGGGCCCTAGCCTATAGAAATCGGAATAGGCATGAGTAGGCAAGAAGACACTCCAGACGTTTATTACCAGTCACTTGCCTGACTCATGTGTCTGACATAAGCCGCCAACTCTCGGCCACCAGGACAGTTCTTATGGGTGTCATTGTTTCCTGCGGTTTATTTGTTCTGTGTTTGGACCTGACACGCCTGTCTACTGTATACTTCAGTGTATTTTACTGTTAAACTATTTCAAAATAAAGATTTTACAAAAAAAAAAAAGGAGGGGGGGAGGGGGTGCACTGGACTGCATTAAAAATGCACCAAAAACGCTCATGCAGAAGATCATCTAGAACGTATCCGAACTGCATTTCTATGGTGTGAAATCCTTAAAGATATTATCAGGGGAGGAATTCCAACATGTACTAAGGGCCAGTTCACACCATAGAAATGTAGTCCGGATGCGCTCTGGATGCTTTTCTACATGCACGTTTTTGGGTGGGTTCCAGTGCATTGTTAATGTAGTCCCGTGCATTTCCCCCCCTTTTTTTTCTTAACCTAAAATAAGGACATATGCTTCCAGTGCATTTTGGGGCATTTTACCGCATTCCAGAACAGTCCAGTGCAGAAAAAAATGCAACATGCTCTACTTTTTTTTTGTACTGGAACTGAATGCACTGGTGTGAACTATGCCATTGAAAACCACATAACCTACTATCAAAAGCGCACTGGACTGCATGTGGTGTGAACTGGCCATGTGACCAAACCTTTTGGTCATGGGCCACTCAAACAGGCAGGCCCCGGCGGCCGCATCATTGGATTTGTTTGACAGCAGCGGGAGCCAATGACTGCGCTGTTATCTAGCCAATCAGGACACGAGACACTGACTAGAGCTGGTGTGCTTGTCCCCAGGGGGAGAAAACAAGGGTTCAGGTAAGTAAAACGGGGGCACTGGGGGGCTGCTGCACTACAAAGTTTTTAAACTCAATGCATAGAATGCATTGAGGTGAAAAACCACAAAGGTTTACAACCCCTTTAACCACTTGCTTACTGGGCAATTAAACCCCCCCTCTTATCCAGACCAATTTTCAGCTTTCAGCGCTGATGTAATTTGGATGACAATTGCGCGATCATACAACACTGTACCCAAATTAATTTTTTAGAATTTTTCCCCCCCAAATAGAGCTTTCTTTTGGTGGTATTTGATCACCAGTGCGATTTTATTTATTTATTTTTTAACGTAAAAATACTTTTTTTTTTAAATTTTATTTTGTTATAAAAATTTTAAAACTGGTAATTTTTGTCTGTCATTGATGTACGCTGATGAGGCGGCACAAAAGGGCACCAATAGGTGGCAGTGATGGGCACTGATCGGTTACACTGATAGGCAGCACTTCTAGTTGGCACTGATTGGCACCACTGGTGGCACTTGTGGGCATTTTCAGATGGCATAAATGGGGCATAATTGCCTCTTCCTTTTCGGGACCAATGTCCCTTTAAGATGAGCCAGGGATCGGCTTTTTTTTCTCCTCCACTGTCAGTGTGAGGAGAAAAACAAAACGATCACCGAGCTTTTGTTTTGATCATGTGATCAGCTGTCATTGGCTGACAGCTGATCACAAGGTTAGGGGCTGGGACCGGCCCCTTACTCGGATCGGTGATCACCCGAGTCTCAGTGACTCTGATCACAGCGAGCGCACACCCCCTCATATGACGGCCTGCCAAGAATTCAGATCCGCACTGTGGCCGTCATTCGGCCATAGCGCGGATGTCAAGTGGTTAAGTTCTGCCATTCCTAATAGCCCAATATAATGATGGGAAGCCTCTCTGGCCAATAGTAATATGCAAGATGTTGAAAGGTACAGGCATGCTTTATCATCAAGAATCTGGTGCAACTGTGCAAAGTAACCAATCGGCTTCCAGGTTTTATTGCCAAAGCTTAGTTGAACAGGCTGAAGTTAGAAGCCGATTGGTTACAATGCACAGCTGTGCACATTGTACGCTGTTGTGAGGGGGTTGCAGCAAAATTCCATTCACCTAAATGGGTGACACTGCCTGCTGTAGCTATACCCACATATAGTTGCCTCTGCAGCCTCATGAGGTGGGGGCTGGGAGTAGTAAAAACCACCTGTTTTTACTACTGCCCCCAACTGCAATTGTAAACTTAAAGGGTAACTCATGAGAAAAAAAATAATAATAATCACAAATTAAAATATAATAATATAGCGTATACAATTGCAACACAAGTCATATTGTAATTGAATGTTATTAAACATTACTTTTCTCTTTCAGTCTGCAGCCACTGTAATTTTATGTAAAATGCAATGTAATATGGTTACCTGGAGATGTCCTGTATACAGATGGAGTACAGAACACCAACCCCCCTGATATACAATTTCCTGCTTGTGTGATTGGCTTACTGATTTTTCCAGAAGTTTTTTTTTTTCTCAACAAAAAAAAGTGGAGTTACTCTTTAAGCTGTTAAGCTGGCCCTAGATAGATCGAACTTCGGGCATACCTCCTCCCATCCTGGCAAAGAGAGAGAGAGCTGTGCATGATGTCATAAGCCTAGGCATTTTACCAGACAAGAAACAGGATGTGGGCTATATAAGGTATTTACTGGCAGAAAAAAAATTCTATCCAAAGTTAAGACAACAAGGGCATAATATTTAATAGGATGGAAAGATGAAAAAATGACTGAAGGTCCGCCTTTAACTAGTGTTATCCTTCGAGTTCTAAGCAATTAAATAAAAACTGTACGAGAGAGCTGAAGCTCAAAAATACACTCGCCTGCATGCTAAAAAAAAAAAGTATTTTGCTGCAGAAACGATCGAAATAAAGGCGAAATATGATTTTGCACCTCTAGATTATTCAGCCACTTACCTGCGGGTGAGTTGTCAGAAGAGAGGAACCGGACATGTACGACACCTTTTCATGATGAGACTGGATGATCCAGTTAGAACTTCCAAGGGCGTAACCAGAACTCAGCGGTGTCACCAGCACCACGCCAAACAGTTCCTGCGAGACAGGTGGAGGTTACAAGGGTGGCAGACAAGATGGCTACAAGCCCACCTTTTTGCTGGAAGATTCAAGATACTAAACATTCAACGAAGTCTATATTCTCCTTTACCACATCTTCTACCAATCAGATTAAAGCGGTAATAAACTTTTTTTTTTTTTTTTAAAGAATTTTTCTCCTGCAAACTAACATCACAATGTAGTAAGATACACCGCATGCTAGCACATAATAAAAGTCTTGCAGAGGCTTCCATTTTCACCCGGCCTTCCTTCAAGGTTTGCGTTCTGCGGCCACTTGACTGGCCGAGCCGCGATGACATCACTACTGCGTCTGGGAGGGTAGGCCGGGCCACACAGCTCTGAAGGAATGGCCCAGGTATGCCGTTCTTTCAGAGCGGATGTGTTGGTGATGTCCCCGGCTTCAGGGACACCAAATATCTCCTAAATGTTTAGGAGATATTGATTTTATCTACAGGCAAGCTTTATTATAAGCTTACCTGTAGGTAAAAAAAAAAAAGAGTATACTAACACTTTAGGCCCAGGGTTCACACTAGTGCGATGCCAGACATCGCATGTGATTCACACCACATTGCTGTGTAGATGCGATTTCTGTACGGTGTGATTTCAGGCATACAAACTGTATGTCTGAAATCGCATCACATTCACACCAAAATGGTGCAAGACCATTTTTTTGGGTCCGCACTGGAATCGGATCGCATGGGTGTTGACACTTATTCGATCAGATTCCTTTGCCATTTCACAGATCACACTGCGATCTGCGAACGTCGTTAAGTTTACATTGACACCCGCAGCGGTTCCCAGATCTCAGTGTGAACCACTGCGTGATTCAGGCCCGATGCGGGAACCCGCACTGGATTCACAGGTTTCTCGCATCGCACTAATGTGAACCGGGCCTGTATAGTCTTTATCTATATCCACTTGCCCTCCAGATTTAACCCTGTAAAAGTAAAATTTTTAAAATTCTATTCTATTCTATAATTGTATTGTATTTTGTATGTATTGCACAAGGCACTAATGTTTTCATTATGTGTTTGCATTCTTTTGAATCCTGATTAGAATTAGCCCACATATGATACGCCCCTTGTTAACATACAAGTACAATTGTAATATTAATGTGGCACCTACGTAATCATGTGTATAAAAACCTTCAAATAAAACAGAACAGTTATTTTGGAAAGCTGCTGAGTGCATCTTTTTAGGTCTGTTTCCCACTGCAGTAAATATTATTAATTTGGAACCACTAATCAATATGACAATAGGAGTTGCCCATCTATAAAAAAATACCCAGAACAAACCCCCTTCATGACCAGACCATTTTTTTTTTTTTTTTTGCAATACGGCACTGTTACTTTAACTGACAATTGCGCAGTCATGCAACACTGTAGTCAAACAAAATGTATATCATTTTATTCCCACAAAAATTTTGAAAAAAAAAAAAAAAGTTTTACTTTCTGCCATAAAAGTCCAGCACTGCCCCTGACTACTGCCTTTCATCAGACAGATTCCGTCTGGTACAAAGCAGAGCCTGTATATGCCATATAGAAATGTGTCAGGACCCGTGTACACATAATTAAAAAAACTATCAGGGCTTGTTTTCAGCTCGAAAACCCAGTTCCGGCACCCCAGCACTGAATGTATGTAATGGAAAAGAGTGCTTGGGTGTGCTGGATGGTCTACTGTCACCGGTGGGGAATATACTGTTGCTGGGAAAGGTATTATGCTGCTGAGGGGGTTAATTGTTGCTGAGAGGGTCTGTTGATACTGGCTTCTGGGGGATCTACTGCCACTGGTGGGGAAATCTACTGTTGCTGGGAAAGGTCTTATTGTTGCTGAGGGGGACAATTGTTGCTAGGAGGGATCTACTGCTGAGGGTGCTAGAGGGTCTCTGTCAGGGCTGGGCTCAGCCCTTCCGTCTCTGAGCTATCGGCTAATTGCCAGCTCCTATCTCTCCACAGGTACTCAGTTGTTGATGATATCCTGCTCGTCAGTCCTGCCTACTTAAGCCGTCCAGTCCAGAGGATCGCTGCCTTCGCCTTGATCAACATCACAGAGACGATCCCCTGCGTTCCTGTTTAAAGACTGGCTTTGTTGACATCCCTTCTGGCTCCAGATCCTGCTTGCTGTTTCACTACATTGATCCCTGACTTCTGGCTTGGCTGACTATCTATTCCAGTTACTGAACTTTGGCTATGTTTTGACTACGTTTTTTTTTACTTTTATTATTAAACAAGTGCGATTTAACTGTACTTCTGTCTCGGTCTGATTTCATGGTTTCTGACAGTCTCTTGATACTTGCAGAGGTGCATTGCTGCTAGGATGGATCTATTGTTGCTGCTTTTGTTGTCAGGAAGGGAGGGTGGTGTTGTTGCCTGAAGGGGGGGGGGATCTATTGTTACTGATTGCAGGGGACGTATTTCACTACTTTTCTTATTATCATCATCACATTCCATACAAATTACTTAGCACCCCAAAATGATACTTGGTTCTGTATTCTCAGGTGGGAGGGAGGTGGGCAGGGGGTGGAACCAAGGGATTTGGGCTCAGAGGTGGGTGAACCTGCACCTATTCTCTGAGAAAAAAAAGCACTGCAAACTATACACAAAAACGATCCCCAATACATTCACACAATTTGATAAAATGATTTACTTCAAGTTGATCTCTTTCACATGTACATGCTATCGTTCCCTCGCCACTCCAGTTGGCTGCTGGGAGTGAAGGAAAAAGACTGTGACTTCCAGCTATAGAGATCATGCAACTCATCTCCTTCCTCTGAGGAGACAACATTGGTGCTTAGTCATTTAGGCACCAAGTGTTGTCACATGGGAGGGTGGAAAGAGCATCCTCAGCCCGTACAGGGATTATATTTTTCACAGTAAGGAAGAATTAGACCACTTGCCGGGTTTTTATTGCTGTCTGTGCCCCCCACTGAGAGATTCACCCCCTCTTTTTATCCTGGAGACCCTCCTCACCAAGACTAAAAGCCGGACTCCAGGATCCAGCCCCACTTTGAATTCCTGGCTCCCTCTCCTCAAAAAAAATGCTTACTTCCTAATTAATCCATGATTTTCTTCCCTGTGACGTTACATAGTAGGTGAGGTTGAACAAAGACACAAGTCCAACCTATGTGTGTGATTATATGACAGTATTACATTGTATATCCCTGTATGTTGCGTTTGTTCAGGTGCTTAGCTAATACTTTCTTGAAACTATTGATGCCCCCCGCTGAGACCATCGCCTGTGGAAGGGAATTCCACATCCTTGCCGCTCTTACAGTAAAGAATCCTTTACATAGTTTAAGGTTAAACCTTTTCTTCGAATTTTAATGAGTGGCCACCAGTCTTGTTAAACTCCCTTCTGTGAAAAAGTTTTATCCCTATTGTGGGGTCACCAGTACGGTATTTGTATATTGAAATCATATCCCCTCTCAAGCGTCTCTTCTCCAGAGAGAATAAGTTCAGTGCTCGCAACCTTTCCTCATATCTAATATCCTCCAGACACTTTATTAGCTTTTTTGCCCTTATTTGTACTCTCTCCATTTCCAGTACATCCTTCCTGAGGACTGGTGCCCAGAACTGGATGGCATATTCCAGGTACGGCCGGACCAGAGTCTTGTAACGAGGAAAAATTATCATTTTATCTCTGGAGTTGATCCCCTTTTTAACACATGCCAATATTCTGTTTGCTTTGTTAGCAGCAGATTGGCATTGCATGGCATTGCTGAGCCTATCATTTACTAGGACTCCCAAGTCCTTTTCAGTCCTAGATTCCCCCAGAGGTTCTCCCCCCACCAGTGTATCGATTGCATTCATATTTTTGCCACCCAAATACATTATTTTACATTTTTCTACATTGAACCTCATTTGCCATGTAGTTGCCCACCCCATTCATTTGTTCAGATCTTTTTGCATATCCTGTGGAGAAGTTTTTTCCCTGCTTAGCTTAGTATCGTCCGCAAATACAGAGATTGAACTGTTTACCCCATCCTCCAGGTCCTTTATGAACAAATTAAACATAATTGGTCCCAGCACAGAACCCTGGGGGACCCCACTACCCACCCCTCCCTGACCATTCCGAGTACACCCCATTTATCACCACCCTCTGAACTCACCCTTGTAGCCAGTTTTCAATCCATGTACTCACCCTATGGTTCATGCCAATGGACCATATTTTGTACAGGAAACATTTATAGGGAACTGTGTCAAATGCTTTTGCAAAATCCAGATACATCATGTCTACGGGCCTTCCTTTATCTAGATGGCAACTCACCTCCTCATAGAAGGTTAATAGATTGGGTTTGGCAAGAACGATTATTCATGAATCCATGCTGATTCCGGTGATTGAATCGGTCAGAAAAATGCACTGTTCCCAAGCGCCTGATCTTTGCATCACGTCACATCCGACGGGATAAATAGGAACTACATTTCCCATTATTCTATGGGAGTGCATGACGTGGCGGGCGTGTATGCAAGTTTAGCTCGGGAACCACTTGAATGGCTACTGGATAGGCAACGGGACGACAGAAAAAAGTCATTCACTGCTCTGTGCTGGTTTGCAACCTTGGCACTTACTATTTTCTGTGAATATCCCACCAGCTGGATTTTGCTGAGAGCCGAGTTCACCTCCTGCATTGTGTAACACTTCCTCCACGTGAAGATGTCTACGGCATCCTTGAGAGGGGCCGGCAGCTGTCTACAAGCAAAACAAAAGATGTTCAGAGACTGATAAAGAGAAAATAAAAGAGACCGATTACACACAAATGCCCCAGTTTTTTTTGTAAACCACCACGTGAGACAGCAATGATAAAATTGGAAGTAAAGTCTTCCTCTTTAAAGTGGACCTTCAGCCATTTTTTTTTACTTTTCACCTATTAAATCTTCTGCCCTTGTTGTTTTAACTTTGGATAGCAAAACATTTTTTTTTCTGCCAGTAAATACCTTATATAGCCCACTTCCTGTTTGTCGGATAAAAAGCCTAGGCTTATGACATCATGCACAACTCCCTCTCACTCACTCTGAGAGTTTGCCAGAAAGATGTGTGTGTGTGGGGGGGATGAGTCCTAAGAGGGCCAATGAGAGCTGCAGAGCTGGAGGTGTGCCTCTGTGTGTCTGTGTAAATCCAGGAAGTGAACAGGCAGCAGCTTCAGCTGCCCACAGTTAAAATGGCTGCAGCCAGACTCAATGGAGGGAGATTTCTGCAGCATATTTGGCAAGTACAGAATCACAGTTTATATAAAATAATATGCAAAGTGGTTGGAGGGAATCTCCAGAACGGCAAAGATGTTTTTATTTGAAATTATGTAGTTCCTCTTTAATTTTACATACAGGTAAGCCTATAAGTAAGGCTTACCTGTAGGTACTGTAAATATCTCCTGAACTTGCACCATTTAGGAGATATTTACTATAAGCGCTGATGCCAACGTCATTGGTGCATACCCACTGTGCCCGCTTGTGCCGTTTGTTCAGGACCTGTGCCGTACTGGCGGCACCCGCGCACATGCATGGGAATGATGTTATTGCGGCTCAGGCCAATCACAGCGCCGGAGCCCGCGACCCCAGAAGTAACTCCAGGAAAGATGTCGGCTTTGGGAGCGGAGTGCGGGCGGCACTGCAGAGCATCATCCTAAGGTAATTCATAATGAGCTAGTATGTGTAGCATAGGCACTGAATGCGGGACTCAGCCCTGCCCACCGCATCACTGGATTTGATTGACAGCAGCAGAAACAAATGGCTGTGATGCTATCAATCTATCCGATCAAGGGCCGAGAACCCACGGGCAAAGAACGAGCATTTCCCCGTGGGACAAGTTCGAGGGTTCAAGCAAGTAAAATAATGGGGGGGTTAGGGATTGACCGATAGGTGTTTTTTTCACCTTGCATAGGATACATTAAGATGAAAAAACACAAACCTTTACAACCCAAGAGGAACTGCAGTCTGCTCATATTATTTGTAATAAAAACATTTTTGCCCTTCTGAAGCTTCCCTCCAACCACTTTGCATATTATTTTATATATACAAGCTCATTGGTTTCTATGCAGCTTCTAAGTGAGCCTTATTTTGCACTCTCCAGCATAGTAAATAAACCTCATTTTGTACTTAAAGCAGAGGTCTGCCCAAAAAAAAAAAAAAAAAATTATTAAAAGTCAGCAGCTACAAATACTGCAGCTGCTGACCTTTAATATATGGACACTTACCTGTCCAGGGAGCCCGCAATGTCGGCAGCCGAAGCTGATCTGTCTGCCAGCTCTCGGCGGCTGCTGTAAGGAAATCAGGCAGTGAAGCCGTGCGGCTTCACTTCCTGGTTCCCTACTGCGCATGTGCGAGTAGGCTGAGCGTCCTCACTGGTCCCTGCTGTGTTCTGGGACCTGTGTGTCTCCCAGAATACTGGAGGGGTAGGACAGAGTAGGCGCTGGAAGTGGCATAGGTCACTGTGAACGCCGCGGTGATCTATGCCAGGAAGTGGGAGCAAATACCTGTGACAAGGATTCCAAAAAGTGGAAGTTCCATTTTTGGGTGGAACTCCACTTTCAAATTGGATAAGCCTGTGCTGCGATTTTGTACTTGCCATATATGCTGCACAAATCTCCCTCCACTGAGTCTGGATGCAGCCATTTTAACTGTGGGCAGCTGAAGCTGCTGCCTGTTCACTTCCTGGATTTACAAAGACACACAGAGGCAAACCTCCAGCTCTGCAGCACTCATTGGCCTCCTTATGACTCATCCCCCCGCCCTTCCTGGAAAAACTCTCATGAGAGTGAGAGAGAGCGAGCTGTGCATGATGTCATAAGCCTAGGCTACTGACCAGACAAGAAACAGGAAGTGGGTTCTATAAAGGTATTTACTGGCAGAAAAAAAAAAAATGTTTTACTCTGGAAGATTTACCCCCCTTCACTATGCCATTATTTTTTGCAACACGGCACTGCAGAGTCTGTTCAGCTAAATTACCATCCAATAGTAATTTCCACCCATTGCCATATGATTATAATGATATGTGCCGCTTACCCCCCTTCAAGACCAGGCCATTTTTTTGCGATATGGCACTGCGTTACTTTAATGCCGCGTACACACGAGCGGACTGTATGGCGTACTTAGTCCGTCGAAACACATTTCAGCGGACAATCCGCTCGTGTGTGGGCTTCAGCGGACTTTTTCAGCGTGCAGTCCGGCGTACTAAGAATTTCCGATTTTTCGAAATTCTGTCCGTCGTACTTTGGTTTCAGCGGACAATCCGCTCGTCAGTATGCTAGTTCAACGGACTAAGAATGGCGCATGCCCAGAAAGGATTTACACGGCGGAAGGGTGCTTTGCTGTGTCTTGGACTTCCTATTTCTAGTCCCGTCGTACGTGCTGTACACGTCATCGCGCAAGCTTTCGACGGACTGTTTGTGCATCCGTGTGTGGTCAAGTCCGTTCAGTGGAAAGTACGACGGACTGTCCGTCGGATTGTATGACGAACTAAGTACGCCATACAATCCGCTCGTGTGTACGCGGCATAACTGACAATTGCACGGTCCTGCGACGCTGTACCCAAATAAAATTGATGTCCTTTTTTCCCCACAAATAGAGCTTTCTTTTGGTGGTATTTCATCAACTCGGCAGTTTTTATTTTTGCGCTATAAACAAAAAAAGTCTTACAATTTTGAGAAAAAAAAAACTATATTTTTTACTTTCGGCTATAATACATATCCAAAAAAACAAAAAGTAAAAAAACAACTTTCTTCTTCAATTTAGGTCAATATGTATTCTACTACATATTTTTGGTAAAAAAAAAAATCTCAATAAGCGCATATTGATTAGTAAAAGTGATAGCATCTACAAACCACGGGATAGATTTATGGAATTTTACTTTTTTACTAGTAATGGTGGCGATGAGCGCTTTTTAGTGGGATTGCGGCGGATAAATCTGACCCCAAGTGACACTTTTTGGGGATCGGTGACACCAATACATTGATCAGTGCTAAAAAAATACATTTTTTTACATACACATTTTTAAACACATTTAATAAAAAATGCAGTGATCAATGTATAAACGACACTGTCAGAGAAGGGGTTAACTACAGCAGCGATCAAAGGGTTAAACGTGTTCCCTCAGTGTGTGTACTGACAGGAAGAACACAGATAACGCTGTTCCTGATTACTAGGAACACACAATTTCCACGCTGTCCCCTGTCAGAACGGAGATCTGCCCCGTTTACATAGGCAGATCCCCGTTCTGCCTCTCTGTGAAGTGATAGTAGGGGGCCAGCGAACATCGGTTCCGTCGAATACACGCATTGGCTCCTCCTCTGTGCAGTGGGCACCCATAGTATTGCATGAAACAACTTAAAAGGTACGTTGTTTTACGCAATAGAGCCGCCCTGCCGTAGTATACATGTGGTGGGCGGTCTTTAAAGCGGGAGTTCGGCCGTTTTTTTTTTTTTTTTTTACAAGTCAGCAGCTACAAATAATGCAGCTACTGACTTTTAAAATAAGGACACTTACCCACCCAGCACGCCCGCGATGTCGGCACCCGAAGCCGATCTCTCTATCGTCTCTCGGGTGCTGCCGCCGCCATCTTGGGTATGGGAATCAGGAAATGGAGCATTGCGGCTTCACTTCCCGGTTCCCTACTGCGCATGCACGAATCGCGCTGCGCAATAAGGATGGTCCCCGCTGTCCCTGGGATCCGTGTGTTTCCCAGCGGACAGCGGGGGACCCGCAGGAAGTGGCGTAAATATCCACAGATTCTGCGGATATTTATGCCGGAAGTGGGTGCAAATACCTGTACTGTACAGGTATCTGCATCCCCCTCCCCCCTGAAAGGTGCCAATTGTGGCGCCGGAGGGGGGGAGGGTTCCGATGAGCGGAAGTTCCACTTTAGGGTGGAGCCCCGCTTTAACTGGTTAAAGCTCAAGTCTGGGTTCACACGGGTGTGATGTTAGACATTGCATGTGGATTTGTACAGTACTGCTGTGCAGATCAAACGCGATGTTTGTGCGAAGCAAATTCAGCTTAATTTGCATCGCATGCGCACCAAAAATGGTGCAGGACCAATTTTTTTGGTCCACACTGGAATCGGATCGATTCCTGAAGCATTTGGCAGTTTGCACTGCGATCTGATCTGGGGGTGTCATTAACTTTGCATTGACACCCGCAGCGGTTCGCAGATGTCAGCTTGAACTGCTGGCAGGTGATATGCGATGCGGGAACCCATACAGGAGTCACGCTGGTTCCAGCATGGCATGTGAACCGGGGCCGAGTGCCTGTTCACACTAGTGTGATACCAGATATAGCATGCGATTCACACCGCATAGCTGTGCAGATCACATGCAATGTCTGTGCGAAGCAATTTCACAATCACAATTCGCACCAAGATGGTACAGGACCCTTTTTTGTTCTGCACTGGAATCGGATAGCATGGGTGTTCACACCTATGCGATCCGATTCCTGCACCATTTCACAGTTTGCAATGCGATCTGAGAACTGATCAGGGGGTATCATTAACTTTACATGGACAACCCCAGCGGTTCACAGATCTCAATGTGAACCACTGTGCGATTCAGATCCAATGCGGAAACCGGCACTGAATCGCAGGGTTTGCCGCATCACACCAGTGGGAACCGAGCCTTAAACTGAATTCCAGGTAGATAAAGACAAATGTTATTGCAGCTCTGCATTCATTAATGAATCACTAAATGTATATTTTTTTAAATGCAAGCAGTGTCATTTCAGATATCATAACATTATCTACATGTAATGTGCTGAAAGACTCCAGAGATTTCTGAAGCATGGGTTGCAAAAAGGAAAGGAACAAAAAATCCTGACCGTACAATTTTAAAAATTCCCTGCAGACCAGAACACACTACTTATCAAAGGCACAACGGCTGGTTAATACCTCTGATCCTCCTTTTTCCACTTGGTGGCAGACTGCGCCTTCGGAACGCGTTCAATGAAATTAACCAGTTCTTCCATGAGGAGTCTGAGACACAGAACAGACAAATGTTAAAGTGCAACCCCCCACCAAACAAAGATAATGAATGGCATAATAAAACACCACACAAACTGCTTACTGGAGTTTTCTGGAGTGTTGTGTTAGATATAGATTTAAATAGAAAAATATTTAATAAAAAGTGATGAACACCAAGTCTCAGAATTGATTTCTGGACTCCCTTCCTGTGTTAGGCAGATAAGCCACCACTGAATCAGACCTGAAGCTGATTTTCTTCAATGACTCAAACACCTTCAGAAAAAAAAAAAAAACGCTATAACCAGAGACATGCAAGAATCTGAATGGAAAACTTTGCACAAATCCCTGCCACCCATATACAATGCAGGTTATTATATAATTGGATAGACCACCATTTCATGCGATGTATGTGATGAGGGAACCTCTGATATGAAGAGGGGTCTACTGATGAGTTGGGGAACTTCTGATGTGATGGGGACCTCGGATATGACCTGGTGACTACTGATGAGTTGGGGACCTCTACAATGAATGGGGGACTACTGATAAGTTGTGGAACCACTGATGTGATGGCGGACTACTGATGAGTTGGGGAATTACTGATGTGATGGGGGACCTCTACAATGAATGGGGGACTACTGATGTGATGGGGGACCTCTGAAATTAATAGGAGACTACTGATGAGTTGGGGAACCACTGATGCGATGGGTGACTACTGATGAGTTGGGGAACCTCTACAATGAATAGGGGGAATACTGATGTGATGGGGGACCTCTGCTGTGATGGGGGACCTCGGATATGAAAAGGTGACTACTGATGAGTTGGGGAACCACTGATGTTATGGGTGACTACTGACGAGTTGGGGGATCACTGATGTGATGGGTGACTACTGACGAGTTGGGAAACCACTGATAGGACGGGGGACCTCCACAATGAATAGGGGAAAACTGATGTGATGGGGGACCTCTGAAATGAATGGGAGACTACTGATGAGTTGGGGAACCACTGATGTGATGGGTGACTACTGATGTGATGGGGGACCTCTAAAATGAATAGGGGACTACTGATGTGATGGGGGACCTCTAAAATGAATGGGGGACTACTGATGTGATGGGGGACCTCTAAAATGAATGGGGGACTACTGATGTGATGGGGGACCTCTGAAATGCATGGGAGACTACTGATGTGATGGGGGACCTCTGAAATGCATGGGAGACTACTGATGTGATGGGGGACCTCTGAAATGAATGAGAGACTACTGATGAGTTGTGGAACCACTGATATGAATTGATGAATTGAATTGAATGTGATAGGTGGACACTGATGTAAAGGGAAAACCAGTGTTGTGATGGGGAACCTCCAATATGAATTGGGGACTTTGATGTGATGGAGGGATTTGAGGGACTCGGATGTGATGGAGGGACTCTGATGTAAAGGGAGAACTACTGATGTGATGGTGGACCACTGATGTCATGCAGGACCTCTGAGGCGACAGGGGACCTCAGATGTGAATTTCATTTCATAAAGGTGGTTGTGTGTGCATTGTTCCAGTCTCAGGTTTCCCATTGATAATTAACATTTACATTTTATGACATTTTTGACTTGGGGTCCTCGTGATTTTGCATACTATTAAAAGGGAGCCCCAACTTAAAAACAAAAAAAAGGGTTGAGAAATGCTGGTAATGTGCACAAACCTCCTTTGGGCTGCAGTCTAATCACATGATGAAAAACCGAAATAATGGGAATTGCAAACAAACAGGCTGGGTCACAGAAGGTAGCCTAAAACCTGGGTGTTGACTATAGAGCTGAAATATAACCTCACAACCTCGTAATGTAATCTATAAAAGTAACCAGAAAAGTCAGACTAAGGTTTTGGGGCTTAACACTTTTTGGATACACGTTTTGCCGCCCCCGTTCTTCTGCATTTTTTTTGCGATATGTTACTTTAACTTACAAAGCTGTACCCAAATAAAATTGGGGTTTTTCCACACAAATAAAGCTTTCTTTTGGTGGCATTTTATCACATCTGCCTTTTTTTTTTTTTTTTTTTTTGGGCGCTATAAAAACAACAAAAAAACAACAATTTTGAAAAAATAAAACAAAAAGAATATTCTTTACTTTCTGTCATAAAACATATCCAAAAAAAAAAAAATTGAATTTCTTCATCAATTTAGGTCAATATGTATTCCGCTACATATTTTTGGTGAAACCCCCCCCCCCCCAAAAAAAGCATATATTTATTGGTTTGCCCAAATGTTATAGCGTCTACACTCTATGGGATATTTTCATTTATTTTACTAGTAATGGCAGCGATCAGCGACTTATAGAAGGACTGCGATATTACGGCGGATAAATTGGACACTAACTGATGCTTTTTTGATGACCAGTGACACCAATACAAGGCTCAGTGCTAAAAATATGAACTGCTGTAAGAGGAAAGTGAATATATGAAAGCAGAGGTTGTAAGTACAATATCTATCCATTTCTGTGCATTCAGCTCAGCACTGCAATCCCTATGTAGAACCTAGCATCAGATATACAGTCAGGTCCATAAATATTGGGACATCGACACAATTCTAATCTTTTTGGCTCTATACACCACCACAATGGATTTGAAATGAAACAAACAAGATTTGCATTAACTACAGACTTTCAGCTTCAATTTGAGGGTATTTACATCCAAATCAGGTGAACGGTGTAGGAATTACAACAGTTTGTATATGTGCCTCCCACTTTTTAAGGGACCAAAAGTAATGGGACAATTGGCTGGTCAGCTGTTCCATGGCCAGGTGTGTGTTATTCCCTCATTATCCCATTTACAAGGAGCAGATACAAGGTACAGAGTTCACTTCAAGTGTGCTATTTGCATTTGTTGTTGTCAACTCTCAAAACGAGATCCAAAGAGCGATATTACGGCGGATAAATTGGACACTAACTGACGCTTTTTGGGGACCAGTGACACTAATACAGCGCTCAGTGATAAACATATGAATATGAACTGCTGTAAGAGGAAAGTGAATATATGAAAGCAGAGGTTGTAAAAATATCTATCCATTTCTGTTCATTCAGATCAGCATTGCAATCCCTATGTAGGACCTAGCATCAGATATATTTTTACCTGTCAAGTGCACACATGCACAAGTAATGTGTCATTGTTAAAACTTCCAGGTGTTTAATACTGCTCACACAGAGGTAAACGTGCTTCCTTAGACAATGCCTTCATCTGCTTCTCTATCCATGAAAGACAGAGCCATCTTTGCTCAGACATCATCCAGCTGTCACCATCTACTTCCTAGACTGGAAATGTCGCAGCTCAGGATGCATTCCAGGCACAATCTGGCTGTGCCGGATTGACTGACTTCTGTCTGCATGAGCAGGATGATGTCACCAAAAGCACCGGCCAATCAAGATGCTGAAAACCTAGCACCCAGATGTAGCCCATAGAGACCATGACTGTGATGTAACCGCTGCATTACTGTAAAGTAGAAATGAGCATTTTTGAGAGTTTAGTTCTGCTTTAATAAGGGTTTAAAATTGAATACCTTTTATTGAATACAAAATAAATAAAAATAAGAAAGGTTTCCTTAACTGGTGTCATGTGCAGATCAAAGGTCACACCACTGATCTACATATAAATTAAATAGTAAATACAATGAGACAATAATAGGATTTTTGTACTCACTGTAAAATCCCTTTCTCTGAAGTTCATTGACGGACACAGCTCCTTTAAATCTTGACCGTAGGGTTATCACCCCACCTTCAGGCGAGGACTAGGCAGAACATGCAATACATGTGGAAAAAAACAGAACTGTACAGTTCCGTCCAAGTGTCTTGGAGTAAAAACCGTGCTCTTCTGAGGCACAGGGATCAGCGCTGGGTAGAAAAACGGTGCTGAGGCTACAGGAAAATGGCCGCTGGCCATTCTTGTATAGGAAAAAGCACTAGGAAAATGGCAGACGGCCATGCTTCTCACAGAGACTACAGAAAATGGCAGCGGCCACCGCTATGGCGGTAGCAGGTGCAGAGCCCACAGACCCCAGCAGAGAGACAGATGACAGCACACGGACAGTCAGCGCAGGCCCCAGCTAAGGGTCAGAGCCCCCCCGGAGGACCCCTGACCCAGGTACATACACTGCACCACAGCCCAGCCATGCAGCGTCCCCCGCAGGAGGGGGGGGGAAACACAGGGACAGGGAGAGAGGAAAGGGAGTCGAGGGACCTCATAAATCGATCTTCCAGGGAATGCCCAGCTGATCTGTCCTGCCAAGACAAGGAGAGATGTACTTAGCGTCCGGGGGCGAGCTGGAGGCATCCCAACACAGACCCACACCCGAGCAGTATGGGGTGGCTGCTGGCCATGGCACTGTGACAAAGACATCCGTAGACTGGTCATATGCGTGACCCGGAGCATATAGCTCACCAGCCAACCCTGGAGCCATGTCGTGGCCGACCCAGAGCGTAGCTAGGGCCTGCTCATGCTCGATGGCCGGGCTGGGGAGACTACAAGGAACTATACTTATCCAGCCTGTCACCCAGCCGGCTGTTGACAGCAGATCTCACGATCAATATCTTGCGCAAAAGGCAAACATTTCAGAAAAGAAATCCCCAGGACTGATGGTCCCGGCAGGGAGCCTAGGTCCTTCTTCACTAGGTAGAAAAAAAACTGAGCTGCAGGAAGCAGGCTGAGGGATTATAGCCAGAGGTACCGCCCCCTGGGTGGAACTGTACAGTTCTGTTGTTTTCACATGTATTACATGTTCTGCCTAGTGCTCGCCTGAAGGAGGGGTGATAACCCTACGGTCAAGATTTAAAGGAGCTGTGTCCGTCAATGAACAAAAGAGAAACAGTGTTACATTGTATTTATTCAATGGCACTTACAAGCTATCTGCAAGTGTCATTGTACACTTGAACAGTTCCATTTTGACAGCTGTTCATGCTGTGTGATTTAAAGCCATTGCTGGCTGTCATTTTGACAGCTAGTAATTGCCAGTAACAGCAGCAGGCGGACCAGTGGCAGGAGGCGAGTAGCTTGGTGCAAGAGATGCATCCTACAAACTTTGTTGAAAGTATCTCTTAAGCTGGCCATATGTGCTTTGCGATTTAAAGACCCTGCTGGCTGTCATTTTGTCAACCAGTAATTGCAGATAACAGCATAGGCAGGACAGCAGGAGGGGGAGAGGAGCTTGGTGCAAGAGATACGTCCTAAAAACTGTTTTGAATGCATCTCCTAAACTGGCTATATGTGGTGCAATTTAAAAGCCATTGCTGGCTGTCATTTTGACAGCCAGTAATTGCCAATAACAGCGGTGGTGGAACCAGCGCCAGCGGGAGAGGAACTTGTGTGCAAGCAATGCGTCCTACAAACCTTGTTGTATGCATCTCTTATGCCAACCATACATTGATTGAAATGCAGCTGGTTCAGCTTCAATCAATCAATGTATGGGCAGGCCTGAATGGTTTTCTGTACAACAAACCTGATGGAACTTCTTCACTCAATCGGTGTATTCTGATGGCGGGGACATTTCCCCCCTCTATCAGAATACAAGGGCTCATCGAGGTGGATTCCCCCATCCCCATCAAAATGTGTGGATGGGGGAATTGAGTGCTTTTTTTTTTCCCCTTTCAATTTGCAGGTTGATTGAAAAAAAAAAAAAAGACTAATGTATGGGTTGCTTTATTTTTTAAATTCTCAAGTGGTTAACAGACCAAAAGGCAGCAAATAGGAAAAGATCATTGTTTGGTTTTACATAAACTTTAAATGATTATGTGCCTGTTTAACTAAAAAGATTATCAGAGTGTAAAGCTGGATATATGAATAGTAATTTTTTTTTTTTTCTTTCGTTCAGCCAATCGACTTCTGTTGAACAGCGAAAGCAACACAGGGATGGAAATGTGGCTATTCCCTGCTGAAAACGGACGAATATTCATCCATCTATGGCCAGCTTAAGTTACTCTGGGGCAGGGACTGCTGTGAATTTACTCTATAAAAGAACATAACCAATATTATAAAAAATAGAAGTATAAAAATAAAAATAAAAAAATAGAAGTATAAAAAATAAAATAAAAAAATAAACAGATTAACCACTTGGGTACCGCGCTATTGCAAAATGACGGCAATAGCGCGGACCCACATTTCCGGGACTACGTCTATTGACGTAGTCCCGGTTACGAGCGGCCTGCGCGCCCCCTGTGATCGGCGAGTCCGTGAGACTCGCCTGATCACCGATCCGTGTAAGGGGTCGATCCCGACCCCTTATCACGTGATCAGCTGTCAGCCAATGACAGCTGATCATGTGATAAAACGGAGCCGGTAATCGGCTAGTATTCCTCCTCGCGCTAACAGCGCGAGGAGAAAAAAAAAAAGCCGATCGCCGGCGGCCGTGTTCGGGACATCAGTCCCGATCACGGCCAGCAATTTAAACGGACACCTGCCCCCTGCCAGTGCCCACCTGCCACCCGCAGTGCCATCCTGAAATAAAGTAAGTGCCCCCCTGTCAGTGCCACCCAGCAGTGCCCATAGTGCCCACAGTGCCACCCAGCAGTGCCCACAGTGCCACCCAGCAGTGCCCACAGTGCCACCCAGCAGTGCCACCCACAGTGCCACCCAAAATCTGCCTCAAAGGTGCTGCACCCCAGTGCCGCCCATCAGTGCCCAGCAGTGCCGCCCATCAGTGCCCAGCAGTGCCGCCCATCAGTGCCCAGCAGTGCCACCTATCAGAGCCACCTATCAGTGCCACCTATCAGTGCCCATCAGTCCCATCTATCTGTGGTACCTATCAGTGCCCATCCGTGCCACCCATCCGTGCCACTTATCCGTGCCACCCATCCGTGCCATCTTATCTGTGCCCATCTTTGCCCATCAGTGCCGCCTTATCTGTGCCCATCGGTGCCGCCTTATCTGTGCCTATTAGTGCCGCCTTAACTATGCCTATCAGTGCCCACCAGTGCAGCCTATCAGTGCCCACCAATGCAGCCCATCAGTGCCCACCAATGCAGCCTATCAGTGCCCACCAATGCAGCCCATCAGTGCCCACCAATGCAGCCCATCAGTGCCCACCAATGCAGCCCATCAGTGCCCACCAATGCAGCCCATCAGTGCCCACCAATGCAGCCTATCAGTGCCGCCTAATCAGCGCACTTCAATGAAGGAGAAAAATGACCCATTTGCAAAATTTTATAACAAACTATTAAAACATGATTTTTTTTTTTTGCATCTTTTTTTGTTTGTTTAGCAAAAAATAAAACTCCGAGCTGTAACTAAATACCACCAAAAGAAAGCTCTATTTGTGGGAAAAAAATGATAAAAATTTCATTTGGGTACAGTGTTGTATGCCCGCGCAATTGTCATTCAAAGTGCATCAGCGCTGAAAGCTGAAAATTGGTCTGGGACTGAGGGGGGTTTAAGTGCCCAGTAAGCAAGTGGTTAAAAATAAAAAAAATAAAAATAAAAACAGGCTATAGAAATAGTTGTTCTCTCCTGAGAGTTTACCTGCCGATCTGTACGGTGGGCTCGGTGGCGTAGACGGTGCCGGTGAATCCCGTGTGCTCGGTGATGTATGGCAGTGCCATCATACAATGATAGTTAGAGATTAGGATCACATCTACAGTAGACAGATCTATGAGCTGTGTCTGAAAAGCAAAGAGCAGCATATTAAATGAGTTGGCATGTCTCAGACACCCCCACCCCCCCCCCCCTGCCCGCCCCGTCAGCCGCATCTCATCTTATCCCACCCAGACAGCTCCGAGCGGTCATTTCTGCTGGAGAATATTTATTTTATATGATCGCGCCAGCTGCACCTCTATATGCAACTAATAAAAGTCAACAAATTGCTTCAGTGCCTCCAGCTCTCCATTTTCCAGTCAGCAACGACGAAACGCTGCCATACACAAGTTAAAGAGCGCCTCCTTCTGAAAAGTATCCCTCATTTTTAGGTGGAGTAGGGAACAAGGAACTGAGACATACTCAAAAACGTCTTCCAATGGCTGATCGAAATCCACTTAGGCATTTTAGTTGAATGGGTTATCAAATATTTAGATTGATTATTCATATTGGGAAAGATTGATTGAAGAGAGTGTATGGCCACCATTAGGTAGGGTTGTTGATTCAAGTGACTTTCTACTCTACCTATGCTATAATGTCAAAAGTATTGGTACACCTGTCTATACACGCACATGAACTTTAATGGCATCCCAGTCTTAGTCCATAGGGTTCAGTATTGAGTTGGCTCACCCTTTGAAGCCTGAATTTGGTCAAAGACGTAAATTAGGATGAATCTACGACTTGTAGCTATCAATCCAACCCAGAACATGCTTCAGAAAACACTTGTTGGTAAGAAGCGATGTATCAGGTGAAAACTTGTTGGTCAGATAAACGACGTATGACGCGAAAAACTTTTAGGCTCTTTCTTAGGAATCAAACACAAAGGAGAAATTCTGATATCTGGAAGAGGAGGTGGAAGTGGGTCAGTCAAGTTAAGTACGTTTCCTTCACCAACCTCCTTAGATCATTTTTAGCAGCAATAATTGGTTGAAAAGATGGTCATTTAACCACTTGCCTAGAACACTACGTATATATACACTACACTATATTACCAAACGTATTGGGTTGCCTGCCTTTACACGCACATGAACTTTAATGGCATCCCAGTCTTAGACCGTAGGGTTCAAGATTCAGTTGGCCCACCCTTTGCAGCTGTAAGAGCTTTAAAGCGGAGGTCCACCCTAAAGTGGACCTTGCGCTCATCGGAACCCCTTCCCCCCTCCGGTGCCACAATCGGCACCTTTCAGGGGGGTGCAGTTACCTGGATAATCCAGGTAACTGCACCCACTTCCGGGATAGCTCTCTGCGGAAAGGGGCGTAACTTACGCCCCTTTCCGCAAGTGCCCGCCCCTTCCCGCAAGTGCCCCGCTGCCTGCTGGGAAACACACAGATCCCAGAGGCAGCGGGGAGCGTCCTTATTGCGCAGCGCGATTTGCGCATGCGCAGTAGGGAATCGGGAAATGAAGCCGAAAGGCTCCATTTCCTGATTCCCATACCCAAGATGGCGGCGGCAGGACCCGACAGACGACCTAGAGATCGGCTTCGGGTGCCGACATGGCGGGCGCGCTGGACAGGTAAGTGTCACTATTTTAAAAGTCAGCAGCTGCAGTATTTGTAGCTGCTGGCTTTTTAAAAAAAAAAAAAAAAAAAAAACGCGGAGTCCCGGTGGACTCCCGCTTTAACTCTGGGAAGGCTGTCCACAGGGTTTAGGAGTGTGTCTATGAGAATGTTCGACCATTCTTCCAGAAGCACATTTGTGAGATCAGGCAACGATGTGGACAAGAAGGCCTGTCTTGCAGTCTCCATTATAATTCATCCCAAAGGTGTTCTATCGGGTTGAGGTCTGGACTCTGTGCAGGCCAGTCAAGTTCCTCCACCTCAAGCTCGCTCATCCATGTCCTCATGGACCTTGTTTTGTGCACCGGTGCTCAGTCATGTTGCAACAGGAAAGGGTCATCCCCAAACCATTCCCACAAAGTTGGGAGCATGAAATTGTCCAAAAATGTCTTAGTATGCCTTAAAGAGTTCCCTTCACTGGAACCAAGCCCAACCCCTATAAAACAACCTGCACCAAATTCCCCTCTCCATCAAATGATTGGGACCAGCGCTCAAAGAAAGGTCCATAAAGACATAGATGAGCAAGTTTAGGGTGGAGGAACTTGACTGGCCTGCACAGAGCCCTGACCTCAACCCTACAGAACACTTTTAGGATGAACTGGTGTACATTGAGGTCTGCAAGTGGTTTACCAGGGTTATGGCTGAAGATATCAGCCATATCCCCCATGCGTTTTATTCAAACGGCTGTCTTTCTCATGAGACCAGTCTGAGAGGCTCAATAGGCACTGGGACACTTTCCGAACTGGCGGGAGGAGACCGCCCCAGTTACCGCTAGTTTGCATGAGGAAAAAAAAAAAAAATACATTCTTTGATTGACTCTATGGCCTTGGAAGACTGGAGTGACATCCAGGCTGGAAAAAAAAAAAAAAAAAAAGAAAAGTGAAAGATCAAAAACATATTTTTTTTGCTTTAAAAAAATAAAAATAAAAAAAAAATAAAAAGTACCTTTGACCCCAGATCCCTCCCTAAACAGTAGCTGTCATCGCCTATTACTGTCACAAGGGATGTTAATATTATTTGTGACAGCAATAAAAGTGATCAGATTTTATTTATTTTTTTAAGTTAGAGTGTAAAAAAAAACAAAAAAAAAACAAAACAAAGAAAACACATACTTAAAAAGGGGTTGTAAAGGTTCGTTTTTTATTTTATACATAGGTTCCTCTAAGCTAGTGCATTGTTGGTTCACTTACCTTTTCCTTAGATTTCCCTTCTAAATGTTTTTTTTCTTTGTCTGAATATCTCACTTCCTGTTTCTCCTCAGTAAACTTCTCACCATCATCCGAGTGGTGGTTAGTCAGCCAGAACAGCTTACTGAGGAGGAACAGGAAGTGAGAAATTCAGACAAAGAAAACAAAGAAAAAAAACATTTATAAGGGAAATCGAAGGAAAAGGTAAGTGAACCAACAATGCACTAGCTTATAGGAACCTATTTAGAAAATAAAAAATGAACCTTTACAACCCCTTTAAGTCGTGCCTTCAAATGTATACAGTGTTCAAATCACACACGTATAATTCTAGCACAGAGCCTCCTGTGTACCTGTAAACTGGCAACCGTTAAAATTTTTTAAAGTGTCGCCTATGAAGATTTCGAGTACCCTCCTTTGTCGCCATTCCAAGAGTTTGTGAAATTTTAAACTGTAAGGTACCCATGTACTCAGCATTACATCATCTTTCATAATATACAAAAAAAAAAATGGGCTAACTTTACTGTTTCATTTTTTTTTTTATAAAAGTCAGTGAAGTGTATTTTTTTCAAAAAAATTGTGTTTGAAAGGGCGCTGCACAAATAGCCTGTGACATAAAATATTGCAAGGACCGCAATATATACGCCATAACATCGCCTGCGGCGACCATCTGGTCCGCTGGAAATCTCTATGATGAACATCTGGGGGCTGGCGGATCCTGTGTCCGACCCACCGATGGAAGCGGTGAGTCGGTAGAAGCACCGGAGGGCAGCGGGAGGACGCACCCCCCCCCCCCCCCGTAAGAACGATCAAGCGGCGGAACAGCTGCTATGATCGTTCTTATGGTGCAGGGAATCGGCGGCTGAAAAAGCCAATATCTGAATGATGTCTGTAGCTACAGGCATTATTTATATATACCCCCGGAAAGTCAAGGACTTCCCAGGACATCCACCCGGCGTGAAGTGGTTTAAAAAAAATAAAAATAAAAAAAACACCCTTCCTTGTAACTCCGTGCTTACGCGCAAAGGTGAACGCAAGAGTCGGTCTGGTGTCATATGTAGCAGCAATTGCACTATGCATATGAGGTATCGCCGCAAAGGTCAGATCGTGGGCAATACTTTTAGTAGTAGACCTCCTGTAAATCTAAAGTGGTAACCTGTAAAGGCTTTTAAAAATATAGGTAGGTTGTCGCCGATGCACGTTTGTGTGCAATTTTAAAGCATGTCGTGTTTGGTATCCATGTACTCGGCATAAGATTTTTTTTATTTCATCAAACATTTGCATTAATATAAAAAAAGTGTGTTTTTTCCCCCAAAAAATAGGGTTTGAAAATTCGCTGCAGAAATACTGTGCAAAAAAAAAATTGCAACACCCACCATTTTAATCTGTAGGGCCTTTGCTTTAAAAAAAACAAAGAAAATAAAAAAGATTTTTGTATTCTACAGAGAAAAGGATTTTACGGTGTTCACTGACTGACACAGCTCCTTTATTCTTGACCATTGGGTTGTTACGCCACCTTCAGGAGATGACTGGGCAGAACATGTTAACGTGTACAAAAAAACAGAACTTCTAGTTCCCCCTGGCCTGTTTCCTGCAGCCTCAGTACAACAATCAGTATAACGTAATCAATAAGAAGTGAGGGTGCTGTGTCAGTCAGTGAACTACAGAGAAAAGGATTTAACCGCATGAGAACTTGTGGTAACAATGCAACAGTGCATTATACTGAAAGGTAACTGTATTTTCTTTAAACAGAAAAAAGAAGTGCAGAATTGCAACATTACACGGCCGCCCGCAAAAACTTTGTGGCCAAAGCAGCAATCAGACGATGTGCTTACATCCAGTCTGTAGAAAAACATTTGCGGCCAAAGCAGGCATCAAAGGATGCGCTTACATCCACTCTGTAGAATTTGTTAAAAACGTGAACGGAAGACTAAATCAACGCCTACACACCAGAGCGACTGACACTCGAGGTCGGAAGCTCAAGAGACCCCAATTGTCCTGGTGGAATGGGCCATGGCAAGAAAAGGGGGGCACATGCCCCTTCAAGGCATAGGCCTGTACCACATCTGTCTGATCCACCTGGAAATGGTGGTCGGCGAGACCGCCATACCTCTTTTTCAGACCAGCTACGGAAACGAACAGGGAATCTAACTCCTGAAGGGGAGCCGTGGCAGACAAATATGTATCTTTATAGCCCTGACCACATACAGGGAATAAAAGGCCACCTTTTAGGATGTGTTGGTTTAGGACACAGAGATGGTCCTAAAAGGTCAGCACAGTGGTGTAGTGGTTAGCACTCTCACCTAGCAGTAAAAAGGGTTGCTGGTTCAAATCCCAACCACAACACTACCTGCCTGGAGTTTGCATGTTCTCCCTGTGCCTGCGTGGGTTTCCTCCGAGTACTCTGGTTTCCTCCCACACTCCAAAGACATGCAGGTAGGTTAATTGGCTTCTGTCCAAAACTGGCCCTAGTATATGAATGGGTACCTTGGATTGTGTAATTTTTGTCATTTTTCAAATCACTTGTAACAAAAAAAAAAAATATTCAATGGGCTCAACAAGCCTCTCAGTAATTTCCTTGGAGTATCTACTGTCGAAAATGCGGCCATTTGGGGGGGGGGGGGGGGAGCTACGTAAATTCCAGAAAGTGTACCATAGTTTGACGCTATAAAACTTTTGCGCAAACCAATAAATATATGCTTATTTACATTTTTATTATACCAAAGATGTGGCTGAATACATTTTGGCCTAAATGTATGAGTAAAATTGAGTTTATTGGATTTTTCTTAACCGCTTAAGGACCGCCTCCTGCCGATATACGTCGGCAGGATGGCACGGCTGGGCACAAGCACGTACAGGTACGTTGCTCTTCAAGTGCCCAGCCGTGGGTCCTGAGCTCCGTGACCGCGGGACCCGATCGGGTCACAGAGCTGAAGAACGAGAAGAGGTAAGTGTAAACAAACCTCTCCCCGTGGCTTCCTACTGAGGCTGTCACCGATCGTCTGTTCCCTGTTATAGGGAAAGACGATCAGTGACATCAGACGCCAATCCATATTCCCCCCACAGTTAAACACACACACACACACACACACACACACACACTACACTGCCCCCTACTGGTTAACCCCATCACAGCCAGTGACATTTTTACAGTAATCAGTGCATTTTTAAATTGCACCGATTGCTGTATTAATGCCAATGGTCCCAAAAATGTGTCAAAATTCTCCGACGTGTCTGCCATAATGTCACAGTCACAATAAAAATCGCTGATCGCTGCCATTACTAGTAAAAAAAAAAAAATTAATAAAAATGCCATAAAACGATCCCCTATTTTGTAGACGCTATAACTTTTGGGCAAACCAATCAATAAACGCTTATTGCGACTTTTTTTAACCAAAAATATGTAGAAGAATACACATCGGCCTAAACTGAGGGAAAAAAATATTTTTTTTATATATTTTTGGGGGATAATTATTATAGCAAAATGTAAAAAATAATGGGTATTTTTTCAAAATTGTCGCTTTTTTTTATTTATAGCGCAAAAAATAAACGGGAAGACTAGGATCGTCGCAGTCTCCACTCTAATTCATACTAAAGGTGTTCTATCGGGTTGAGGTCGGGACCCTGTGCAGCCCAGTCAAGTTCCTCCACCCCAAACTCGCTCATCCAGGTCTTTATGGATCTTGCTTAGGCGATGCATTATAAGCCTTTGCAGGTTAACACCTTTAGATTTACACAGGGGGTTTGGTGCTAGAATTACTGCCCATGATCTAGCGTTGGCAGTGATAACTCACATGTGCGGATTGACGCCTGCATTTGCCTTTGCGCAAAAGCACGGGGGGGAGCCCTTAAAAAAAAACAAAAATTAAGAATTTCTTTACACTGTTGCTTCACAGTTTTCTTTCTTTTTTTTTTACTTTTACTGTTACCACATGGAATATAAATATCCCCTATGATAGCAATAGGCAGTGACAGGTACTCTTTTTTGAGAAATAGTGATAAGATGGCGCAAGAATCAATCACCATCAGACCTCTCTATAAAAAAAGAGGGGGGGGGGGAGGGAAGGGGGAAGAGGTTAAGGGAAATAAAAAAAATAATAATAATATAAATTTTATATATATATATATATATATATATATATATATATATATATATATATATATATATATAAATGTATTAAAGAAATACAGATAATGTCCACAAAGTTTTTAGGTATGGTCCATAAAAATTCTAATTCCAAACAGCAGTGGCAGCAACTGTATTGAGAGAAGCACAACTCTCTAGGAAATATAATGCAGAAAAGACAAGAAGTGCGCCAAACTAAGTGTAGTATATAAAAGAAATACCATTTAATATGATAAAAGCACACAGCCAATTGGCTACTCACAAAATGACATAGTAGTCAGGCATAAGATATAGCGGGGGGGAAGGTAATCACAGCCACTTCTGTCCGGAGGAGCGCAGATGGTAAATAGCTACAACAGCCATTCAAGATGTTAGGCAGTAGAGGTTTCAGCATGGCAGTATTAATCTTGTAAAAAACGCCGCCTCGTGGATGTCAGTAGGCAGTATCAGGGCCGTCTAGCGTCCGGAGAGCCAGAAAACCGGAACCGGAAGTGCGCCTCAGCGTGGAACGCAAGCTCCGTATACCGGAAGTGACGCGTCGACCAATCAGAAGACGCTTTTCACAATATCCATTGTTTCCTCAGTTCTAACGGCCAGAGCAGCAGGGGAAGCATTTATATTAAGAGCAGGATTGTTTCACACAGCAGGTTAATAAATACACATAATTGCATAGGTCAGGGGTTGACAAATTTTCTTTGAATTTAGGAGCTAGTTGAAAAAGTTAGGAGCCAGTTTTTTTTTATTTATTTTTTTAAGAGTGGTATGGCTTGTCAGCTCCTGGGATAAGGCCAGTCATTTTCACCCCCTTTCCCTAACTCACAACGGAGCACCCAGTCAATAACTCCAACGTAACGCTTTTACATCAGGGTTATGGGCTGACCAGAAAGAGTAAGGCTGGCAACAGATGGAACTGGTTGGCTTAGGTAGGTGGCACTGGTTTGGGACTGACAGATGGTACTGGTTGCCACTGGCAGGCACGTGGAACGTGACATTGATTGGCACTGGCAGGTGACACTGGTTGGCATTGGCAGGTGGCACTATTGGCACTGACTGGCAGGTGGCGCTGGCACGTAGCACTGATTGGCACTGGCAGGTGGCACTGATTTGCAGTGGCACTGGCAGGAGATTGGCAGGTGGCACTGGTTTGGAACTGGCAGGTGGCCTTGGTTGGCGGTGGCACTGGTTGTTGTTAACGGGTGGCACTGGTTGTCGTTAACGGGTGGCACTGGTTGTCGTTAACGGGTGGCACTGGTTGTCGTTAACGGGTGGCACTGGTTGTTGGCACTGATTGGTGGCACTGGCAGGTGGCATTGGTAGGTGGTGGCACTGGGTGGCGGTGGCACTGGCAGGTGGCACTGGATGGCACCGGCAGGTGGCATTGATTGGCGGTGGCAGGTGGCACTGGCAGGTGCCACTGGTTGGTGGTGGCAGGTGGCACTGATAGGTGGTGACACTCGGCACTGGCAGGTGGCACTGATTGGTGGAGGCACTGGAAGGTGGTAGCAGGTGGCACTGATTGTCACTGGCAGGTGCCACCGATTGGCGGTGGCACGTGGCACTGGTTGCAGGTAGTATTGATTGGCGGCACTGTTAGGTGGCACTGATTGGCGGTGGCACTGGTTGGTGGCAGGTGGCACTGATTGTCACTGGTAGGTGGCACTGATTGGTGGCTGCAGGTTGCATTGATTGGTGGTGGCACTGGCAGGTGGCATTGATTGGCGGTGGCACTGGTTGGTGGTGGCAGGTGGCACTGATTGGTGGTGACACTCGGCACTGGCAGGTGGCACTGATTGGCGGGGGCACTGGCAGGTGGCACTGATTGTCACTGGCAGGTGGCACTGATTGGCGGTGGCACTGGTTGGTGGCAGGTGGCACTAGTTAGTGGCAGGTGGCATTGATTGGCGGTGGCACTGGTACTGATTGGGGGTGACACTCGGCACTGGCAGGTGGCACTGATTTGCAGCGGTACTGGCAGGTGGCATTGATTGGCGGTGGCACTGGCTGGTGGTGGCACTGATTGGCAGTGGCACTTGGCACTGGCAGGTGGCACACTGAGCACTCTGTTACTGAAAAGTAACAGAGGAGCTGTCAGAATTAAGCTTAATGTCGGGGGTGGGCGGGACCGAGCTGGGGTATGAAACTGACAAGTGACAGAGAGGCAGATCTGTCAGATTTGAGCTTGATGTCGAGGTGGGTGGGACCAGGCAGCTATCAAACATAAGCCAACGATTGGGCTGCTTAAGAAAAGGGGCGGGGCCACATACAAATAGTGGCCTGCCCAGATCCCATTGGCTGGTGTTTGATAGCTGTTGGGTCCCGCCCACCCCGTCCGGTTCCCGCCCACCCCCGACATCAAGCTGAAATCTGACAGATCCTCCTCTCTTAGTTTCACACACTTAGCGCAGCACTTGATGCTTGCCAGAGCCACTGAGTGTGGAGGAGGGAGGAGGACGGCAGTCAGTGTTAATGCTCTGCATGTCTGGGGCATCGATAGTGAGTGGGCTGGTGGCAGCTTAGGTGCCAGGTTGCGATTTCTGGTCGCATTGGTGACCTGGCGCCTGGGGTTTGTCGAGCCCTGGCATAGGTAAATAAGCTGAATTAATTACTAAAATACAAAATGGAAATCAAATAAGGAGAAAATAATAAAAAAGAAGAAAATAATGAAAAAATAATAAATAAAATAAGATAAATAAAAGGGTGGAAGTAAACACTATATATAAATAAATTAATAATAATATAATATAATGATGATAATAAATTATACATAGGGGATATATTGGAAAAGAAGACTGATTTGGTAGGGAAGATAATACGTATAATTTTACAGGCCAATATTATTTGGTTGGAAGAGATAAATTGGGGATACCACAAGCATCATAGAAACAAAAATCCCGACCCATCCCGCCCGGACAAACTTCGGAAACTATAAAAATCGATAACTTATCCTCATTAAATTTAAACACATATGAAATCTCTTTGTTATCCAGAGGGCTGAATTTTGCTCCAACCATACATCCAAATTCTTTTACTATATTTAAAGACCCCAATAAACTAATTCGCAATCTAACACTGAAAAGACACTAGAATATGAAATCCATCGCTACCTCCAGGACAGTTCCTGAAGAATCAGTTAGTCCTACTGACACTTCCGCAGAACAACAGGCACTCCAGGATCTGTGCGATCTTTGGAGTTCAGATGTAGATGATGACCTCCTTATGTGGTCCCAATACTCCCCCCCATCTACTCCCCCCATAGCACATACCCCTTTTAAGCCAAAATCGATTTTTAACACCACCCAATCAAAAGGTCCGTATTTATCTACCTTCTACCAAGTTGTTTTTTTCAGAACTCCAAAATCTCTGTAAATCCGAATCCTCCAGGTCCTCTCATTTCAGTAATAATCTTAGTCCTCTGGAATATCAAGCCCTAAGGTCGCTGAGCGATAATCAAGACATCATTATAAAACCAGCGGAAGCATTCCGTCTACTCTCTGATAGTAACACCTACGAAAAATTGAAATCAGATCCCTTACCTAGATTCATAGAGGAATCTAATACTATAATCACACGTGCTCTTGCTGAAGGTATACTTAATACAACTGTGGCTGCTTTCTTTCAGAAACCTTTTTTTCAAATACCATATTTATATCACTTACCAAAAATACACAAAGACACCAATAACCCGCCAGGTCGCCCTATAGTAGCCTCCATGGATAGTATTACTACCAGTTATTCACTCTATATAGATCATTTTCTCCAACCCCTGGCTCAGGGTCTCCCATCCTTCACTCGAGATGGGACCCATTTGATAGCTCTGCTTAACCCATACACTTGGGAGCCGACATACAGGTGGGTGTCTCTAGATGTATGTTCTCTATACACCTCGATACCTCATACGGTGGGCCTCCAGGCTGTAGCTTATTTTTTGGACAAGGACCCCTCTCTCAATACACAACAAATTGAATTTATTCTTTTGGCCACCCGCTTCTGCTCTAGAGCATAACTATTTCACATTTGATGGTTTTTTTCTACCTGCAAAAACAAGGCACAGCAATGGGGGCAAATTTTGCCCCCAGCTATGCAAATTTGACCATGGTGCTGTGGGAGTCCAGGTGTGTGGGGAAGGACAACCCCTTCGCGGCACACCTGGTCTTCTACGGCCGATACATTGATGACATTATTGTTATTTGGAATGGCCCTGAAAGCTCGGTTAACGATTTTGTGGCTTATTGCAATAATAATGATTTTTGTTTATCTTTTACCTCTGTTATGGATCCCGACTCATTATCCTTTTTGGACTTGGAATTATCCCATTCCGACAACACTATCATAGCCAAAAATTACACAAAACCGACAGCAGGAAATTCATTCCTGCATTATTCCAGCTGTCACCACCCGAGATGGATAAACAATGTGCCAAAAAGCCAATTCCACAGACTAAGGCCACGTACACACGGGCAGATTGTCTGCCCAACTAAGTTCGTCAGACAATCCGACAGACAGTCCGTCCAACTTTTGAATGAACGGACTTGACCACACACGATGAACAGACAGACAGTCTGCTGAAAGCTTGCGCGATGACGTGTACAGCACGTACGACGGGACTAGAAAAACGACGTCCAATACACTGCAATGCAACCTTCGGCGTGTAAATCCTTTCTGAGCATGCGCCATACTTAGTCCGTCCAACTTGCCTACACACGAGCGGACTGTCCGCTGAAACCAAGTTTGGACGGACAAAATTACGGAAATTCCGAAAGACTTAGTCCGCCAGACTGTCCGCTGAAAAAGTCCGCTGAAGCCCACACACGAGCGGATTGTCCGCTGAAACACGTTTCAGCGGACTAAGTTGGACAGACAGTCCGCCCGTGTGTACGCGGCCTAAGACTTAATTGTACCAGACTGGATGATTATATTTCTCCAAGTACTACAATGCAAGAAACATTTCTGGAGAAGGGCTATCCTCCCAAACTCATCAACGAGTCCTGCATTATGTATAAAAATGAAAATGTACCTTCTTCCAAAAAACAGAGTACAGTACCCACCCCCCTCGATTCATTACACAATACAAATCAAGCTACAGAAAAATGGAGTCAATCTTCAAAAAACATTGGTCTATTCTCAAACAAGACCCACACCTATCCCAGTGCATATCTGATAAACCCAAGTTCGCCTACCGTAGGGCCCCAAATATTAAGAGTAAGATCGCCCCTAGTAAAATTAAAGATTCTATTTCTCACAAAAATGGCATCCTGAAACAGCTCACATTAATTCCACTCTTAGGCATGTTTCAGTGTAAAAAAATCACTTTGCCTCACATGTACGCATGTCACCCATGGTAAAAAATCCTTCATGACTAATGGCAAAACCTACACCTTAAGCTCCTTCTTCAATTGCTCCACTTCATTTGTGGTGTACTGCATTTCGTGCCCGTGTGGCCTCCTGTATGTAGGTAGAACCATCAGGGCCCTAAGGGCCAGGTTCGGTGATCATCGCAGCGCCGTTCAAGCAGGTAATCCCAAGTACAGTGTCGCCCGATACTTTGCTGCATACCATCATAAGAACATCACAGACCTCAATGATAATTGAATAAATTCCAGACAAATTCACCCCAGCTGAGAGGTTTAAGCGTCTTTGCCAACAGGAGACATATTGGATATATTCTTTGAATACGATGTCCCCCCATGGCTTAAACGAAGAAATAGAAATCAATACGGTAATCTAGATTTTGAGGTATACTTAGATGGTAGATTTTTATCTATACATCTTTTCCATACACATCTTCATACATATATGCCCCTATGAACCATGGATCCACTTGGAGTGTATGTGCTGGTACGTTCCCATAGTCTTTCTATACCTTCATAATATTCTTATCATTTTCAGTGTCCTTTCTTCCTACCTTATCTACATCCCATTAGCATTATGGGTTTGTTCACCCCTATATATTTTGTCCCCATGCACACGTGTGCGTGTGTGTATGCATATGTATGCATGCGTATATGCATTTGCAAATGTGCTTATAGATTCATACATTTTTTATTGCGTTCAGTATGTGTATGTATTGCTTATTATTATTATTTTTTATTATTACTATTATTCATTACTATATACTTTTTATATTTTTTATTATTTATTTTTATTTTCATTCTTATTTTTGATATATATATATATACGGTATATATACTTTTTGTTGCTATTATTATTTTCATATCCATCTTCTATTTTAATTTGTTATTATTACTGTTCTTTAATTTTAATTTATTTAAATTTTTATCTATTTTTTATTTTATCTTCATCTTCACTTTATTATTATTATTAATATTTCCACATATACAGTGCCTTGCAAAAGTATTCGGCCCCCTTGAACTTTTCAACCTTTTGCCACATTTCAGGCTTCAAACATAAAGATATAAAATTTTAATTTTTTGTGAAGAATCACCAACAAGTGGGACACAATTGTGAAGTGGAACGAAATCTATTGGATAATTTAAACTTTTTTAGCAAATAAAAAACTGAAAAGTGGTGCGTGCAAAATTATTCGGCCCCTTTACTTTCAGTGCAGCAAACTCACTCCAGAAGTTCAGCGAGGATCTCTGAATGATCCAATGTTATTCCTAAATGACTGATGGTGATAAATAGAATCCACCTGTGTGTAATCAAGTCTCTGTATAAATGCACCTGCTCAGTGATAGTCTCAGGGTTCTGTTGAAAGCGCAGAGAGCATCATGAAGACCAAGGAACACACCAGGCAGGTCCGTAATACTGTTGTGGAGAAGTTTAACGCTGGATTTGGATACAAAAAGATTTCCCAAGCTTTAAACATCCCAAGGAGCACTGTGCAAGCGATCATTTTGAAATGGAAGGAGTATCAGACCACTGCAAATCTACCAAGACCTGGCCGTCCCTCTAAACTTTCAGCTCAGACAAGGAGAAGACTGATCAGAGATGCAGCCAAGAGGCCCATGATCACTCGGGATGAACTGCAGAGAACTACAGCTGAGGTGGGAGAGTCTGTCCATAGGACAACAATCAGTCGTACACTGCACAAATCTGGCCTTTATGGAAGAGTGGCAAGAAGAAAGCCATTTCTCAAAGATATCCATAAAAAGTCTTGTCTAAAGTTTGCCACAAGCCACCTGGGGACACACCAAATATGTGGAAGAAGGTGCTCTGGTCAGATGAAAACCAAAATCGAACTTTTGCCCACAATACAAAACGATATGTTTGGCGTAAAAGCAACACAGCTCATCACCCTCAACACACCATCCCCACTGTCAAACATGGTGGTGGCAGCATCATGGTTTGGGCCTGCTTTTCTTCAGCAGGGACAGGGAAGATGGTTACAATTGAGGGGGAAGATGGATGCAGCCAAATACAGGACCATTCTGGATGAAAAACCTGTTG